>NC_053389.1:743284037-743597399 GCF_905171765.1 Bufo bufo | reverse complement strand
TAGGATCGTCTCCTAAAGAGGATTCAGCTGCGGGATCGGAGTGCCACCAGTGCAGAGCTTGCTCAGGAATGGCAGCAGGCAGGTGTGAGCGCATCTGCACGCACAGTGAGGCGAAGACTTTTGGAAGATGGCCTGGTGTCAAGAAGGGCAGCAAAGAAGGCACTTCTCTCCAAAAAAAACATCAGGGACAGACTGATCTTCTGCAGAAAGTATGGTGAATGGACTGCTGAGGACTGGGGCAAAGTCATATTCTCCGATGAAGCCTCTTTCCGATTGTTTGGGGCATCTGGAAAAAGGCTTGTCCGGAGAAGAAAAGGTGAGCGCTACCATCAGTCCTGTGTCATGCCAACAGTAAAGCATCCTGAGACCATTCATGTGTGCGGTTGCTTCTCATCCAAGGGAGTGGGCTCACTCACAATGTTGCCCAAAAACACAGCCATGAATAAAGAATGGTACCAAAACACCCTCCAACAGCAACTTCTTCCAACAATCCAACAACAGTTTGGTGAAGAACAATACATTTTCCAGCACGATGGAGCCCCGTGCCATAAGGCAAAAGTGATAACTAAGTGGCTCGGGGACCAAAACGTTGACATTTTGGGTCCATGGCCTGGAAACTCCCCAGATCTTAATCCCATTGAGAACTTGTTGTCAATCCTCAAGAGGCGGGTGGAGAAACAAAAACCCACTAATTCTGACAAACTCCAAGAAGTGATCATGAAAGAATGGGTTGCTATCAGTCAGGAATTGGCCCAGAAGTTGATTGAGAGCATGCCCAGTCGAATTGCAGAGGTCCTGAAAAAGAAGGGCCAACACTGCAAATACTGACTCTCTGCATAAATGTCATGTAATTGTCGATAAAAGCCTTTGAAACGTATGAAGTGCGTGTAATTATATTTCACTACATCACAGAAACAACTGAAACAATGATCTAAAAGCAGTTTAGCAGAAAACTTTGTGAAAACTAATATTTGTGTCATTCTCAAAACTTTTGGCCACGACTGTACATGTGATTAACAGCTACCTAAGTGCATGGAGGACATACTACGACTGTGCACAGAGTGAGCTCCATGGGATTCTTCTGAAACTTTGAGAAGAGTAGGTTTGATGCAGTGCGTTCATTTAAGATTGGAAAAATTGAGAAAAAAACATTAGAAACTAATTTTCAATTTTTTTTGAGTGCATACGCTCCATGTGAATCTACAGGAATAAAATTGTCTAACGCACCAAGTATCCCTTGTAGGGGTAAATACAGCGACACCATATGGCTGCACATGCAGTGCCCACTAGTCTGTAATAGGGACTTCCAATGTCAGAAGCAATCCATAGAAATCCATGAAAACACTTAGGCCTCCTGCACACGAACATGTGCTTCCTGTTGCCGTATTGCGGACCGCTTTTGCGAAACCCCAATACACTGGCACTGTTCCATGGGCATTCCGCATCACGGATGCGGACCCATTAACTTCAACTGTTCCGCAAATCCGGAGATGCGGAATGGTGCAGAACGGAAGCACGGAATGGAACCCTACGGAAGCACTACGGAGTGCTTCTGTGGGGTTTCATCCCGTACTTCCGTTCTGCAAAAAGATAGAACATATCCTATCTTTTTGCGGAACGGGCGGATCGCGGACCCATTAAAGTGAATGGGTCCGCGATCCGCTGCGGCTGCCTACGGTCGGTGTTCGTGCATTGCGGGCCGCAGCACAGCCATGGGGCGCACACGTTCCTGTGCAGGAGGCCTTATTGGAACATTTGCCAGAATTGCATATTTAAAAAAAAACAAATGCCAACACTTCTTTCTGCGACACTGCCAGGAATTTAACAAATGCTAAATAAGATACAATATATATGACAAGATTACAATATAAAACAATTACCTATAATTGCCCCATGTACCCCTTTATCTAGAGCACCACCTCCCAGCAGAAAGGAAGAACCACAGAAGAGGCTTTGCATTTTTGCTAGAATTTGTATTCTAATGTAAAGGTTCTAAATAATCCTAAATAATCCCTCACCGCAAATAATATGTATGCCCTGCTAATGTCTCTGACAGGGGTCTGCAAATCTCCGACACTCCAGCTGTTGTGAAACTACAGCTCCCACCATGCTCCATTAATTTCTATGGGAGTTCTGAGAACAGCCAAGCAAGAGCGCATACTGGGAGTTGAATATTTGTTTTTAATAGATTGCATTTTTCATATTTCACTGATCTCCTATTAGAACCAATTCTGCTCTTTGTTTTTGTGGATGGTAGGAGATCTTCAAATTTGTGGATGACTCTTATATTTAAAGGGGAACACAAGCATTAAACTCATGATGCACCTGACTCAATGGAACTTCAAGTGTCTGAAGTAGTTTAGGCTACTTTCACACTAGCGTTCGGAGCGAATCCGTCTGATGTTTCATCAGACGGATCCGCTCCGATAATGCAGACGTTTGCATCCGTTCAGAACGGATCCGTCTGCATTATTACTTAGAAAATTTTCTAAGTCTGAAAGTAGCCTGAGCGGATCCGTTCAGACTTTACATTGAAAGTCAATGGGGAACGGATCCGCTTGAAGATTGAGCCATATAGTGTCATCTTCAAGCGGATCCGTCCCCATTGACTTACATTGTAAGTGTGGACAGATCCGCTCGCCTCCGCACGGCCAGGCGGACACCCGAACGCTGCAAGCAGCGTTCAGGTGTCCGCTCACTGAGCGGAGCGGAGGCTGAACGCTGGCAGGCGGATGCATTCTCAGTGGATCCGCCTCCCTTCAAACGGTGCGCACGAGCGGACACCCGAACGCTAGTGTGAAAGTAGCCTAAAGCAGATTGATGCAGTGTTAGGTCAAGGTCCCACGTCTATTTCATTGTCTAATGAGATGGATTGATACATAACCTTATTATTAAAATTAAATTTAATCGGATCAGAGGCACACAGTAGCTTTCAGCTTCTTAACCCCAAAATCTCTAACGCTCCCTCCACCAGCCCATTTAAAAAACACTGGTGACTTCTTATGTGACTGGTAGCAAAGTATATAGATCTCATATGGCCCTATAGCAAAACTCAATGAAAGAAATGTTTAGAGAGTCACTGTACCTTCACACATTTCATCTTATTTAATAGAGAATGGCATAATTGGCATAATTAGAACATTTCTAAATCGCTTCATTAAAAAAATATGCCTGCATTCTACTGAAAAAAGCCGTAAAGTCATGGACACTAGGGGTCTCACTTCCACCCACGTTGCAGTCTAAGATCTGTCAGGCAAGCTCTGTCCCTAGTAACAGAGACACAGAGGAGGACTCACAGGAATTGGGGCCTGTCAGAGCTAGCTGAGATGCTGAGCCTGATAAAAGAACTGCTTCTACACAGCTTATGAAGATTATAGGAGCCTCCTGTACGTCTGTATGATGGATTTTCCCCTCCTTATCTATTCTGTGAGCTCTGGAGCTGAAAACAAACATAGTGGAAAGGACATCACAGCAGTACAGTGCTGGCAGATTTCAGAGAAGGGATACACCCCCTGCTTCTGGATGAAACTCATCTAGCTGTGCAGCTGAAACTGAATAATATGGATGAGGAAGACTTTAGGGAAGTACAAAAAAGCACCCGTTTCTTCACAGTTATGATTCTACAAAGGTTATGCAAACCTTTTTTTGAAAACTCAGGTACATTTTAATTTTTAAAAAGTTTTGCTCCACTTTACCCACTTTACACAACTTCTATGTTGGGAAAAGTGGAACAGGTGCTTCATATATATGGCACTCATTCTGACCACCATATTGTTTAATGTATTTATCACAAGCAGCCATAAATACATTGCTAGCCTTCTGCAGCGGGAGTCAGCTCTAATACACAGCCAGGCTACCGCTAGCCATTTGACCCTTTTGATACTGTAATCAACTGTAGCACTGACATCTATAGTTCTGTAAGTGATTTGTCATATTGACTGACTGACAACCCCATCGACCCAACGCAACAACATAGCAACTTGCTGATGGGTTGTTACAGCAACAGGGGGCCTAACAATGACCTCCAGGTCTGCAATCAAGCAGCAAACATCCCGTTGGCTGTCGCCCCACAAACTCCAACTGGGCAAGGTGGTCAGCAAGAGTGGAAGAGACATCATGCTACATTTGGGATAAATAACATATGCTGCCTCATGGCCCACGTGATAAATTTTGTCATGCAATGCATTTTAAAACAGTACAATGGCTTGCCTAGGAGACCAACCTCGCATTTCAGCCATTATTATGTGGCAAAGAACACCTTCCTAGATTTGCAGCAACAGAACATTCCGCCAGTGCACTGCTAGATTCATCACATGACAATTCACTGGAATTCCAACATGTACAGATGTAGCAGGGTTAACACACAAACTCTTACCTCAAATTTCTTAACTAATCAAGTTATCTTGAAACAAAAGCCATTGAAAAGCAATTGAAGGTGTTAGCTTAACGCATTTAGTTTAGATAACTTGTCTCATAAAGCATGTTGGTTAACTCTACTACATCTGTATATGCTAGAGCATCTGCACGAGCAGCGGACAGCCGTGAATGATTTCGTCATATACAGCAGACCACATCAAAAGGGGACTTGTTGTTTCGAGGTCAGAAAGTGGTTGCACTTCAGTGACATCTGTTGCGTACTCAGGCCCTTCGAAGAGGCCACCAGATTCGTCAGTGGGGACAATTGCGGCATCAACAATGTCATCCCCCTGATTGTTATCTTGAATATTTATCGTGATATTTATAAGCATAAGCTCATGCTGATGCAACAAGGGAAAAGAGGGAAGAAAAACAGCTTATGCATGTTGCTGGCTGGCCTGTAGCTGTTGGGGAACCACACTGAGAAAGTCCCACGGATGAGGAGCTGCCACTGGAGGAGGAGAATGAAGAGCAGGAGGAGGAGGATTACTTTGTGCAGGAAGAATAAGCTGCTGGCTGCTGATGATAACCAACTATCTCAGTGGGGGGCAGAGCTAGAAAGAACTAGGTCCTTAGGCACGCTGGTGAGAAATCTTTATGTTTGCTTGCTTATATAATGACAGAGGTATCCTTACAATCAAGCAGTCTAATGATTAGACTGCTAATGATTAGAAGGCTTGCACAGTAAAATATAAATTTTTGCAGATGACACTAAACTGTGTAAAGTAATTAACACGGAAGAGGACAGTATACTGCTACAGAGGGATCTGGATAGATTAGAGGCTTGGGCAGATAAGTGGCAGATGAGGTTTAACACTGACAAATGTAAAGTTATGCACATGGGAAGGAAAAATGCAAGTCACCCGTACATACTAAATGGTAAAACACTGGGTAACACTGACATGGAAAAGGACCTAGGAATTTTCATAAACAGCAAACTAAGCTGCAAAAACCAGTGTCAGGCAGCTGCTGCCAAGGCCAATAAGATAATGGGTTGCATCAAAAGAGGCATAGATGCCCGTGATGAGAGCATAGTCCTACCACTTTACAAATCATTAGTCAGACCACACATGGAGTACTGTGTACAGTTCTGGGCTCCTGTGAACAAGGCAGACATAGCAGAGCTGGAGAGGGTCCAGAGGAGGGCAACTAAAGTAATAACTGGAATGAGGCAACTACAGTACCCTGAAAGATTATCAAAATTAGGGTTATTCACTTTAGAAAAAAGACGACTGAGGGGAGATCTAATTACTATGTATAAATATATCAGGGGTCAGTACAGAGATCTATCCCATCATCTATTTATCCCCAGGACTGTGACTGTGACGAGGGGACATCCTCTGCGTCTGGAGGAAAGAAGGTTTGTACACAAACATAGAAAAGGGTTCTTTACGGTAAGAGCAGTGAGACTATGGAACTCTCTGCCTGAGGAGGTGGTGATGGTGAGTACAATAAAGGAATTCAAGAGGGGCCTGGATGTATTTCTGGAGTGTAATAATATTACAGGCTATAGCTACTAGAGAGGGGTCGTTGATCCAGGGAGTTATTCTGATTGCCCTATTGGAGTCGGGAAGGAATTTTCCCCCCCTTAACACCCCTTTCACACGAACGAGTATTCCGCGCGGATGCGATGCGGGAGGTGAACGCATTGCACCCGCACTGAATACCGGCCCATTCATTTCTATGGGGCTGTTCACATGAGCAGTGATTTTCACGCGTCACTTGTGCGTTGCGTGAAAATCGCAGCATGCTCCTCTTTGTGCATTTTTCATGTAACGCAGTCCCCATAGAAATGAATGGGGTTGCGTGAAAATCGCAAGCATCCGCAAGCAAGTGCGGATGCGGTGCGATTTTCACGCACGGTTACTAGGAGACGATCGGGATGGAGACCCGATCATTATTATTTTCCCTTATAACATGGTTATAAGGGAAAATAATAGCATTCTGAATACAGAATGCATAGTAAAACATCGCTGGAGGAGTTAAAAAAAATAAAAATAAAATTTAACTCACCTTAGTCCACTTGATAGCGCAGCCGGCATCTCCTTCTGTATTCTTTCTTTAGGACCGGGGTAAAGGACCTTTGATGACGTCACTCCGGTCATCACATGGTACATCACATGATCTTTTACCATGGTGATGGATCATGTGATGAGCGGAATGACGTCACCAAAGGTCCTGTTGCTGCACAGAGATCAGATGAAGCCAGAAGGAGATGCCGGGTACGCGATCAAGTGGATTAAGGTGAGTTAAAATTTATTTATTTATTTTTTAACCCCTCCAGCGCTGTTTTACTATGCATTCTGTATTCAGAATGCTATTATTTCCCCTTATAACCATGTTAGAAGGGAAAATAATACAATCTACAGAACACCGATCCCAAGCCCGAACTTCTGTGAAGAAGTTTGGGTACCAAACACGCGCGATTTTTCTCACGCGAGTGCAAAACGCATTACAATGTTTTGCACTCGTGCGGAAAAATCGCGGGTGTTCCCGTAACGCACCCGCACATTTTCCCACACTGCCCGTGTGAAAGAGGCCTAAGTGGGGAAAATTGGCTTCTACCTCACAGTTTTTTTTCCCTTCCTCTGGATCAACTTGCAGGATAACAGGATGAACTGGATAGACAAATGTCTTTTTTAAGCCTTATGTACTATGTTACTATGATTACTGCATAAGGCCTCATGCACACTACCGTTGTTTTATTCTGTGTCCGTTGTTCCGTTTTTCGTGATTTTCTGCGGACCCATTGACTTTCAATGGGTCCGTTGAAAACTCGACTGATGCACTGTTTGTCATCCGCGTCTGTGATCCGTGGTTCCAGTCCGTCCAAAAAATATAACCTGTCCTATTTTTTCAACGGAAAACGGTTCGCAGACCCATTCAAGTCAATGGGACCGTGAAAAAACGCGGAGGCACACAAGATTTTCATCCGCGTCCGTTTTTTTCCTATCATTTGCATGGCAAACCTGTCTTAGATTTTTTTTTTACTTTCCTTTATGTCTGGTGATCCTCCAAAAATAAAGGAAGACACACGGAAACAAAAACGGAAACGGATCACGGAACAACGGAACCCCATTTTGCGGAACGGAACACAACAACGGTCGTGTGCATGAGGCCTTACCGTGCTTTTAGACCCTTGCTACCAATGCAAAATGGGAGAATGTTTGCAAAAGGCAGACCAAATTACTTTATTACACTGTGTACGTAGCTTGCCGCAGCTTTCGGCAGGCAGCCCCCTGCAGTTTGTGTGTCTGACCAGGATGCGCCTCTCTGCCCCCCCCTCCCCCCCACGGAGTCACCCAAGTCCTGCCATCTCCACTACCGTAAGCAGCAGAAGCTGCAGCAGCCAGTTCAGTATCATCAACAGCGGTGTACAGGCTGACACAAATCAGCAAATGGAGACGTACCTACCTGGACTCTGGCCTTTCTCCAGTGCATATGTATGTTCCCTGACCCCATGGACTTGTGGGCAGGCAGATTGGAATGGTGGCCAGAACTGGCCCAGCATGCTTTCTCAGTTCTGTTTTGCCAGATGAAGTGCAAGTGTGCATGAAATGACTGTCGTCTGTTATATCCACACTTTATGTACCTGCTTTTGCAATAAAGACTGGATTTTACTGGACAATGAGTGTCGAGATATCTTCACATGTGGCATTTATAACTTTCACGTTGAGCACCACCCGATATACGGTTGAACCTCTAGTCTGCATAATGGTGGAATTTGCATTTGAAGCATTTGAAGATTGAAAAGCTACAGGAGTGCCAGCCTTTTATTTGTTGGGTTTGTTCTGTTTTGCCCAGCCTCCACTGTCATCTTAGAGAGGGTTTTCAACATGGTAGGTGGCATCATGACATCCAAATGGACAACGTTGGCCTCCACCAGTGTACAAAACATCAAAATGAAAAATTAATGAGGCATGGATCTGTGAGGATTTTAACACACCTCCAGCTGAGGCTGATGAATAGATCTGTCTGTGCTGACGGTGCTCCATCATTGCCGCTGTCTGCCTGCCTACATTCATGTTCCATACAGTATGGCTGCTGCTGCTGCCCCCATTACGCCACTACCACTTTCTACCTGCCTACCATCATGTTCTGTCCCATTTGGCTGCTGCCGCCGCCATCATGCACTGTGTCAGGTATTTATTTCATATAAGATATGAAATCATAAAAATTATGATTTCATATTTTTATGAAATATGAAAAATTAAAAATTAAAATTTTTATTGGCGGACATATAAACGCCAGTTCTTTTATTGATGAGATCTAAAGTTAATTTGTGCAGATAATGAAACAGGGTGCAATTAATTATATAAAATATAATTTATTACAAATAAATACATGCAGTAAAAATGGCATACAAATGAATACAAGGTTAATATCAAAATTGACCACAAAATGATGCTCCGCCGTTTACGCCGGGCTTACTTAATTTAGTACACCAAATACAATATAATGTTATTCAAATTATCATCAAATTATTATAATGTAACAACGACAATAAAACAATAGAAATGAATCTGTGGAAAATCCCTTATGCTCAATCAAAGAATATGGCAGTAAGAGACATCTTATAAATACGCCCGTTGGCCTAACTACGGATAATAAAATCCGCTCAGAGATTCCACTCTGATAGCAATATTATAAGAATTCTAATGATGTGCACGTTCATTAAAATTTCCCATAAAATTATTGTTTTAACACTATTGACCCACTAATAATGGGGTCTCAACTATATGCCAATTGGAGCGATTTATAATTACTGCAAATGAAATAGATTATACATTACCCCTGGCTTTGGGATAAAGAACTTTTAGAATGGACCCAGCTTTCCAAGATTTAGATATGTCCCGTCCTGCAGTATGTTCCTGACGTGTGAGTGATGCTGATGAATGAATCTTTGTGAAATGTTCCTTGTGAAGAAGTCCTTGTGAAGTTTTTCTTTTTGTGAAGTTTGTGAAGTGTTTGAAGAAGTTTTTTGATCTACCCAAAAACTGGATCAGATATCCCCATCCTTATCTATGCCCATCCCCTCTTGGAATAGGGATTACCAATTAGATAAGGTGGGTGTGACGTATGTTAAACATGGGAATGATGTCACTTAACTGACATTCCTCAGAAACTTCTGCCCATCTACCACTTGATGGCACTGTTGTATCATATAACAATTTTGAATATTTTAAGAATTAACATATATACAGATTGTTTTATTACTACTTAAACTTTGCCCTTTCACACCTTAAATCAATTAGGAGGGGTTCTTTCTGACACTTTGCTCAGACTGACTGGCGGTATCAGAAGTTTTCCTAATCCCTGAATTTATGGGGCAGATAGGAGTCAGGATGGTTTTTCTGGTTTGTGTACCTTAACTGTCTTCAGCTATTGAGTAATGATGTTTGAAATAACATCAGCTCCTCTAAAATAAACCCTATTTAAGAAAATTCTATATCCCCTAGAATATATCCTCTCAATGAGATACAGACACATAAAGATACATTAATAATATTTGGTTATAATACATCAATATTGCATAGTATATATGAATCATTAATAAATTCAAACGCTAAATAAATGCACACAAGAATATATCTATATGCGAATATATGAATAGATATCTGTTCCACACCAGATGTGTTTTATGGACGTCTCTTATCAGATCATGGTTTAGCCATGAAACACCCATTGTTCTTCAGACAGACAAGTTTAGAGAAACCTGTGTAGATAAATCCATGTCTCTTAACAATAATAAAAGTATAGTCTTCTCTATATATTCACTTTTAACACATTGAACTTGCTATGAACCCATCTTGGTTTTTTTCAGGTTCATGCTGATCACATGTTGTTAAAGGCAATGATCATCCATATTGAATATAGTATCATCAGATACATTGTACACTTATGAAAATGCACAACAAATCCCCCTTCATTCCAAAATATTCCATAAAATGTGAATGTATTTGGAATGCTTAAAAGGGCTTTTCATTATCTTCTTCGATGCGTAGACTTGGCTTATAATGTTCCAACCAGAGCTTGACTAAAGTTCTTCTGGAGAACCTTATCTAACGCATGACTTGGATGGTCAACAAACTCAACCATCCCATAGATCCTGCAAAACAGGATATAAGTTCGATAAAGGTTTGTTTTGATTCTCCATCTCCACGTGAATGTTTAATAGGTTCCTTTTCAATGAACCAATTTCTAAGTTCCAATATCTTGATGGAGATGGAATCGGCAACTGTCATACCGGTAGTAATAACAGTGCCCACTACGCCAAAGATTATGGCGGCTACGACTGCAAAAACATGAATCACTTTGGTTTGTAGAAAACTGTTCTCTGGTCAAAGTCTTCCTTGCTTGCTCCAGGATTTGCGTAATCCGTTCTTGGGAATATCCGATGTGCATCTGGTACCAGGCTTGGATTTCCGGGGACTGGATTTCGGACACGTTGAATTGCCTTTCGACGAAAACGCGTGGATCCAGGCTGATGTAGACCTTCTGGGATAATATCCTCTTGTTCGTCAAGATGAACCCCGCTGTATCTTGTAGCATGATCCCCGATGAAGGACCTGGCACAGCAATCGGCTCAGCATGGAACTCCTTCCCCAAGATCAGGACGACGTAGATAATGGCAATCATCTTTGATGACATCTTACGCCTATAAAATATTATATGACACATATGAGTATATACATTTTTTTTTTACTTTATCCTGCAAGAAAAGAGTTACTAATACCATATACCTCTGATTGGCATAAGTTCTTTTCTTGAACAGAGTAAGTTCTGGTTTCAGAGGTGAGTTAGGAGACATTTTGTTACAGAGGAAACATACATCAGGATGGGTTAGTATGCGTTAAAGATGTAGAATAACAGATAACGTTTTTCCGTTCATACGATACCAATCCTTATTTCCGTCTTTAGCTGGAACCATAAAGTCTTTTCACCTCTTTTCATCCAACTCCTTCAATCTCTCGAAGTCGTGCACTGGGATGACAAACACGTAGCTGATTAATGTGCACCCATTTTTCAATAAATTCATCCCCCTTAGGGATTTTGATCTTGTAGACCACTGGAGATAATTTGTCAGTGATGACATAGGGACCTTTCCAGGAAGGTAGGAATTTTCTCTCCTTCACTTGATCCCGAGCGAAGTTATAAAGATACACCTGATCGGAAATTTGATACTCCTTCTGTGTAGTCTTCAGATCATAGTATGTCTTAGCACTCACTGCGGCTTTCTCTATATTCTTCTGGGCGAACGCAAAAGCATGCTGAAGGTGCTTGCGTAAATTTTCCACATACTGATGCGATGTTGTAGCATTGATCAAGTTATGGTCTGTTGTTCTGTAAAGTAAATGCTGGGGTAACACCATCTTCCTTCCCGTGATCATCTCGAAGGGAGAAAGTTTAGTTGCTGCGCTTGGGGTGGCTCTGATGGCCATAAGCACCAAAGGCAACTTGACATCCCAGTCCTTACCAGATTCATTGACAAACTTTTTCAGGATGTTCACAATGGACTGGTTGTAACGTTCTACTCCACCACTAGAGGCTGGTCGATAAGCTATATGTAGCTTCCTCTTTACCCCCAGGATTTCCCACATCTTTGTCATCACCTCACTGGTGAAGTGACTTCCACGATCGGATTCGATGCGCTGTGGAAGACCAAATCTAGAAAATACATGGTTAATGAGTAGAGATGCACATGCGCTTGAACTGCATGTTTTGCACGGCAAACATTCCACCCATTTGGTGAACAGACAAGTTACGGTTAACATATACTTGTTGCCTCTTGATGAGGTTGTTACTGGTCCAATGAAGTCAATTTGGATGTCTGACCATGGCATGGACATCCCCCTTTTCATCAGCGGTGCCCGATGAGTGGGTCCTTGTGGCTGGAATTGAGGGCAGATTAGACATCCCTGACAATATGTTCGCACATCTTGCAGCATATGTGGCCAGTAAGCGTAGTCCCGTAGTAACTCGTACGTTATTTTCTCACCTCGATGACCAGCTGTTGGGGCATCATGTGCATGTTGTAACATCAGACCTCGGTATGCTGCAGGTACTATCCATTGCGTGATACCATTCTTAGAGGTTCTTATCAGCAGTTCATCCTGTAATGAGAATTGGGACTTACCTTTCATCAAAATTCGTAACTCCTCCTTACCCACACAGTCTTCCGTGGTTATGGGATAGTTATGTGGATCCTCAATGTGCTTATAAAAGAGACCAATAATTGGATCCCCCTTTTGGCTTGCAATGAGATCCTCACTAGGGGAATTTTGGCTCCACTGCGCCACATTGGCTTCAGCTCCCTTTTGGGCCTGACTCCTTGTCATAGCATCCACTTGGATAGTTCCCATGAGGTCATCAACGTCAAAGACTTCTCCGTCAATGGTTGCTTGCTTGGCAAGGGAATCCGCTAGGTCATTCCCCTCTTTATCCATGCCTGGATATTTTGAATGACCTCTTACCTTCTTCCAATAAATGGTAAGACTGTGGGCGGTAACCATCTCATCAATTTTACAAAACATCTTTCCATGCTTTACTGGCTTGTTATTACTTCTCATCCAGTCTGATCTTTTCCATCCGGGAAAGTACTCCACAAAGCTGTTACGAATATAGTCAGAATCTGTGATGATTACAAACTCCTTAACATCATATTCGATAGCCATTTGTACGGCTTTGTACACAGCAGTAAGTTCTGCAACTTGGCTGCTTTTGGAACCAATCTTGTATCCAACGGATACATCCAGGAATGTATTATTCCATACGACTCCAATACCTGCAACCAATGTACGTTCGGATCCTTCATCGACATGGAAGGAGCAGCCGTCTACGTACACACATGGTAACGATTTGCAATATTCCTCTTCATAAGATTTATATGGTGATGATGATTGTTCATCCAGGAAATCATTTTCCGTTGACTCACCTTTACGTTCCGTATGGGTACAGTCATGGAGGTCTGCTAATCCTTGAGCAACTGGGTTTTTATTATTTTGTTTGTACCTGATTTCCAATGGCCATCCCATTAAGGACATTGTCCAGGCGGTTATCCTGCTGTTTGACAAGTTTCCATCTCTTATACGATCACTCTGCAAGTATTGCAGTGGCTGATGTGCGGTCTCCACAATGATCCTTTCGCCTTGAATGAAACTCCTAAAATATTGCAAAGCCCACACAGTTGACAATAATGCTTTCTCACAATCATTGAATTTTACCTCAACCGGTGACAAGGACTTGCTGGCATAGGCGATGATCTTGTTTCGGTTTTCCTGTTTTTGGAAAAGAACTGCACTTATGCTTTTATCAGTGAAACCTGTTTCCACGAAGAAAGGTTTTCCCCCTTCTGGATAAGCAAGGCATGGAGCCTGGATAAGTTTGGCCTTGAGCTCAATTACAGCTTGCTCATGACGCTCACTCCATTCCCATTTTACTCCTTTCTTTAGCAACTGTAAAAGAGGTTTTGTAATTTCGGCATAATTATCTATGAACTTACGTGAATAGTTTATCATGCCCAGGAATGATCTCAACTCTTTGAGATTTGTAGGAGATTTTGTATTGGTCACTGCTTCCACCTTCTTTTTCTGTGGGTTAATTCCATCCGCAGTGATTTCATGACCTAGGAAATTAACCTTGTTCCGGCACCATTGAGCCTTTTGCAAAGAAAGTTTTACACCTGCTTTCCTCAGCTGGGTTAGTACATGCCTCAACTCCTGAATATGTTCCTCAAAAGTTGTACTTTTTATCAGGATGTCATCCACATATGATAAGGTACCTCGTTCAGTGGCATCAGGCATTGCCTTATGCATGAACACTGCAAACTCATGGCCTGCATTTATGTACCCGAAGGGCAGTCGGGTCCATGCATACTGTCGTTTGCCAAATGTAAAGGCCAGTTTGTACTGATCCCTTTCATCTACCTTAATCGTCCAATATCCTTGTGCACAGTCAAGGGCAGTGAAGATTTTGGATCCTTGTATTTGTGCCAAACACTGGTCAATATATGGCACGGGCCATCCGGACATATAAACACGTTTGTTCAACTGTCTTAGGTCCGAGCAGAGACGAAATTGACCATTAGGTTTGAGGACTCCAAGTATCGGATGATTGAATGAACTGTGTACTGGACGGATGATACCTTTCTCCTCCAAGTTTTTGACGATTTCCGATAGTGACTCGTAAGCCGCCAGCGGAAGTCGGTATTGTTTGACAAAAACAGGGGGTGCATCGGGATCTGTCTGGATTCTTGTAACGTGTAGGTCTGTTTCCCCACAGTCATAAGAATCCTTGGCGAACATCTCCTGGAACTCTGCGAAGAGCTCCTTTAGCCGTTGACGCTTCGACTCATCGGAGCATGCGTCAGCCATGGAGATTTGTTCTTCCACCCGCTCCTGAAATTCTGGGAAAATCTCAGGCTGACTTAACTCGTAAGCTTCTTCAAGCTCACTAGTTAAATCGTTCTGGGTGTAGCATATCTTATCCTTTCCTTGCTGGTACGATTCATACTCTTTTTCATCGACCTCATGGTTGAAAACCAATGATGATTCTTCGATGTGGCATGTACCTTCTTCAGAGCTGAAAGGATAAACAGAGTGGATGTTAAATAACCCCTCAGGGGTTGAGGAAAAATGTTGTTCCACTGTTTGTTCCTCTGTCAGGTATTCATCAGGAATTATTCCAATAACATCATTTTGGAATCCAAATGTGTAGTATTCCGAATCCATAGCCAAACCAATTACAGTGTCCTTTTGTAGGGATATGCTATGGGAAACCATGTTATGAATTACCATATGTAACGGATCCTGATGGATATTGATCAGGGGAGTAGGCTTTACCTTTAGGCCGAGTTGCTGTATTCTGTTTGATAAACAGATCAACGCGTCTGTGTTCTTCAGCTTCTGTCCCTTCTTTATTTTAATGGGTAGAAGAAATGGTTTGCATCCTTCAGGAATTTCAACTTTCTCAGCAACCATGATACTTACGGCATAGGGCATCTGTTGTCCCCATCGTAAGGCTTGTTCTATATCCTGGAATCCCTCTGGGTTTCCCGGCAATCTGGACCATAAGGTGTTATTCACCAGGTCAATCTGTACGGCAAATCGGTGCAGAAGGTCATTACCTATATACATTTGATACCGTGGTTCATTTATCACGATGAAAACGTGCTCCGTAGTTTTGTTTCCTATGGAGATAGACAAAACGCATCTTGCAAACACATTATGACTTTGGGAATCTCCATCCAGATCATGAACCCATTGATCCTGTGGAGAGAAACTTTTAATCATTTTAGGATTGGTGATCTGTTTCAAGAGTCCTAGGCTTATGTAACTTGCTTCGGATTTCAAATCCAACTTGGCAAATTTCACCCGGGCTATATTGTTTACCTGTACGGGAATCAATAAATTGTCATTGACCTTTTTAATCCGTACCATCGATTGAATGTGCCTTGTCAGGTCCGCGACTTCGTGATTCCCCCTTTCAAGAGAAATGGTTAAAATATTATCATCCAGAGTTACCTTTTTGATTTCGTCCCTCTGGATGGTAATGATGTGAGCGGCACCATTGACATCTTCCTCGGGTTTACCATTCTTCAGGATTGTGACCTCCGGTGTTTGATTGTTCCTGAAATGCACTTCAATAGAGCTAGGTTTCTCTTCAATCACATGACAACTGCGTTGTGCTTGTGTGTTGCAAGAGTATTCATAGGCAATGGGTGCCTTCACCTGAGTCCATACTGCTTCATTAATGAAATCAATTATGGGACTCAATCTTTTTAATAAATCGATTCCTATGATCATCCGATCATATGGAAGATCCACAATCAATGTGGGATGTCTAATTGTTTTCTTGCCAATCTTAAATGTCAACCAGGATGTTCCTTTTACCTGTAAGGCATCTCCACCTACACTTATCAAAGATCCATCAAATGACCTTAATCGTGGCTTCTTTGATGTTAAATTCAAAATCTTTTGGAAATAACTGATAGATAAAATGGTGGCTTGTGATCCAGTGTCTATTAATCCTTTGATTGGTCCGATAAGTTCATTTTGGAGATATATATCCACAAAGTATCTGCCATCCACCTGGAACAAATCACAGAGAAAGTTAGGATGTTTACCCATCTGCTGTCTGAGAGGTTGACCTCTTTGCAGCTCCGTGACCTCTGCATTCCTGAGTCTCCCAGGACAAGCTGAAGGAGCAGCATCAGCCCCCGCCTTTGGGACAAGCTGTGTGACACCACAAGTCACAGCTGGCTCACGGCTAGATGCTGGAACGATGGGATTACACACTGGAACAGACATCTGGTCATATGAATTGACATCATTAGACTGCAAGACAAATGACATATTAGACATTTCCCCCCTGGCCCTAATTTCAGGGTCAGAGGTACTGCAAGGAAATATTGAATTATGAATCATATCAGATTCTACCACAATCAACTTAATATCCTTACAGTGGCCTGTGTTCTGACCCGGCCCAATTTGTTTTATGATGTTGAGCTGGGACCTGGAGTTGCCCCTAAAAAAGGCTCAGGCTGTTTTCCTGGAGATACCAATTTCCTCACAATGTCACTCAACTGGGCCACTTGTTCTGCCAGCTGATCAAACCTGTTTGGTCTGGGCACATTTTGGTTTTGCTGAGCACCCTGGTTATCGGTAGGTGACCTACTCCTGGGTGAATTTGAGGATTCCTGCCTATCTTCCCTCTGTTGTTTGGGTCTATTATCCCAGCGCCTGTAACCTTGATAATTCTTATAATTATAGGGTCCGTACCCCTGGGGGCCCCTATTGTAATAGGGACGGTAGTTAGACCTCCCATTACCTGAATTATTCCCCTCGGATCCATTAGTATTTTGGGGTTTGGTCTGTTTGGGCGGTCCTACCTGTTGTTGCTGGGCTTGTTGAGCAGGTCCTGTAGACTGAGGGAACCTTCGTGGCTGGCTTTCAAATCCCAAGCTAGGGTTTACCTTAGCTTCAGCTACCTTTTGCTCTGGAGATTTTTTAAACCTTCTCTCCTCTATTGCATGGCACTCACTGATATTATACAGCGTGGTGGCAGCCGTCACCAACCAATCCAGGGGGGCATCAATATCCAGATCTCTGGCTAAGTTAAATTTGATCTGGGTTGGCATAGCGTCATAGAATAACTGTTTGAATTCTTCAGATTCCCAATTTGGGGATCTATATGCCAACCCATAGGCATTTTTGAGGACAGAGAGGAATTCACGGGGACTCTGATTGGGTCTACACGTAAGGCTATATATGTCCCGTTTTGCAGCGGTGGTGGTTCGGTACGGTCCGAATTCCAATTTAACCTCATGCAAAACACTTGGCCAATCTTGAATGCCTCTCTCCCCAAATGAGGTAAAGTAATGACGATACTTATCATCAAATGCCCATGGAAGGAATCTGATCCGGTCAGCATCAGAGTATAATTTTAAAGAATCCATAGTGGATTCATACAGTTCCAAGTGATTGGCTATCTGAGAAGAACCTTTCTTAGAAAATTTGGATACTGTAGTATTCAAAAACTTAATTATGCTGGCGGAGCTCTGATCCTTATCTGAATATTGGGAATTTTTATTCCTAGAAACCACCTCAGCATATGTTGGTCGCCTGTGATCCTGTGGCAAGGAATAAGTCACATGCTTCCCTACACCACTGTCAAACTCACATGCACTTTCACAACTTTCATGAGACTTATACGGCACAGGTGATTTAACCCTAACATCTCTTCTCAGGGGAACATGTGGAGAGGAACTTCTAGGGGCTTCCATGTTATTGGCACCTAGTAAGGCGGTTGCAGTTTGGAATGCCCGATTCAATTGGGTGAATGCCTCCCGTGTAATCATGCCAACACTTTCAGGTTGCTGAGTATCTTGGATTGGGTCTGCTTTAAGAGCATGTGATGGCATGTCTGGATAGTGGGGAGTAAGACATGGAGGGTCAGGATATCCCACAGCGTTAGATGGATCCCTTTCAGCATTGACTATATTATGGGCTGATCCATCTGTCTGTTTAATTTTGGAATACTGGAGATATAAATCCTCTAAATCACTTTTTGCCTTTTGGTATGCATCATGGCTGTGACTAAGGTTGTACTCTAAGTCTTTGATCTTCGCTTCTGCGGATTGTAGTTCTGATTCTATCTTGGATACATATATTTTTGTACCCATTATAGACTCATACCTAACTTTTGAGAGAGTACTGACTGCCAACAATGCATACAAAACAGGTGGCAATGCACATAAGAGGTGTTGGTCCCTTTTGGTATTATCAGTTGCCAAATCCATATATGTCAGGTATCTATCAACCATGCCACCTAACTTCCATATATCTCCACGTTCTTCATAGGCTCTTGCCTGCAGCTCATTAGTCCATTCATCTATATTTTTATCTAACTTCAAACGGGAATAAACATATTTGATAACCTTAGAGATTATCTTATCTGGGTCAGATGGACTATCTGCTAAAACCTGGCCATTACCTGGGTCGCTGCCTGTTACACTCATGATTTTGATCAATAATCAATAACAACAACAATTTGACTTGCCAATGAGGATTAAGGAATATTTTCACTAATTGCACAAATTGATTATAGAAATATCTCAATCAATCTCGGTGGGACCTCCAAAATATGTCAGGTATTTATTTCATATAAGATATGAAATCATAAAAATTATGATTTCATATTTTTATGAAATATGAAAAATTAAAAATTAAAATTTTTATTGGCGGACATATAAACGCCAGTTCTTTTATTGATGAGATCTAAAGTTAATTTGTGCAGATAATGAAACAGGGTGCAATTAATTATATAAAATATAATTTATTACAAATAAATACATGCAGTAAAAATGGCATACAAATGAATACAAGGTTAATATCAAAATTGACCACAAAATGATGCTCCGCCGTTTACGCCGGGCTTACTTAATTTAGTACACCAAATACAATATAATGTTATTCAAATTATCATCAAATTATTATAATGTAACAACGACAATAAAACAATAGAAATGAATCTGTGGAAAATCCCTTATGCTCAATCAAAGAATATGGCAGTAAGAGACATCTTATAAATACGCCCGTTGGCCTAACTACGGATAATAAAATCCGCTCAGAGATTCCACTCTGATAGCAATATTATAAGAATTCTAATGATGTGCACGTTCATTAAAATTTCCCATAAAATTATTGTTTTAACACTATTGACCCACTAATAATGGGGTCTCAACTATATGCCAATTGGAGCGATTTATAATTACTGCAAATGAAATAGATTATACATTACCCCTGGCTTTGGGATAAAGAACTTTTAGAATGGACCCAGCTTTCCAAGATTTAGATATGTCCCGTCCTGCAGTATGTTCCTGACGTGTGAGTGATGCTGATGAATGAATCTTTGTGAAATGTTCCTTGTGAAGAAGTCCTTGTGAAGTTTTTCTTTTTGTGAAGTTTGTGAAGTGTTTGAAGAAGTTTTTTGATCTACCCAAAAACTGGATCAGATATCCCCATCCTTATCTATGCCCATCCCCTCTTGGAATAGGGATTACCAATTAGATAAGGTGGGTGTGACGTATTAAACATGGGAATGATGTCACTTAACTGACATTCCTCAGAAACTTCTGCCCATCTACCACTTGATGGCACTGTTGTATCATATAACAATTTTGAATATTTTAAGAATTAACATATATACAGATTGTTTTATTACTACTTAAACTTTGCCCTTTCACACCTTAAATCAATTAGGAGGGGTTCTTTCTGACACTTTGCTCAGACTGACTGGCGGTATCAGAAGTTTTCCTAATCCCTGAATTTATGGGGCAGATAGGAGTCAGGATGGTTTTTCTGGTTTGTGTACCTTAACTGTCTTCAGCTATTGAGTAATGATGTTTGAAATAACATCAGCTCCTCTAAAATAAACCCTATTTAAGAAAATTCTATATCCCCTAGAATATATCCTCTCAATGAGATACAGACACATAAAGATACATTAATAATATTTGGTTATAATACATCAATATTGCATAGTATATATGAATCATTAATAAATTCAAACGCTAAATAAATGCACACAAGAATATATCTATATGCGAATATATGAATAGATATCTGTTCCACACCAGATGTGTTTTATGGACGTCTCTTATCAGATCATGGTTTAGCCATGAAACACCCATTGTTCTTCAGACAGACAAGTTTAGAGAAACCTGTGTAGATAAATCCATGTCTCTTAACAATAATAAAAGTATAGTCTTCTCTATATATTCACTTTTAACACATTGAACTTGCTATGAACCCATCTTGGTTTTTTTCAGGTTCATGCTGATCACATGTTGTTAAAGGCAATGATCATCCATATTGAATATAGTATCATCAGATACATTGTACACTTATGAAAATGCACAACAACTGCCACTGTCTGCCTGTCTACCATCATTTTTGTACAGTACCATATGGCTGCTGCTGTTGCGATCATGCCACTGCTGCTGTCTTGCTGCCTACCATCATGTTCCATGCCATATGGCAGCTGCTACCACCATCATGCCACTGCTGTTGTCTGCCTGCCTACCATCATGTTCTGTACCGTATGGATGCTGCTGCCACTGCTATGATGCCACTCCAGCTGTCTGCCTGCCTACCATTATGTTCCGTACTGTATAACTGTTGCTGCCATTGTGCCATTGCCACTGTCCACCTGCCTAACAACATATTCCATACCATATTGCTGCTGTCATAACCGCAGCTCCTACTCCCTGCTGCTAATCCCACTACTGCCACTTATATTATCTAAATTGCCATTTACTTTAACTTTAGGCCTCATGCACACGGCCATTGTTTGGATCCGCATCCGAGCCGCCGTTTTGGCGGCTCGGATGCGAACCCATTCACTTCAATAGGGCTGAAAAAGATGCGGACAGCACTCTGTGTGCTGTCCGCATCCGTTGCCCCGTTCCGCGGCCCCGCTAAAAAAATATAACATGTCCTATTCTTGTCAGCGCTTTGCGGGCAAGAATAGGCATTTATATTGACGGCCGCCCGTTCCATTCCGCAAATTGCGAAAGGCACACGGGCGGCTTCCATTTTTTGCAGACCGCAAAAAACGGAACGGTCCTGTGCATGAGGCCTTACACAGATGTCACTACTACTACTACTACTCTTAAACAGCCGCACATGCATCTACTGCCTTGTCTGTTCCATGCTGTGCTGCTACTGCTACCACTACTATTGCAGCCAGATGCCAATTTTACTCTACCTTTTCTATATCCACACTGTACTGCTGCTGCTCACAGTAAAATGGGAATTTTCCAGGCTCATTCACAACAACCACTATTTGTTCTGACAATTAACACGTGTGTGTGTGAGTGTATAAATAAGGGCAGGCTTGTGCAGAACAAGCCACTGTTTCTTATGATATTAACGTGTGTAAGTATAAACAGGGGCAGAGATCTGCTCTCGTTAAAAAATTATTATTGGAAAAAAAGCCATTGATTTTTTCCCATAACACTGTTTGTGTTTCAACACCATCTGCCCCGATAAGGGACAATTTTAGAAGCTTTCTAACATGAAAAAGCATAACACATGCGTTTTTAAACATGCTGTATGTTAATACTATGAACCATGCATTTACCCATAGCTATATATACATATATATATAGAAAAATATAAAGACTGGGCAGCACAGCTGTATGTCAGGTACAGGCGGAGTGCCAGCGGCTGTGAAGACGATCCCCCTCCAAATAATAAGCACGAAAAATTCCACGGCACCTCCAAAGCGTAAAATTGTAGCAAATTTTATTCACCAGACCAGCAATGTTTCGATCCGCTTTACTGCTCGAGAAAGATCCCAGGAAGCGAAACGTTGCTGGTCCGGTGAATAAAATTTGCTACTATTTTACGCTTTGGAGGTGCCGTGGAATTTTTCGTGCTATATATATATATATATATATATATATATATATATACACTCACCTAAAGAATTATTAGGAACACCTGTTCTATTTCTCATTTGCCTTCAGAACTGCCTTAATTCTACGTGGCATTGATTCAACAAGGTGCTGATAGCATTCTTTAGAAATGTTGGCCCATATTGATAGGATAGCATCTTGCAGTTGATGGAGATTTGAGGGATGCACATCCAGGGCACGAAGCTCCCGTTCCACCACATCCCAAAGATGCTCTATTGGGTTGAGATCTGGTGACTGTGGGGGCCATTTTAGTACAGTGAACTCATTGTCATGTTCAAGAAACCAATTTGAAATGATTCGAGCTTTGTGACATGGTGCATTATCCTGCTGGAAGTAGCCATCAGAGGATGGATACATGTTCTTATTCTGTTTACGCCAAATTCGGACTCTACCATTTGAATGTCTCAACAGAAATCGAGACTCATCAGACCAGGCAACATTTTTCCAGTCTTCAACAGTCCAATTTTGGTGAGCTCGTGCAAATTGTAGCCTCTTTTTCCTATTTGTAGTGGAGATGAGTGGTACCCAGTGGGGTCTTCTGCTGTTGTAGACCATCCGCCTCAAAGTTGTGCGTGTTGTGGATTCACAAATGCTTTGCTGCATACCTCGGTTGTAACGAGTGGTTATTTCAGTCAACGTTGCTCTTCTATCAGCTTGAATCAGTCGGCCCATTCTCCTCTGACCTCTAGCATCCACAAGGCATTTTCGCCCACAGGGCTGCCGCATACTGGATGTTTTTCCCTTTTCACACCATTCTTTGTAAACCCTAGAAATGGTTGTGCGTGAAAATCCCAGTAACTGAGCAGATTGTGAAATACTCAGACCGGCCCGTCTGGCACCAACAACCATGCCACGCTCAAAATTGCTTAAATCACCTTTCTTTCCCATTCTGACATTCAGTTTGGAGTTCAGGAGATTGTTTTGACCAGGACCACACCCCTAAATGCATTGAAGCAACTGCCATGTGATTGGTTGACTAGATAATTGCATTATTGAGAAATAGAACAGGTGTTCCTAATAATTCTTTAGGTGAGTGTATATATACTGTATATAGCAAGTGTTCAGCAATTGTGAACAGCACAACACTAGTCTGTGATGGCGGGTGCCAGCGGCTGATGAAGCAATCCAGGCTTCAAAAACAATATAAATCCAGGAAATCCACGGCACTTCCTTCAGTTAAAACGTAAGTGTTTATTCACCAGAAATACAATGTTTCGGTTCGCACACTGGAACCTTTTTCAAGCAGATATATACACTGCTCAAAAAAATAAAGGGAACACTTAAACAACACAATGTAACTCCAAGTCAATCACACTTCTGTGAAATCAAACTGTCCACTTAGGAAGCAACACTGAGTGACAATCAATTTCACATGCTGTTGTGCAAATGGGATAGACAACAGGTGGAAATTATAGGCAATTAGCAAGACACCCCAATAAAGGAGTGGTTCTGCAGGTGGTGAGCACAGACCACTTCTCAGTTCCTATGCTTCCTGGCTGATGTTTTGGTCACTTTCGAATGCTGCCGATGCTTTCACTCTAGTGGTAGCATGAGACGGAGTCTACAACCCACACAAGTGGCTCAGGTAGTGCAGCTTATCCAGGATGGCACATCAATGCGAGCTGTGGCAAGAAGGTTTGCTGTGTCTGTCAGCGTAGTGTCCAGAGCATGGAGGTGCTACCAGGAGACAGGCCAGTACATCAGGAGACGAGGAGGAGGCCGTAGGAGGGCAACAACCCAGCAGCAGGACCACTACCTCCGCCTTTGTGCAAGGAGGAACAGGAGGAGCACTGCCAGAGCCCTGCAAAATGACCTCCAGCAGGCCACAAATGTGCATGTGTCTGCTCAAACGGTCAGAAACAGACTCCATGAGGGTGATATGAGGGCCCGACGTCCACAGGTGGGGGTTGTGCTTACAGCCCAACACCGTGCAGGACGTTTGGCATTTTCCAGAAAACACCAAGATTGGCAAATTCGCCACTGGCGCCCTGTGCTCTTCACAGATGAAAGCAGGTTCACACTGAGCACGTGACAGACGTGACAGAGTCTGGAGACGCCGTGGAAAACGTTCTGCTGCCTGCAACATCCTCCAGCATGACCGGTTTGGCATTGGGTCAGTAATGGTGTGGGGTGGCATTTCTTTGGAGGGCCGCACAGCCCTCCATGTGCTCGCCAGAGGTAGCCTGACTGCCATTAGGTACCGAGATGAGATCCTCAGACCCCTTGTGAGACCATATGCTGGTGCGGTTGGCCCTGGGTTCCTCCTAATGCAAGACAATGCTAGACCTCATGTGGCTGGAGTGTGTCAGCAGTTCCTGCAAGACGAAGGCATTGATGCTATGGACTGGCCCGCCCGTTCCCCAGACCTGAATCCAATTGAGCACATCTGGGACATCACGTCTCGCTCTATCCACCAACGTCACGTTGCACCACAGACTGTCCAGGAGTTGGCAGATGCTTTAGTCCAGGTCTGGGAGGAGATCCCTCAGGAGACCGTCCGCCACCTCATCAGGAGCATGCACAGGCATTGTAGGGAGGTCATACAGGCACGTGGAGGCCACACACACTACTGAGCCTCATTTTGACTTGTTTTAAGGACATTACATCAAAGTTGGATCAGCCTGTAGTGTGTTTTTCCACTTTAATTTTGAGGGTGACTCCAAATCCAGACCTCCATGGGTTAAAAAATTTGATTTCCATTTTTTTTTTTTGTGTGATTTTGTTGTCAGCACATTCAACTATGTAAAGAACAAAGTATTTCAGAAGAATATTTAATTAATTCAGATCTAGGATGTGTTATTTTTGTGTTCCCTTTATTTTTTTGAGAAGTGTATATATATATATACAGGGAGTGCAGAATTATTAGGCAAGTTGTATTTTTGAGGATTAATTTTATTATTGAACAACAACCATGTTCTCAATGAACCCAAAAAACTAATTAATATCAAGGCTGAATATTTTTGGAAGTAGTTTTTAGTTTGTTTTTAGTTTTAGCTATTTTAGGGGGATATCTGTGTGTGCAGGTGACTATTACTGTGCATAATTATTAGGCAACTTAACAAAAAACAAATATATACCCATTTCAATTATTTATTTTTACCAGTGAAACCAATATAACATCTCAACATTCACAAATATACATTTCTGACATTCAAAAACAAAACAAAAACAAATCAGTGACCAATATAGCCACCTTTCTTTGCAAGGACACTCAAAAGCCTGCCATCCATGGATTCTGTCAGTGTTTTGATCTGTTTACCATCAACATTGCATGCAGCAGCAACCACAGCCTCCCAGACACTGTTCAGAGAGGTGTACTGTTTTCCCTCCTTGTAAATCTCACATTTGATGATGGACCACAGGTTCTAAATGGGGTTCAGATCAGGTGAACAAGGAGGCCATGTCATTAGATTTTCTTCTTTTATACCCTTTCTTGCCAGCCACGCTGTGGAGTACTTGGACGCGTGTGATGGAGCATTGTCCTGCATGAAAATCATGTTTTTCTTGAAGGATGCAGACTTCTTCCTGTACCACTGCTTGAAGGTGTCTTCCAGAAACTGGCAGTAGGACTGGGAGTTGAGCTTGACTCCATCCTCAACCCGAAAAGGCCCCACAAGCTCATCTTTGATGATACCAGCCCAAACCAGTACTCCACCTCCACCTTGCTGGCGTCTGAGTCGGACTGGAGCTCTCTGCCCTTTACCAATCCAGCCACGGGCCCATCCATCTGGCCCATCAAGACTCACTCTCATTTCATCAGTCCATAAAACCTTAGAAAAATCAGTCTTGAGATATTTCTTGGCCCAGTCTTGACGTTTCAGCTTGTGTGTCTTGTTCAGTGGTGGTCGTCTTTCAGCCTTTCTTACCTTGGCCATGTCTCTGAGTATTGCACACCTTGTGCTTTTGGGCACTCCAGTGATGTTGCAGCTCTGAAATATGGCCAAACTGGTGGCAAGTGGCATCTTGGCAGCTGCACGCTTGACTTTTCTCAGTTCATGGGCAGTTATTTTGCGCCTTGGTTTTTCCACATGCTTCTTGCGACCCTGTTGACTATTTTGAATGAAACGCTTGATTGTTCGATGATCACGCTTCAGAAGCTTTGCAATTTTAAGAGTGCTGCATCCCTCTGCAAGATATCTCACTATTTTTGACTTTTCTGAGCCTGTCAAGTCCTTCTTTTGCCCCATTTTGCCAAAGGAAAGGAAGTTGCCTAATAATTATGCACACCTAATATAGGGTGTTGATGTCATTAGACCACACCCCTTCTCATTACAGAGATGCACATCACCTAATATGCTTAATTGGTAGTAGGCTTTCGAGCCTATACAGCTTGGAGTAAGACAACATGCATAAAGAGGATGATGTGGTCAAAATACTCATTTGCCTAATAATTCTGCACGCAGTGTATATATATATATATATATATATATATATATCAGTGTCACTCATTATGTACTATTGCTGTAATTACGTTCAAGAGTTTAAAAGGGCAAAAATTTGTAAAAAAATAAATAAATATAGGAAAATGAGAAATAAAAATATTATAAAAAAATCCTAGGATTCCTATGAGACCTCAGAGTGGCATATACCAATTTTCAGGCTAATTGGAGCATATTTGATTTGTGTAGAATCAATTAAGGCACAAATCAAAGTTTTTAAAAAATTTGATGAATCAGATGGACACAAAATGAATTTCAAGAAATTCTGTCATTTCTAGCTAGTGTTGATCACGAATATTCTAATCGCGAATTTTTATAGCGAATATCGTCACTTCCAGAATTCAGGAAGATCTAGAATATAGTGCTATATCTTCGTAATCGCGAATATTCTAGATTTTTTTTCATCAGTACCCTCCCTTCTTGCTTGTGGGCCAATGAAAAGGCTGCAATGTCTTTGTCTGAGCTTAGCAACATCCCTAGCAACCAATAGGAAAGTTGCCTACCCCTTACTATATAAGAACCTCCCCAGCAGCCATGTCTGCTGTTTTTTGCAGTTCTGAGAGAGAAAGCAGTGTCATTGCTGTGCTCTGTGCTTTGCTGAGTCATCTGGATCCTTATCCAATTACATTAGATAGTTAGTTAGATAGCTTATATATATAATACAGATAGTTAGTGGGAGATAGTCAGTGTAGGTTAGATAGTGATATAGTGTACCTGATAGGTTCCAGTGCAGGGTGTTAGGTAGTGTGATAGGAATTACTGTAATGTGCATTTTCTCCAGTCTCAGGAAACTTCTAGCAGCTTGAAAAATGTAGCAAAAGTGAGCCACACTTGTATTGCTCGCGCAATACGCGCATATTACATTGCCGATTTTTGCAATCAAGAAAATAATGACTGGAGATCACGAATTCTAGAATTTGCTAATTTATGGCGAATATTAGGCCAAAAATTCACAAAATATCATGAAAACTAATATTACCCATGCTGCTCATCACTATTTCTAACTTGCATACAAATTAGAGCAAGCTGTAATTAGAGCAAGCTGGTATGACTATGCTTTTTCCCTTGTAATTTATGAAGACAAGGACTAGAGGGAATCACAGACACCTCAGACTTTCCCCCAATTTCTGCCATGAGTAAGGAAATTATACCACATAAGAGATAGTCATGCTATTGATCTAGGTCTGTTCTACTCCGTATAATTGTTCTTAAGTCATTCCAAAGTCTCACAAAAATATAATTTTAGCACAAAAAAAGACATAGGGTTAATAATTATTGTGCAGGAGGTCAAGGAACAAAAGTGGAAAACATCCGTGCATGCATCTAAAAATCCTGAGAGGATGTAATTAAAAGAAAAGCTCATTATATAAACTGAAGGATACAAAAGAGAACATCTTGTTTTCTGTTACATTACTGTATTGCAGACTTAAGAGCAGAGGAAACCAGAAATCACACTGCTTTGCTGCTGCACCTAATGACAGAAACCATAACATACCACCATTTTTCTACCAAAAAACAAGTAGCAATGGCATTTTTGAAGAGGGGTGCTGATGTGGAAATATTATTATGCGGACATTTTATCTTAGGATGTGTGTGTGTTTTTATAGATTAATAAAAGTAGACCACGGCACTCGTATTTGTAATTTTGAATATTATATTTTCATTTCATTTTTCATGTCATTATTTGCAACATCCAGGAATAATAAATGCAAACTGGCCAACGTTTCGGTCCTAACACGGGACCTTGTTCACGGCCTGGGGTAGAGTAAATATAGTACATCAGGGTTTTTGATACATAATCAATTCAATACATAATCAATTCAATAATCCTAGAAGTAGTTTGTAGTATTCGCATCAAAAAATGTCTAAGATTAATGTCTAGCATATAGAGACACAGAGGATATGGAGAGAGTACACAGCAAAGTGGTTGCCAAATTACACAGCACCATCTGTAGCAGAGTCACAGAGTGAGAGTAAATCAGCCAATCAGCCAGAGGCAGCAGTGAGGACATCAGTAAACTTGGCACAGTCCTGTGATATGGAGATAGCATAGGAGGCAGAGTAGCACAGGTCAGAGACGACTCCAAGGGTCGGTTTGAGTGGCATAACCTGTGGGGTATAGGGGGCATTGGTTACAATGTTCAACAGTGTTAAGTAACACTTGCACAATGTCAATACCACTAGACACCAGGAGTCAGCATGGAGTATCATGCAGGGGCAGAATCAAGAAGCCACTGCCTAATTTAGATCGTAATGCATGAGGATATAAACAGACATATGTTGGTAAGGCTGATTAGTCCGCCTGCATTTGTGGGAGGGGCGGAGGCTCTTCATATACGAGCCACAGCCTCACTCACAGCCGTGGGTTCTCAGGTGCACAGCTGCCGCTGGGTGTCATTAGCAAACTAGCTTCTCTGGTGGTAGGAGTCTTTCTTTGCAGCATGGAGCTTGTTATTTTGCTCTCTGCTACCGTAGCATGCACGCGCCATACTACGTAAGTAGGTTGGGCCGGGGCCGTCTCTCCTGGCCGGTCGGAACCGACTTTGCTAGCGAACGGGAGGCTTCGCCTCAGAATCTGCTACCTCAGGTTTGTTCGTTGGGGCTAAATACTTCTATTTCTTTTCTACTTTGTTTGTTGGTAATAGGAGTTAGTTCCTATAAATCTTACAAGTTTCACTTCGCTTTGTTCATCTCGTATGAAAAGTTACTTCAGCCGGTTTGCTGTAAAGGAAGAGTTACCCGGGCTGCACATGACGTCATGTTTGGAGATCGTACGCAGCTGTTTTTGTTTAGGCCTCTTGCTGTAGCTGTTCCTTGCCACGTGTCTCCCCCTCCCCCCTCTACCACCATCCCAGAGCTGCAACGAGATTTCGCCCATTATCGCACACCACCAGGCCAGGCTTGAGGCTCACCGGCAGCAACCACTCGTCGGTCTGTTGTTCTATACCCTGCCACAACTCCTGCGCGGTGTGGGGCCTGTCCCCCAAACATATGAGTTTCAGAACGGCCTGCTGACGTTTACCCCGGGCTGTGCTGAAGTTGGTGGTGAAGGTGTGTGGCTGACTAGATGAGCAGGTGGAAGAAGAGGAGGAGGAAGCTGAGTAGGAGGAGGAGGAGACAGGAGGCAAAGAATGTTGCCCTGCAATCCTTGGCGGCGGAAGGACGTGCGCCAAACAGCTCTCCGCCTGGGGCCCAGCCGCCACTACATTTACCCAGTGTGCAGTTAGGGAGATATAGCGTCCCTGGCCGTGCTTACTGGTCCACGTATCTGTGGTTAGGTGGACCTTGCCACAGATGGCGTTGCGCCGTGCACACTTGATTTTATCGGATACTTGGTTGTGCAGGGAAGGCACGGCTCTCTTGGAGAAGTAGTGGCGGCTGGGAACAACATACTGTGGGACAGCAAGCGACATGAGCTGTTTGAAGCTGTCTGTGTCCACCAGCCTAAATGACAGCATTTCAAAGGCCAGTAGTTTAGAAATGCTGGCATTCAGGGCCAGGGATCGAGGGTGGCTAGGTGGGAATTTACGCTTTCTCTCAAATGTTTGTGAGATGGAGAGCTGAACGCTGCCGTGTGACATGGTTGAGATGCTTGGTGACGCAGGTGGTGGTGTTGGTGGTACATCCCATGTTTGCTGGGCGGCAGGTGCCAACGTTCCTCCAGAGGCGGAGGAAGAGGCCGAGGCGGCGGCAGCAGCAGAAGAGGCCGAGGCGGCAGCAGCAGAAGAGGTAGCAGGGGGAGCCTGAGTGACTTTCTTGTTTTTAAGGTGTTTACTCCACTGCAGTTCATGCTTTGCATGCAGGTGCCTGGTCATGCAGGTTGTGCTAAGGTTCAGAATGTTAATGCCTCGCTTCAGGCTCTGATGGCACAGCGTGCAAACCACTCGGGTCTTGTCGTCAGCACATTGTTTGAAGAAGTGCCATGCCAGGGAACTCCTTGAAGCTGCCTTTGGGGTGCTCGGTCCCAGATGGCGGCGGTCAGTAGCAGGCGGAGTCTCTTGGCGGCGGGTGTTCTGCTTTTGCCCACTGCTCCCTCTTTGTCTTTTGCTACGCTGTTGGCTCGGTCTCACCACTGCCTCTTCCTCCGAACTGTGAAAGTCAGTGGCACGACCTTCATTCCATGTGGGGTCTAGGACCTCATCATCCCCTGAATCGTCTTTCACCCAGTCTTGATCCCTGACCTCCTGTTCAGTCTGCACACTGCAGAAAGACGCAGCAGTTGGCACCTGTGTTTTGTCATCATCAGAGACCTGCTGAGGTGGTATTCCCATGTCCTCATCATCAGGAAACATAAGTGGTTGTGCGTTAGTGCATTCTATCTCTTCCACCCCTGGGGAAGGGCTAGGTGGATCCCCCTTGGGAAACCCTGCCAGCAGAGTCTTCAAACAGCATAAGAGACTGCTGCATAACTTGAGGCTCAGACAGTTTCCCTGATATGCATGGGGGTGATGTGACAGACTAATTGCCTTGGTTTTCATGCGCCATCTGTGCGCTTTCTGCAGAAGACTGGGTGGGAGATAATGTGAACGTGCTGGATGCACTGTCGGCCACCCAATTGACTAATGCCTGTACCTGCTCAGGCCTTACCATCCTTAGAACGGCATTGGGCCCCACCAAATATCGCTGTAAATTCTGGCGGCTACTGGGACCTGAGGTAGTTGGTACACTAGGACGTGTGGCTGTGGCAGAACGGCCACGTCCTCTCCCAGCACCAGAGGGTCCACTAACACCACCACGACCATGTCCGCGTCCCTTACTAGATGTTTTCCTCATTGTTACTGTTCACCACAATAAGAAAAATATTATTCGGGCCAATGTATTGAATTAAAATTCAGGCCTTTTTTTACAGACACCTAACACTATTTGGCTATCTATTTAGGTACCGTATTACACTAATACACGCACACCAGTAATGACAGATTTAGCTGAATATAAATTTGAGGCCTATTATTTAGGCGCTGGGTGACAGGTATACGTTTAATCACAGAATTAGATTTGGATCTGCACAGTAGCGTGTGTGTGAAGTTCTTGAGAATTACCCTATCAGCACCTTGAATCTAATATACCCTTTTAGGGATAGATTTAAAGTAGGCCTGATACAGCAGAAACCACTAATTTTGAGAATTGCAAATTTGGGAATTGTTTTTCAACCCAGAACAAAAACTGTGCTTTGACGGTCACTAAAAATAACTTGACCAGCTAAAACAGTACAGATTTGGATGAATATAAATGTGAGGCCTATTTTTTAGGCGCTGGGTGACAGGCTCAACTTGCCCCTGATGTAGTATATGGCCAAAAAATAACCACACTATTGATGGTTAAATGCACTGTGTGACAGGCTCAACTTGCCCCTGATGTAGTATATGGCCAAAAAATAACCACACTTTTGATGGTTAAATGCACTTGGGTGACAAGGTCAGCTTGCCCCTGATGTAGTATATGGCCAAAAAATAACCACACTATTGATGGTTAAATGCACTTGATGAAAGCTTGACCCTGATGTAGGATATAGCAAAAAATAACCACACTATTGATGGTTAAATGTACTTGGTGATAGCTTGTGCTGGTGCACCACAAGCCACAAAATGGCCGCCGATCACCCCAGAAAAAAGTGACTGAAAAACGCTCTGGGCACCCTAAAAACACTGAGCAATTGAATAGCAGCAGTTCAATGATCCACAGCTGTAGATCGATCACTGAATGAAGTCTTTTGGAGGAGTTAATCACTGCCTAATCTCGCCCTAACGTCGCAGCTGCAACCTCTCCCTACACTTGTATCAGCAGAGTGACATGCAGCGCTACGTGACCCAAGCTTATATAGAGGCTGGGTCACATGCTGCACTGGCCAATCACAGCCATGCCAATAGTAGGCATGGCTGTGATGGCCTCTTGGGGCAAGTAGTACGATGCTTGTTGATTGGCTGCTTTGCAGCCTTTCAAAAAGCGCCAAGAAAGCGCCGAACACCGAACCCGAACCCGGACTTTTACGAAAATGTTCGAAAATATACAGTTCGGGTTCGCTCATCCCTATTCATATGCTATGTTTTTTTCCTGTTTCCCACTGGATCACCCAGGCTCATACCTACCTCTGTCTCCTGGATCGCCCAGGCTCATACCTACCTCTGACTCCTGGATCACCCAGGTTCATACCTACCTCTGTCTCCTGGATCGCCCAGGCTGTCATCTCCTCAGTTATTCCTCCTTCTGACTCGACTATATTTTGTTCACCTGGGAACGGGTACGTTCGGTTTATTTATGTATCATTACCCCGGGTCCGTCCAGGCCCTGTTCTTCCTTCTCTGCCTGGTACGTTCAGGTCTGGTCTCCCTGCATGTCTACTATTCCATTTTTTCCAGGGTCTCCCGCTGTCGGCAGATCCGTCCAGGCTTAGCCGCCTATCCATTACGATACTTCCCCATGATCTGCACAGGCCCACCTACTCTTTCACACTCGTCTCACCCATGCCTTTCCCTTCCTGGTTTACTCTTTCCTGGCACTGCCAGATCGGTCCTTCACCGGGCTACGTGGTGCGGTAATTCTGGTTCACCCCCTTTTTTTTCCAGGGGATGCCAGAAGCAGATCCCGCGGAGTCCCCTCTCCCAGCCTTCAATTCCCGGGTGATGGATTAGAGTCCCTCCTTTCTCACGCCAGGAACCTGGTACAACATTCCCTCTCCTCCAACACGGCCAGGAATTATCAAGCCGGCTATAAAATATATAAATAATTCTCGGCCCCATGGCTTCGGGGGGCCCGATGACAGCTTCGGCCCCATGGCTTCGGGGGGCCCGATGACGGCTTCAGCCCCATAGCTTCGGGGGGCCCGATGACAGCTTCGGCCCCATGGCTTCGGGGGGCCCGATGACTGCTTCGGCCCCATGGCTTCGGGGGGCCCGATGATTGTTTTCAGTCCTGCTGGGCTGATTGCCTGGTTGGTTGTCCATCTGATTTGGCCCGTATGTATCACATACATACCTGCTTCCCTAATTTCCTAATAATCCATGTTGATCGCTCACTTTATGTTTTGACCGCAAACTGGTCCGGTTCGCCCTACAGCATCATTGTCATGTCTTACGCAGATATTTCGTCTTGCTTTAATTGTTCATGCTTTCTTTCGGGTCCTGCCAGAGGAGGAACAAGTAGGGTAGCATTTCAGTCTTTGATCGTAGTCATCATATCTTGTCAACCAGGTCCCCGCGCAAAGTCTTTGCCTTTTTACCACGACCAGGAATTCATTTTCGCCGGTAGCTTCATTGCAATTGCATTCCCTCACTCATGGGAGGGCATAGACAGAATCTTGTATATTATGGCTTCGTAGCTTCTTCCCGCACTAACCTCAGACTCCCTACAACCACGTTGAATCGGGTTTTGGACAAAGTTCAGCATTTCCTCATGGTAGAAGATTCAGATAGTAGGTCGGTCTTCTCGTCTCAAGCGTTAAAACAATTCTCAGGGGCACACAGTAGAACAACGCGCGGACCACAGCTAGCAGATAGCTGTTGTCTGGGGAACTATTCAAGGATTCTCTTCCTATCTACATAGTTCTTTTTGGCCCTCATTCCTGCATAGTCTAGGCCAGTGGTGGCGAACCTATGGCACGAGTGCCAGAGGCGGCACTCAGAGCCCTTTCTGTGGGCACCCACACCCTGGAAAAAGTCTATGGTGTACCAATATGCCCTAGACTTTTCCTGCCATTCATCAGCGCCAGGCGCACTGTGAACAGCACAAGCAGCGTATTGAATATAGGCAGGCTATTATTGCTGAATGACTAAGTACATGGAATATATACTATATTGGACTGTAGTATTCAGGTTAAATTGCCGTGTTGGCACTTTGCGATAAATATGAGGGTTTTGGGTTACAGTTTGGGCACTTGGTCTGTAACAGGTTAGCCATCACTGGTCTAGGCAGTTAGGTTTCGGTCCCACAATCTCCTGAGGCTAGGGCATTGCCAGTACTCCGTAGAAGCAAAACTTTACAAGGTTCATCCATTCCGCTTTGCGGCAGTATCCGCAATATTGAGCATTATGTCTCTGGCCTTGTCATCCACAAGATGGGTTGTAGGTCTCCTTCTGGCCTTGCCTCATCCTACCCGAATTTTTCGCTCTAGATCCCTGACGCCTTGCAGTTGGCTTGGGGATTAGTTTGCACATGCCATTCGAGTGCCTTTTCTACCCTACTTGGCTTGGTTTTTGCCCACTTATAGGCCTACCCACAATCATGGCTTAGGGCACACAACAAGCCATTTAGTCAGGTTAGCTAGGAAACGCCTAGCTGGGTTAGGTTGTTCCGTTGTTTCTCTCCCTAGGGTTCTTCGGATATCTCTTGGCCATAGCCATGACCACAAGTTGGTAAGGCTGATTAGTCAGCCTGCATTTGTGGGAGGGGTGGAGGCTCTTCATATACGAGCCACAGCCTCATTCACAGGCGTGGGTTCTCAGGTGCCCCACCCTCCCTCCCTTATCTTCTCATTTCCACAGGGTATGCCCACTTATAGGCCTACCCACAATCATGGCTTAGGGCACACAACAAGCCATTTAGTCAGGTTAGCTAGGACACGCCTAGCTGGGTTAGGTTGTTCCCGTTGTTTCTCTTCCTAGGGTTCTTCGAATATCTCTTGGCCATAGCCATGACCACAAATATCACTAGAAGCAGTCATATATACATAGAAACATAGAAACATAGAATGTGTCGGCAGATAAGAACCATTTGGCCCCTCTAGTCTGCCCAATATACTGAGTACTATGGATAGCCCCTGGCCCTATCTTATATGAAGGATGGCCTTAAGCCTATCCCATGCATGCTTAAACTCCTTCACTGTATTTGCAGCTACCACTTCTGCAGGAAGGCTATTCCATGCATCCACTACTCTCTCAGTAAAGTAATACTTCCTGATATTACTTTTAAACCTTTGCCCCTCTAATTTAAAACTATGTCCTCTTGTAGCAGTTTTTCTTCTTTTAAATATTCTCTCCTCTTTTACCTTGTTGATTCCCTTTATGTATTTAAAAGTTTCTATCATATCCCCTCTGTCTCGTCTTTCTTCCAAGCTATACATGTTAAGGTCCTTTAATCTTTCCTGGTAAGTTTTATCCTGCAATCCATGTACCAGTTTAGTAGCTCTTCTCTGAACTCTCTCCAAAGTATCAATATCCTTCTGGAGATATGGTCTCCAGTACTGAGCACAATACTCCAAATGAGGTCTCACTAGTGCTCTGTAGAGCCGCATGAGCACCTCCCTCTTTCTACTGGTAATTCCTCTCCCTATACACCCAAGCATTCTGCTAGCATTTCCTGCTGCTCTATGACATTGTCTGCCTACCTTTAAGTCTTCTGAAATAATGACCCCTAAATCCTCAGAAACTGAGGTTAGGACTGTATCACTGATTTTATATTCTGCTCTTGGGTTTTTACGCCCCAGGTGCATTATTTTGCACTTATCCACATTAAATTTTAGTTGCCAGATTTTTGACCATTCCTCTAGTTTTCCTAAATCCTTTTCCATTTGATGTATCCCTCCAGGAACATCAACCCTGTTACAAATCTTTGTGTCATCAGCAAAAGGACACACCTTACCATCGAGGCCTTCTGCAATTTCGCTGATAAAGATATTAAACAATATGGGTCCCAGAACAGATCCCTGAGGTACCCCACTGGTAACAAGACCTTGGTCTGAATATACTCCATTGACTACAACCCTCTGTTGCCTGTCCCTCAGCCACTGCCTAATCCATTCAACAATATGGGAGTCCAAGCCCAAAGACTGCAATTTATTGATAAGCCTTCTGTGTGGGACAGTATTGAAAGCCTTACTGAAGTCTAGATAAGCGATGTCTACTGCACCTCCGCCATCTATTGTTTTAGTCACCCAATCAAAAAAATCTATAAGATTAGTTTGACATGATCTCCCTGAAGTAAACCCATGCTGTTTTTCATCTTTCAATCCATGGTATTTTAGATGTTCCACAATCCTCTCCTTAAGTATGGTTTCCATTAATTTCCCCACTATTGATGTCAGGCTTACTGGCCTATAGTTGCCCGATTCCTCCCTACTACCTTTCTTGTGAATCGGCACAACATTTGCTAATTTCCAATCTTCTGGGACGACTCCTGTTGCCAGTGATTGGTTAAATAAATCTGTTAATGGTTTTGCTAGTTCACCGCTGAGCACTTTTAATAGCTTTGGGTGTATCCCATCAGGCCCCTGTGACTTATTTGTATTGATTTTAGACAGCTGACTTAGGACCTCTTCCTCTGTAAAGACACATGCATCAAAAGATTCATTAGTCTTCTTTCCTAACTGAGGTCCATTTCCTTCATTTTCCTTCGTAAAGACTGAACAGAAGTATTCATTGAGGCAGTCTTGTCCATGAGGAGTACCCAGCCGCACATGGCATATTTACCTTAGTTACTTGCAGCATGTTGCCTATGGGATGTGGTACCATGCTGCTGTTGTGCCTGGTTTAAATAGGGATGGTGCCGGCAAGTACCGCTAGTGACGCTGTGCGTCATGCGTCACTGCGCCGGTTCGTCATGCGCGTGACGTCACCGCGTCAATGCGAGAGACGTCACCGCGGCGTCGCAGTGCATGCGCAGAATCACGCCAGTAAGGAAACTGGCAAAGGAGTGCTGGCATAGTGGTATATAGGATAGAGGGAAGTACTGTGATTGCCATGAATGTAGGCATATATGTAAGTATGGCGGCGATAGGGCTCCTAAGGCACAATATATGCAGTGAGGTGTGATTTAGGTAATACACCATGTCTCGATATCAACAGGGTCAACATATGGATATTTAGAGCCACCATGTCGGGGGTTCAATGCCCCGAATTTCTACCAAGGGCATGTATATAGAACACTGAATTAAATTCTACCCAGGACATGTATCCAGAATACTATATTATACGACTATGATATATCTCATACTACCTGGCTAGGACAGACTTTATGAGTCATTTTGTCTGTGGAAGGTAAAGGAGAAACATGATATTAATAAACATATCAACACAGGTTATACAAGTACAGGCATTAATATATAACTGTAGGAATATGAACATCACGATGATGTATTGTCCAGTCTTATATATTCTCAAGTACGACAACATCCACCTGAGGTACACTTATGGTACAATCATGACGTGCAAAAGTCAAAGTCCCTATTCATACCGTGTGGTGACAGGGTATTCAGTTCAAAGATCCAGAAGGATTTGCGTTGTTTAAGATGCGCAATCCAGTTGCCACCTCTTCTTCCTGCAGGTATTTGCTCCAAAATTTGAAATCTAAGCTGACTGATCTGTTGTTTTGCATAGATAAAATGATGTGGAATTTGGTTGTTCAGTTCTATTGCATCGGATGTCGGCTTTGTGTTTGGAGATCCGGTCGCGTACATTTTGGGTTGTTTCGCCCACATATGCTAGCCCGCAGGGACACTTGATTAAGTACACGACAAATGAAGAGTTACAGGTGTAAAAACCCTTCGAGTAATATATTTTACCCGAACGGGGATGTGTGATTCAATTTCCTTTAATCAATGCGGCGCATTGCTTATAGCACAGACCTGTCACTTACCAGTAGGAGGAGTGCCCGGCCGGCCACAGACAGCGAAGATAAGTATAATGCTTCTAAAATTGCTAAGTAACCATGGCAGCCAGGACTGCAGTAGCGTCCTGGTTGCCATGGTAACCGATCGGAGCCCCAGCGATTAAACTGGGACTCCGATTGGAACTCTCCGCTGCCACCAATGATGGGGGGGGTGATTTTAATTAGGGGGGGAGAGGGGAGGCCGCACTTGCCACCAATGAATTTAATACAGGGGAGGGGGAGGGGGGGGCCGCACTGGCCACCAATGAATTTAATAATGGGGAGGGAGGGGGGCCGCACTGGCCACCAATGAATTTAATACTGGGGAGGGAGGGAGGGGGGCCGCACTGGCCACCAATGAATTTAAAACTGGGGAGGGAGGGGGGTCTGGCCCCTGCTGCCTGGCAGCACCTGATCTCTTACAGGGGGCTATGATACGCACAATTAACCCCTCAGGTGCGGCACCTGAGGGGTTAATTGTGCTGATCACAGCCCCCTGTAAGAGATCGGGTGCTGCCAGGCAGCAGGGCGCAGTTATGTACACAGTTCTTAGTATATTCTAACTTGAAGCGTCCCCATCACTATGGGAACGCCTCTGTGTTAGAATATACTGTCAGATCTGAGTTTTCACGATCTAACTCAAATCCGATGGTATATTCTAACATAGAGGCGTTCCCATGGTGATGGGGACGCTTCAAGTTAAAATATACCATCGGATTGGAGAAAACTCCAATCCGATGGTATATTAATAGGGACTCCTGTCTTTACATTGAAAGTCAATGGGGGACGGATCCGTTTGCAATTGCACCATATTGTGTCAACGTCAAACGGATCCGTCCCCATTGACTTGCATTGTAAGTCAGGACGGATCTGTTTGGCTACGCACGGCCAGGCGGACACCAAAACGCTGCAAGCTGCGTTTTGGTGTCCGCCTCCAGAGCGGAATGGAGGCGGAACGGAGCCAAACTGATGCATTCTGAACAGATCCTTATCCATTCAGAATGCATTGGGGATGAACGGATCAGTTCGGGGCCGCTTGTGAGAGCCCTCAAACGGATCTCACAAGCGGAACCCCAAACGCAAGTGTGAAAGTAGCCTTAGCTACATGTGCTACTAGTTTGTCATCCTAAAACATAACGTTTATTTCTTATCATAAAATCATTCCTCTAATTTTTATGTGATTTAAAACTATCAGCTGTGCTACCCTAGAGACTGCTGTTTGCCCTATGGAATAGACTAGCGCTATTTGTTTGCGGTGCAATGTGATCAGTAAGGCCCCTTTCACACGGGCGAGTATTCCGCGCGGATGCGATGCGTGAGGTGAACGCATTGCACCCGCACTGAATACCAACCCATTAATTTCTATGGGGCTGTTCACATGAGCGGTGATTTTCACGCATCACTTATGCGTTGCGTGAAAATCGCAGCATGCGAGCAAGCAAGTGCGGATGCGGTGCGATTTTCACGCATGGTTGCTAGGTGACAGTCTATTCACTGCATTATTTTCCCTTATAACATGGTTATAAGGGAAAATAATAGCATTCTGAATACAGAATGCTTAGTAGGTGATCAATTGAGGGTTAAAAAAAAAAAAAAATAATTAAAGGGTTTCTATCACTTTGTATCACATAATTAGCTCTCAGACACTAGCGATCTGCTAGTGTCTGCTCTGGCCAACCATCCTACTATAATCGCTTGCGGGACAGCGGTTTTGCTAAAAAACGAACTTTAATAAATATGCTAATGAGCCTCTAGGTGCTATGTGGGCGTCATTAGCACCTAGAGGCTCCGTCTACCTTCATAAACAGTCGCCGCCCAGCGCGTCCCTCCAGCCCGCCCATGTCCTGCTGAATGCGATCCTCCGTGTGACGCAGCGGACGAATTCTCGCGAATGCGCCGTGCGCGGCTGTATTCGGCCTATTTGAGATGTCTGAGCTAGAGGACGAATTCTCGCGCATGCGCGGTGCGCGGCTGTATTTGGCGCATTTGAGACGTCTGAGCTGGGAGCAGACATTCAATGCGCATGCGCCGAATACAGCCGCGCACCGCGCATGCGCGAGAATTCGTCCGCTGCGTCACACGGAGGATCGCATTCAGCAGGACATGGGCGGGCTGGAGGGACGCGCTGGGCGGCGACTGTTTATGAAGGTAGACGGAGCCTCTAGGTGCTAATGACGCCCACATAGCACCTAGAGGCTCATTAGCATATTTATTAAAGTTCGTTTTTTAGCAAAACCGCTGCCCCACAAGCGATTATAGTAGGATGGTTGGCCAGAGCAGACACTAGTGGATTGCTAGTGTCTGACAGCTAATTATGTCATACCAAGTGATAGAAACCCTTTAACTCACCTTCTCCTCTTGTTCGCGTAGTTCCTGGTCTCTTCTTTACTTCTTTTAATGATGAACTACCGGCTAGGACCTGTGGTGACGTCAGATCACATGCTCCAATCACATGGTCCATCACCACGGTGATGTACCATGTGATTGGAGCATGTGATCTGACGTCACCAAAGGTCCTTTAGCCCACAGCTCATCATTAAAGAAGTAAAGAGACCGGGAACTACGCGAACAAGAGGAGAAGGTGAGTTAATTATAATTTTTTTTTTTTTTTTAACCCTCAATTGATCACCTACTAAGCATTCTGTATTCAGAATGCTATTATTTTCCCTTATAACCATGTTATAAGGGAAAATAATAACATCTACACAACACCTAACCCAAACCCGAACTTCTATGAAGAAGTTCGGGTTTGGGTACCAAACATGCGTGATTTTTCTCACGCGAGTGCAAAACGCATTACAATGTTTTGCACTCGTGTTCCCGCAACGCACCCGCACATTTTCCCGCAACGCCCGTGTGAAAGAGGCCTAAGAACCAGTAGAATGATCTTCACTAGATACTGGTCACTCTGAGCAGTATTGAATGGGGTCCATGCTGACAGTGATGGGGGATGGGCAGCCACCTGGCTGATCAGACAATGGACATGACTCATCCTTCCTTATACAGGGATGGAGTGTGTACATTGCACTGTTCGGCCATGTTGGCGCCCTCCCCTGTCCTTTTGATATGTATCTGTACTTTCCGTCTCCCACTGGGCGTTGTTCTATTGCCTTAATAAAAAAGGAGCTTTTTACACTCCAGCTTGAACCAGCATTGTGTCTGGCTCTTCCTGGGCTAAAGAAGTACTTCATCTCTTATACAGAAAGAACTGAATAATAGCTACGGAATTGTTTGTGCTGGGCGCACTTTAATACTGAAGTGTTCCTTTTAGGGCACCGGAGATTTGTGCGCAAAGTCCAACCAAATTATCCATATCAACCATCTACGGAAAAAGTACACTGGATGTCACTGATATTTTTATTGGGATGCGCACACGTTACACAGGAGATAATGTCGCTGTCTGCAGCGGCCTAACTATTGCAGGATGCGCTAAAAATAGATATTGCTGCCACACACAATAGTCCTTAAAAGGACATTTGGGTCTGTAAAGTTTTAGCAATTTAGCACAGGTTGCGCTAAAAATATATATTACTGCTGCCATACAAAATAAGGGTCCATTCACACATCCGTGTGTGTTTTGCGGATGTGTGAATGGAGCCTAATAGTCCTTAAAATGACTTTTGGGTCTCTGACAACTTTTTCTACAGAAAAAAAACATATTTCACTCCCTACTCTATTTTTCCCTTCTTCAGCACAGCTCTCCCTGACTAACACTGAGCCGAACACGTGTCATTGGGTGCTATATAGCACCCGATGACACGTTCCAGCCAGCCAATCACTGTAATGCCAGTAACCAACATGGCTACGGCATTACAGTGAAGGGCAGTACTTGCCCGCACATTTATTGGCTGAGACTCACCATGGTAAAAGATCATGCGACGGACCATGTGATGACCGGAGTGACGTCACCACAGGTCCTTTTCCTGCACACAGCAAAAAAGAAGACAGAAGAGAAGCCGGGCTGCGCGAACAAGTGGGTTAAGGTGAGTTTAATTATTTTATTTTTTTAACCCCTCCAGCCCTATTTTACTATGCATTCTGTATTCAGAATGCTATTATTTTCCCTTATAACCGCACTTGCTTGCGGATGCTTGCGATTTTCACGCAACCCCATTCATTTCTATGGGGCCTGCGTTACGTGAAAAACGCACAAAGAGGAGCATGCTGCGATTTTCACGCAACGCACAAGTGATGCGTGAAAATCACCGCTCGTGTGCACAGCCCCATAGAAATGAATGGGTCAGGATTCAGTGCAATGCGTTCAACTCACGCAACGCATCCGCACGGAATACTCGCCCGTGTGAAAGGGGCCTAAGGGTCCTTTTAAATGGGCTGATTTTCTGGCGGTAACAAGTGCCGATTGGTGATCATCAAATGCCATTTTACAGCAACAAATTATGACTGACTCAATCATTCCTGCCGATGAAATTTTCACACGATGATTCTTCAAAAATAAAAAATGTTAATTTTTAACTCTGCAAAAATATAAATCACCGAACAAAAGCGCATTTGCTTATTTGTGGGAGGTGGCTGTGAGCAGGTGAACAAACGCTCCTATGACCCTTCTTTCCGATCAATGACAGAACTGTGATACGGGTACCTACTATATCCCAATAGACATTTTTTTTTATTGCTGGATTCACAATGTAACATTACTATTCCCTGTGGACACCTTTAAATGATCAGGTAAAACCCCCTATGATATCCCAATAGCATCATAATCAAGTACGACGGAGAGAATACTACAGACTGAAACACCATGTACGTTTTACTGCAAAGTGCTTTATTCCAAAGGTAAAGGGCATCGGGCAAGTAAATCAGCATTCCCTGCTGCAGAAATTCACATTTGTTAGAAAATCACACAGACATGACAGAGTTCAGAAGCTCAGCACATATACTATAGTTTAGCAGTATTACAAAACACAGACATTTGCCAATGCATCAATGCACAGGTCCATCATACACCACATATCCTTTATCTAATACAGTATCACTCTGGTAACGTGTCTCTACAGACTTACTATAATGTCTAGTGCCGGCAGTGACCCCCCAAAAATCCCTGATACCTCTGGTTGTCATTCTGTTCATATCTATAGTGGAGATGAAACGCTAGGGCCAAAGAATAGAAATATAGTTTAGGACCTTTATGCCACTAGAATTATTACCTGGAACTGTTATGGCATAGGCCTTACAACAACTATATTCCAGGCCTATACCTTAATCATACATAATACTAGTGTATTCCCTTGCATGGAGATTATCCCCAGTTTTGATATCAGGGCCCTCGCTGCTACATACACTAGAGTTTTGTGCTTTTTTTTGCATATTGTAGATTTTTTTTTACCTTTGGAGATATTAGGAAATTGCTTAAAGGCTATGGACACCCATGCAATGATACAATTTATTGTTTGGTTACTTCCTTAAGAAACTTTCTAAATAATCTTTAAAAACTCTCCAACATCTTAGTTCTGCAGAGCATATGTAAGTTCTTCAACTGGCTGCTGGTGCTGCAGAATCTGAAAAGAGGGCTGACGTTTCTGACAGCACTCTCTGACTTCAACGTCCCGTCTCTCAGTGTTAGGCCTCTTGCACATGACCGTATGGCTTTTTCTGTATTTTGCGGTCCGTTTTAAACTGATCCGTTTTTAAAAAAAATTGTTTCAGTAGTGTTTCCGCTTCCATTCCATTTGGCAGTTCCATTTGGTTTCCATTTGTGATACGTTTTTTGCAGATCGCAAACGGAAACATACAATAATATTTAAACAGTAAGTACGTAAAAAAATTGGGCTGGGCATAACATTTTCAATAGATGGTTCCGCATAAACGGATACCGAAGACATACGGATGCATTCCGTATGCATAAAAAAAAATTGGCGGACCTATTGACTTGAATGGAGCCACGGAACCTGATTTGCGGGCAATAATAGGACATGTTCTATCTTTGAACGGATCGGAAGTACCGAAACGGAATGCATATGGAGTACCTTCCGTTGTTTTTGCAGAACCATTGAAGTGAATAGTTCCGCATACGGACCGCAAACGGAACCCGCAAAAACAGAACGGAAAGAGGCGTGTGCAAGAGGCCTTATAGACAGCAATACGGAGGGGGAGGAGGTTGTACATCACGGACTAGAGAGAGGGGAGGGAAGCATCCAAGAAAGGTACCTCTCACAGGTTGTAGATAGGGAAGAAAGCTCACACAAGGCATTTGTCAGGGGGATAATCAAATAGACTGTGTACAGGTGTAGAGAGAAAACAGGGGAAAGAAATGACACATTCCTCAGCATCAGTGTCTGTCAGAACAGGTGAGAGGAGATCCCTCATGAGCGGTTGAAAAACCAATCCAGGAATGAAGTTGTGCTAATACATGAGAGCCAGTGAAGACAGCCGCATCCTAGACACACAGATCTCACACCTCCCTCATAAGAGAAGTCTGAAACTAGGCACAGGTTGTAAACTGAATATCAGGGGGTTTGAAAATGATGGAATAAAGATACAAAAGATACTTAGTGCAACCTTTTTTTTTTTACTCAAAGTAACCACTATTATATAAAAACATTTTTTCCATATCAAAGATGCCCATAGCCTTTAAACAGTGATTCCATAATAGTGGTTTATTGCAGGAATCACTCCCTTTAGGAATATGAATAGAGCAGTCGTATTACCTGTCAGAGTTTCTGACATGTCTGTTCTAGTCTTATATTGCACATAAGATAAAAAAAGTTTGAGCATTTTTTCTCAGAACTCCATATTGTGCTGTTTCTCTTATACTTCTTGCAAATGTATAAATAACTCAAAGGGGTTTTCTGGGATTTTAATATTGATGATCTATTGATGACCCGACACCCCCGCTGATCAGCTGGTTGAAGAGAAGGATAGGATATGCCACCAATTTCCGATAAGTGCGGTTCCCACTTCTGGGACCTGCACTTATCTCTAGATTGAGGACCTCAGAGTAAAGGAAAACACACTACACATGTGCGGTGTGCTCTCCATTCACTTCTATGGGAGTTCTGAAAGAAGCCGAGCGATCACTTTCGGCTATTTCCAGATCTTCCATAGAAGTTAATGAAGAAGGCACCGAACAAGCTTGACCACCTCCCATTCACCTCTATGGGAAATAAAAAAAAATAGCCAAGCCAGTGCTCAGCTATTTTGCGCTGTGCACCCTCGATCATTTTGTTCTAGAGATGGGTTGTGGTCTCAGAGGTGGGACCTGTACATATCAGACACTGGTGGCATATCCTATCAATATGCCACAAAGTGCAAAACGGGCCAACCTCTTTAACAGGGTGAAACACTACCCAAGTGGAATGCTGATGCCTAGTTATCAATTTCTTTCTTTCCAGCAGTACTAACTGAGGATCTACACAACAAAGAGATCTAAGAAAATGTTCTTCAGCATTTCTATTTAAATTACGAAACTACACTTTCTAAAAGAGACATGCCGAGAAAGCTAACCAGTCCTCCTAAAGAACGGGACCTAATTCCCTACTACATTCTGGAAAGAGTCTTCAATGAGGGAGCTGCTCTTCAAAATACCATAAAACACATTGGATTTCTCATAATGACAAAATCAAAACTGTATTTACACCTTGTGCTTCTAAACTGGAAAATTCTAAATAAAAAAAATAAAAAAATCACCTTTATGTCTTATTTATCACAATTACCCATAAGCCTTTGTTTCAGGCTATAACCGTAGGGATAGGAAGCCATTGGTTCCACATACATTCAAATGGTTTATACAAACCTTTCTGCAATTTGGTCAAATATTTTTCAGCATAGAAAAACTTGGTCCATTTCTGTATTGCCTAAAGAAAACATGGCGCCCATTACGAATCCAATGCCACCTCCAGTAGAGTGATACAGGTCCATTTCTACATACATTATACAGAGGTCACCTATTCTAGCCTAGAAATGACATACTACTCCCTGGATGACTGTGTTACTGGAAGCCTTACAATACAGTAGAAAAATTAGCTGAATGTAACATTGTTGTATTAATATTAAATATCTTAGTTCCTCGGGGGAGGGCCAAGCAGAGGAAGGATCTGGCTCATTTGATCTCAGCTCAATCACAAATAACAAAGGGGTCTACATTGTTGCAGAAGTGTTGGCCAAGTCATGCAGTTGTTGTTCAATAAGAAGCCGGAGCGACGTGTACCTAAAACATAAAAATGAACATAAAACATAATTAATTATACAACTATACAAAGATGAGGTACAACTATACTGTACAACTATACTGCCGAAGATGAGGTATAACCTGGAATTCTGAGTGACAATCACACAAATAACATGCAGAGAGGTATTTCCCAGAGAAACAGAACCGTCTCACTGGTGCCACCTATTGGAAGTGACTCCCTGTGAGTCAACGTTCACCTTTTTAACAAACTTTGAAACATGACAATGGAAAAAAAGACAAGCCATATATTTATCCGCAGGCAGCTGTCCCCGTCAGTACATAGGATTCTGGCTAGCTGAGTAAGATGCCTAATCACACACATAATAGGTTTTTAGGATTTGAACATGAGAAATACTAACGTTTTGAACCATATTTGTCCGGAGTTGCAGGGTAGAGTTTTTAATTTGGCTCGCTGGGGGAGATTTATCAAAACTGATGTAAAGGAAAACTGCCCATAGCAACCAATCAGATTACAACTTTCATTTCCCAAAGGAGCTCTGAAAAATGAAAGGTGGAATCTGATTGGATGCTGTGGGCAACTAAACCCATTATCCTTTACATCAGTTTTAATAAATCTGCTCCAATGTATTATAAGTGTCTGTACACTTGATCACAGGTAAATCTGATTATATTAACTCAGAGATACAGTCCTGATCAAAAGTTTAAGACCACTTGAAAAATGGCAAAAAAATCATATTTTACATTGTTGGATCTTAACAAGGTTCCAAATAGAGCTTCAACATGCAACAAGAAGAAATGAGAGTGAGACAAAACATTTTTTGAGCATTCAATTAAAAGGGGTTGTCCAGGTTCAGAGCTGAACCCGGACATCCCTCCATTCTCACCCCGGCAGCCCCCCTGACATGAGCATCGGAGCAGTTCATGCTCCAATGCTCTCCTTTGCCCTGCGCTAAATTGCGCAGGGCAAAGGCATTTTTAGGAGTTCCGGTGACGTACCAGGGCTCTCCATGGGGCTGACAGGAACTACGGTCATGTCACCGGCACTGATGGGCGGGATTTAGCTCTGCCCTAGCCAGTAAAATGGCTAGGGCAGGGCTAAAGCCCGCCCCTCAGAGCCGGTGACATCACCGAACACACTGCCGGGCGGAAGTTACCGCCCGGCAGTGTGTTATGGAAAACAAAAAATCCTGTGCCCTGCGTGATTTAGCACAGGGCACGGGAGCGCATCGGAGCAGGAGATGCTCAGATGCTAGCCTCAGGGGGGCTGTCTGGGTGAAAAAAGGGTATGTCCGGGTTCAGCTCTGAACCCAGACAACCCCTTTAATTGAAAATAACGATTAAACTGAAACAGGCTGTTTTTCAGCTGATCCAAATTTTAGGACCACATGCCTTTAAAAGGCCAAATCTGTGCAAAGATGTGGATTCATTGTCATTTTCTGTCAGGTAGTCACACGTTGTGATGGCAAAGGCAAAAAAACTCTCCCTTTTTGAATGTGGTCGGGTTGTTGAACTGCATAAGCAGGGTCTCTCCCAGCGCGCCATCACTGCTGAGATGGGACGCAGTAAGACAGTCATTTGGAATCCTGAGGGTTATGGAACAAAAAAGTCAAGTGGAAGACCCAAAAAAATTTCATCAGCACTGAGCCGGAGGATCCAATTGGCTGTCCGTCAAGACACTGGACGATCCTCGACCCAAATTAAGGCCCTTACTGGTGCTGACTGCAGCCCCATAACCATCATACGGCATCTGAGACTGAAGGGCTTCAAAAACAAAAAACGTCTTCAAAGACCTCGTCTCCTTGAACGCCACAGAACTGCTCGTTTGGACTTTGCAAGAGAGCACCAAACATGGGTGGAAGAAAGTTTTATTCTCTGGTGAGAAAAAATTTAACCTTGATGGTCCTGATGGTTTCCAACATTACTGGCATGACAAGCAGATCCCACCTGAGATGTTTTCTACGCGCCACAGTGCAGGGGGTGCCATAATAGTCTGGGGTGCTTTTTCCTTCAGTGGAACAATGGAGCTTCAGGAAATGCAGGGGCGTCAAACGGCCGTTGGCTATGTCCAGATGTTGCAGAGAGCATTCCTCATGACTGAGGGCCCTCGTCTGTGTGGTAATGACTAAGTTTTTCAACAGGACAACGCTACAGTACACAAGACCCGCAGGACAAGGGACTTCTTCCAGGAGAATAGCATCCATCCTGCGTGTTCCCCTGATCTAAATCCAATTGAGAACCTTTGGGGATGGATGGCAAGGGAAGTTTACAAAAATGGACAACAGTTCCAGACAGTAGATGGCCTTTGTGCTGCCGTCTTCACCACTTGGAGAAATGTTCCCACTCACCTCATGGAAACGCTTGCATCAAGCATGCCGAAACTAATTTTGAAAGTGATAAACAATAACGGCGGAGCTAATCATTACCGAGTTCATGTTTGGAAGTTGGATTTCTGTTTTGGGGGGTTTAGTTTTTTTTTGGAGGTGTGGTCCTAAACTTTTAATCAGCTGAAAAACAGCCTGTTTCAGTTTATTCGTTGTTTTCATTAAATTGAATGCTCAAAAAATGTTTTGTCTCACTCCCATTTCTTCTTGTTGCATGTTGAAGCTCTTCTTGGAACCTTGTTAAGATCCAGCCATGCTAAATATGATTTTTTGCCATTTTTTAAGTGGTCTTAAACTTTTGATCAGGACTGTATCATGAAGCAAAATGGATGCAGCTTCAAGCGTTAAATCATATATTGTGATCAAGTTTCTGCACCACTTTTCTGGAGTAGAAAAGTTGCACATTTTGGTGTAAATCTCAGTATTTGGCAAAATGTGAAACTTATTTTTTTTTTTACCCTTTCCGGTCTCTCACCACTTTTGTAAAAAGTGAGTGGGGCATGCGTAGGTGGTCTGCGGACAGGACCTGACACACTGAACAACATCTGTGTTGTAGTTTTGTCCTACAGTATCCCCCTCTATGTAATGTTCACTGATTCTCTACAATAACAATCTGGGCATGCTGGAAGTTGTAGTTCTCTCCTCTTATAATATCCACTGATGCTGTATAATAACAGTCTGGTAATGCTGGGGTTTGTAGTTCTCTCCTCTTATACCCTCCCTGTAATGTCAACTTGTGTTCCATAATAACAGCCTGGACATGCTGGGGGTTGTGGTTGTCCCCTCTTTTAACCCCTCCATGTATTGCCCACTAATTTTCACCTGTTTTACACTGCCAGCAGAACATCATAATAGGGATAAGAGAACTACAAGTCTCATTATGACCAGTTTAGGCCTGTTTCACACCGCTGGCAGTAGATCCAGCAAACTGTTCTGACAGGGTACAGCCCGTCGGAGCTCTCTGGGTACAATGGGGCTGGCGGACACTGCGATAACCTCTTGCTAGAAATGAGAGAAGTTATGAAAAATTTGATTCGGCTGCTTCACAGAATTTCACAAAGAAATTCTATTTGTGACGAATTACTTTGTCACAAAGCACATTCTTTTGTGTGTAGCGTGGGCGTCCCAGTTTCGGTATCCCTGCCAATCAGCTTTTTGAAGTAGCTCCACTGAGCGCTGCGGCCTCTTCGTAGGCCAGCAACGTCATGTTCCTTATTCACATGGCCTATGTTCAGCTTAGGCTACTTTCACATTTGCAGTAGCCTTTTCCGGCAGGCTGTTCCGACGAGGGAACAGCCTGCCGGATCTGTGCTACTGCTAGTCCACCGTGCCTCCAGAAGTCCGCTCCAGCCCCATTCATTATAATGGGGGCGGGCCGGAGGTCCGGCCACAGCACGGCAAACAAGCCGAAAGGAGGCCGGACAAAAACCGCAGCATGTTGTCGTTTATGTCCGGCCGCCTCTCGGCATGTTTGCCGTGCTGTGTGCCGTGCTGCGGCTGGACCTCTGGCCTGCCCCCATTATAGTGAATGGAGCTGGAGCAGACTTCCCGCGGAATGGTGGACTAGTGGTAGAACGGATCGAGCAGGCTGTTCCCCCACCGCAAGTGTGAAAGTAGCATTAGCCTCATTTAAGTAGATTGCAGTGAGCTGCAATACCAAACACAGCCACTGTACGGCGCTGTGTAAGCTCTGAGAAGACCGCAGCAGTCACCGAAGCGCCACAAAAAAGAAATTTCATTCACAGATTTTTCATGTGGACAGATGTAGACATCACAGGACATCCTGACATTACCTTCTCATGAGTTTGATGATTTCTCGGTCTTCCTCTTCCTTCAGCTTTTCAATAAAACTGCTCAGAACAGGCATCTCAAACTTTATGTACTGTGCCACCTGAAAAACACAGGAGGTAATTATAAGGACGCTAGTCATACATTGTTAGGGTGGATTCACCTACTGTACAGTTTTTCACAACATTTAAGAAAAGTCTTGATCTCCCTGCACTGGCGTGAGATGCACCCAATTTATTAAGAATCAGATGCCTCATCTCTGCCCTGCCATGGCGCAAGTTACAGTAAATCTGGAGGGCACTGTTAGCTACTTTCACACTAGCGTTTTGGCTTTCCGTTTCTGAGATCAGTCATGGGTTCTCACATTCTGAATGGATAAGGATCCGCTCAGAATTAATCAGTTTGCCTCCGTTCAGTCGCCATTCCGCTCTGGAGGCGGACACAAAAAACGCTGCCTGCAGTGTTTTTCTGTCTGCGATGTGGTGCTGAGCAAGACGGATCCGTCCTGGCACACAATGTAAGTCAATGGGGACGGATCCGTCTTCTCTGACACTATAGAAAACGGATCCATCCCCCGTTGACATTCAATGGTGTTCATGACGGATCCATCATGGCTATAGAAGACATAATACAACCGGATCCGGTCTTGGCGGATGCATGCGGTTGTAGTATGGTAATGGAACACTAGTGTGAAAGTAGCCTAAGTTGTCCCTTCAGAAGAGGGACGAGAAGCCTAAAAAGTCATACATTTTGTTTTTACAATGACACCAGAGGGGGTACATAGGTATCTATTTTAAAATGCATGTACTCATGGACGGATTGGCCATTAGACCTTACAGGGATATTTCCCGGTAGGCCGATGCTCAGGGGGCTGCCTGGGCCCTCCTCACAGCCTTCCAGTGAAAGTTTTTGGGGATGTATTTTGTGCTGTTGGCAGTATTTTATGATGGACTGTGGTATTTGGCTCTGTTGCGGTGCTATAATGTGCCACAATATGGTAGTGCTGGCTCTGCCTTCCATCAATTTAGACCCAACTACAAAACAGGGCCACTTTCAGTATTTTTTCCAGGGCCACTTTAAGTTCCCAGTCTGCCCCGGCATGTACTAAAAAATCCCTATAGACAAACTGCATTAATATGAAAGAAGGGGGTGGGGAATTGGCCAAAGGATCATGGAGATGGAGGGGTAAATACCCCTTCTGTCCTGGGTAACAAATCCCAGCACTAATATGGGGCCCCTTCTCTTCTCTGTACATAGCTGCCTACAGTGGCGTACATAGAGAAATAAGGGCCCCATAGCAAGTATCAAACCAGGCCCCCCACACAGGACAGAAGGGTCTCCACCTAAACCCCTATCAATGATCCTTGGGCCATTTTTTCCATTGCCTCATTTACTAAAAGTTGTTACTTTAGAGCAGGCATCCTCAAACTGCGGCTAGAGTCCTGTAGAAGAGGAGATAATCCAAACTAAGGCCACTTGCACACGACCGTATGGCTTTTTCTGTATTTTACGGTCCGTTTTAAACTGCTCAGTTTTTCAATTTTTTTGTTTCAGTAGTGTTTCCGCTTTTGTTTCCGTTTTGCAGTTCCGTTTTTTCCCATTTGGTTTCCGTTTGTGATCCGTTTTTTGCAGAACGGAAACGGAAGCATAAAATAATGTTTAAACAGTAAGTACATTAAAAAAATTGGGCTGGGCATAAAACTTTCTGCAAAAACTGAACGGATACAGAAGACATACGGATGCATTCGTATGTATTCAGTTTTTTTGGAGGAATCATTGACTTGAATAGAGCCACGGAACGTGATTTGCGGGCAATAATAGGACATGTTCTATCTTTGAACAGAACGCTAATACAGAAACGGAATGCATACAGAGTACATTCAGTTGTTTTTGCGGACCCATTGAAGTGAATGGTTCCGCATACGGACCGCAAACGGAACACAAAAAAACCGAACGGAAACGGAAAAAAAAAAACGCTCGTGTGCAAGTGGCCTAAGGCTGGGCCCCCTCTTGCCCTGGGCCCCATAGCAGTCGCATGGTCTACCGCTGTGGTAGTTACGCCCCTGGCAGCCATTTCATAAAATTCCAACTTTAACTGTAATCCCAGGCACAGTTTTGTGAACATAATACAGCCTTTTTCTCAGATATCCCATTTAAACAACATTTTTCTCTTATTTCTGCAGACTGTTGTTGTTTATCATTTGCAATGGATCAGTTATTCTTCCATTTTAAATCTCAGTATTCAATTAGCAATAGCAAACCTTTTAAAGGGGTTGTCCAGGCTACATATAATAATGACCTATCCTGCACTTCATCCCACCCCACAGCTGTTTCGGGTAGCCACTGCATGGGAAACTATACAGTGTATGGAGAGAAAGGAAACAGCGCCGCATGCTGTGTAGTGGCCTGCAGGGGTACTGCAGCTCAGCTCCAATTCAGGTGAATGTGTGTGTATGGAGCGGAAGCAGACAGACACTGTATAGTTACTGGTGCCGCTGTTACATGAAACAGCTGATCAGTGGGGGTGCCAGGTGTCAGATCCCCACCAATCTGATATTGATGACCCATCCTCAAGATAGGTCATCAAAATTTGTACCCTGGACAATGCTGCCTACATACCATCAATAGCTGTCGGTGAAACAGGTAGGGAGAGGGGAATAAGGCGCGGTCAGACTCCTCTGGCAGTGGTTCATCTCCGATGAGAACAAAGGATTGGGAATGTTGAAATCCCCACATCCGTTTTTTTCCCAGATTTCTACCATCAGGGAGAAGTGTCTGCACGTTCTCCATACACATAAGTTAGTTCGCTATTCCTGCGGAAATCAGCAGATTTGGCCAACTTTGTTCTTATGGATATATGTCGCTTAAGGGTACTATCACACTAGCGTTTTTCTTTTCCGGCACCGAGTTCCGTCACAGGGGCTCAATACTGGAAAAAAACTGATCAGGTATATCCCCATGCATTCTGAATAGAGAGCAATCAGGATGTCTTCAGTTCAGTCATTTTGACTGATCAGGCAAAAGAGAAAACCGCAGCATGCTACGGTTTTATCTTCGGCAAAAAAACTGAAGACTTGCCTGAATGATCCAGCATTTTTTCCCATAGGAATGTATTAGTGCATTCAAAATACCGGAATGGCGGATCAGTCCTTCCGGCCTGCGCATGCGCAGACTGGTAAAAATGTGAAAAAAAGATACTAGACGGATCCGTCTGTCCGCATAACAAGAGGAGAGACAAATCCGTCCTTGCAATGCATTTGTGAGATGGATCCGCATCTGGATCCGTCTCACAAATGCTTTCAGTCAGCGGCAGATCGGCAGATCCGGCGGGCAGTTCCGACGACGGAATTGCCCGCAGGATCACACTGCTGCAAGTGTGAAAGTAGCCTAATCCGTTCAGGATGCATCAGGATGTCTTCAGTTCACTCATTTTGACTGATCAGGCAAAAGATAAAACCGCAGCATGCTACGGTTTTATCTTCGGCCAAAAAACTGAAGACTTGCCTGAATGCCGGATCAGTTTTCCCATAGGAATGTATTAGTGCCGGATCCGGCATTCAAAATACCGGAATGCCGGATCCGTCCTTCCCAAAAAAAGGTGAAAAAAAAAAAATGCCGGATCATTTCAATGCATTTTTCTGACTGATCAGGCATTTTTTAAGACTGATCATGATCCTGATCAGTCTTACTAATGCCATCAGTTGGCATACGTTTTTCCGGCGACGGAACTGCTTGCCGGATCACTCTTTCACAAGTGTGAAAGTAGCCTTAGACCACTAAGCCTTACTTTGAGGCTGCTAGGCCACAAAAGGGCCTTTTACTGGTCCACCTATGATATCCACCTGGTACCTGAGGATGGTCCTCTGATGAGAAAACTCCAGTATTATATTTGGCACATGGTGGGGGCCCTATTACTGATTCAGAATTGGGGCCCAGGAGCTTCAGGTTACACCTCTGGCTGCATGTGCTACCTCTACAACCCCTATAACAGTAGCACTCAATTCACTACATTTGACCATCTCAATACTGCTCATTGATGATACAGGCTACACTTAGGCCCCTTTCACACGGGCGAGTATTCCGCGCGGATGCGATGCGTGTGGTGAACGCATTGCACCCGCACTGAATACCGACCCATTAATTTCTAAGGGGCTGTTCACATGAGCGGTGATTTTCACGCATCATTTATGCGTTGTGTGAAAATCGCAGCATGCTCTATATTCAGCGTTTTTCACGCAACGCAGGCCTCATAGAAGTGAATGGGGTTGCGTGAAAATCGCAAGCATCCGCAAGCAAGTGCGGATGCGGTGCGATTTTCACGCACGGTTGCTAGGAGACGATCGGGATGGAGACCCGATCATTATTATTTTCCCTTATAACATGGTTATAAGGGAAAATAATAGCATTCCGAATACAGAATGCAAAGTAAAACAGCGCTGGAGGGGTTAAAAAAAAATAAATAATAATAATAATAATTTAACTCACCTTAATCCACTTGATCGCATAGCCCGGCATCTCCTTGTGTCTCCTTTGTTGAATAGGACCTGTGGTGAGCATTAAATACAGGAACAGGACCTTTGATGATGTCACTCCGGTCATCACATGATCCATCACATGATCTTTTACCATGGTGATGGATCATGTGATGACCGGAGTGACGTCATCAAAGGTCCTTTACCTGTAATGGACGCTCACCACAGGTGAAACATGCGCGATTTTTCTCACGGGAGTGCAAAACGCATTACAATGTTTTGCACTCGCGCGGATAAATAGCGGGTGTTCCCATAACGCACCCGCACATTTTCCCGCAACGCCCGTATGAAAGAGGCCTTAGGGTTTAGTAAAGGATCTTACATCATAGGTGATTTCCTCTACTTGATCCTTCTCCATAAGAAACACTTTGGACACTTGTTCACATGGACCTTGCAGAATCCGGGCAATGAGTGGGTAATCCGAGTCCTTCAGTTTCATTTTCTCTGTAGGCGGTAGGATGAGAGGATAAAGATGTCATGTTACATGTACTGTCTGTGTATACGGAGATCCTGTATGTAGGTACAAAAGCTACAGATATGAAGCCTCAATTCACTTTGGTTTATTAAACATATGCTACAGTCCATGAATGATTGCCATCAACCGACCCATTCATTATGGCAAATCCTCACGTGGACAGGTAAACGGGACAATGCAAGTGAATGGGCTTTACAAAACCCAGTTCACACTATGCAGACAAAAATTGCATGGATTTGAGTGTGAACGTAATCTTCTGATGTAGAGGTCCATGTTGTCTGTAGGTGTGACTTGGTAGTTTTAACGGGGGAGATTTATCAAAACTTAATGCAAAGACAAAAGTGGCACAGTTGCCCATGGCAACCAACCAGATTCCAGCTTTCATATTCCAGTCCCTTTTTTTTATAGAAAGCTGTAAACTGATTGGTTGCTTTGGAGAACGGTTTCAATTTTCCTTTGCACCATGAAATCTCCCCATTATGATGTCATGAAACATAGTAACCAGTGACACGATAAACCGTAACAGATCGGTCTCTGTAAGGCGACTTTCACACTTGCGGCAGCAGGGTCCGGCAGGCCGTTTTTTCCCCGCTGGATCCGAGCTAATGGTAGCCCACCGTGCTGTCGTTTTTGTCCGGCTGCCTCTCTGCATGTTTGCCGTGCTGCAGCCAGACCTCCGGCCTGCCCCCATTATAGTGAATGGGGCCGGAGCGGACTACCGGCGACACGGTGGGCTAGCGTTAGCACGCATCCGGCAGGCTGTTCCCCCACCGGAACAGCATGTCGGAACCTGCTGCCGCAAGTGTGAAAGTAGCCTAAGTCTCAGCAACGGTGGGGCTGACCACATGTACTCATCTTTAAGCTGGATTTATTTGTATTACTTCTGTGTGTTACTGATCAACCACAGGTTTAACTGACCTGAACTTTCATCCTAATAGGGGTCTATAAGTAGAGTTGGGGTCAGTTGAAGAGAGTGTCACCAGAAAATTCACCAGGCACAATGCCTTGTAGGGCTAGCCCGGCTGAATGTAATGTAATGATACCTTTCACTTAGTGATCCTCATTCTGGAAAAAAGTACTTTGATTCCTATGCAAATCAGCAGTTAAGTGCACTGAGGGTGGACCCAAGCCACTCTTTGCACCCTTGCTCCTCCTGCTTCCTCTGCCAGCTCCTCCCTCTTCTTGATTGGCAGGGTCAGGCAAGACAAATATACATTAACCTTGCCCTGTCAATCTAGAAGAGGGAGGAGCTGGCAAAGGAAGCAGGAGGAGAAAGAGTGCACATTATGGTTAGGTCCCGCCTCCAATGCACTTAACTGCTCATTTGCATGTGGATTAAAAGTACTTTTTCTCCAGAATGAAGCATCGGATCGCTAAGTGAAAGGTATAATTACATTCAGCTCAGCACGCCCTACAAGACACTGTGCCTGGTTTATCAGTGGATTTTCGACTCTCTTTAATTGATGGATCCCTAAGATGCTGAGAGTTCTGGTCAGTTAAACCCGCAGTTGAGCCATAACACATGTAGACTGTTTGAAAACATGTAATCACTCCGAAAGCTGAATATTGAAAATTAGAAGCCATTTAAAGGAACTGTCTGGTTTATCAAAAAAATATTCTACTTCTTCTCCATAACCAGCTCCAGGCTTGTCAATAGGCTATGCTTGTTGTTGAAGCCGATTCCCAATCAAATAGATTAGGCGGAGTTGCAGCACTAGTATGATAAATGTCACGGATTAATGGAGTGCTGCGGACTCGTTCATGGTGTTGCCCCACTATAAATGGAGCGAAGCTGTAAGCAGACACCTGCCTCCACTTCCACCAGTGTCTATCCAGATTTGTGCCATTTTAAAGCACCAGGAGCAAAAGATGCCGTGTGAATGGGCCCTTTTAATTCCAGTTTCCAATTCTGTAGGGTGGGTTACAGAACAAAACAGTGATCTGACTAGTTGTTATGAGCAGAACTAAGGATTTCTTGTGCCTTCAGTATAATATCTTTTTAAAGGGGTTGTCAGTGTTTAATACTGATGACCTATCCTCAGGCTAGGTCATCAGTATCTGATCCGTGGGGGTCTAACTTCTGGCATCCTCGCCGATCAGCTGCCTCTTTAGGCCAGTTCATCGGTCACATGGCCTAGGTGCCGCTCAGCTGCAATACCAAGCACAGCCGCCATCCAGGGTATAGCCCTGCACTTGGTAAGCAAGAACACCATGGTGCTCACCGGAGTGCCCTGGCCCCTTCAAACAGTTAATCAACAGGGGTCGGACCCCCAAAATCATACACTTGGAAAACCTCTTTAATCATGAACATCAAGTCAAGAGAATGGACTGAAGACCCCACAGCACCCATTTCTTACCTCCGCTTGTGTGCACTACATAAAGGGCAAACTCTGAGGCAGAATTCTCAATCTAGAATTCAAAGAAATAACATATTACATCATTAAAAAAAGATTACAGTGATAGCTAATGAATGTGCTGAAGAAAGAATTCCACGGCACATCCCAGGCGTATATCAAATAAAGTGTATTTCAATCACCAAACAGCAACGTTTCGGTCCTCTCACTCTGACCTTTCGCAAGCAGTGACATTATACATAGGTGCTCAGTGCATATATATATATAGGGTTCACAATATAATTCATTAATCAACATAATTATGTGTAAAAAGGTATATAAACATGATTATAATGAAAAGAAACGAATAGTATACTAGTGTACATAATCATATAGCCTCAATAAATCTCAGAATCGTGATAAAAAAAGTTAAATACACGTTTAGGCTACTTTCACACTAGCGTTTTTTGCGGATCCGTCATGGATCTGCAAGAACGCTTCCGTTTTCACGATCTCTGTGAGATCGTAAGAAACTCAGATACAATGGTATATTCTAACCCCCAGGCGTTCCCATGGTGACGGGGACGCTTGTCGGGGAGGAGTATGCCGAAGTGGAACAACTGTACAGATTTAAAAAAAAAAAAAGATGAATATTCAAAAAAATTTATATATAGCACTGAATTCTATAGTGCTATATATTCCTTATTGATCGCGTAATATTAGCATATTACGCGATCATTACCTTGCCGATTTGTAAAAAAAAAAATATGAATATAACGAATATTCGAATTTGCGAATATTTGATGAATATTCTACCAAATATTCGCAAAATATCACGAATTAGAATATTCTAAAAAACTAATATATTCGATATAGTGCTATATATTTGTTTTTTAGAATATTTGCAATTTTTCCCATTTAAAGTCATGATTCCTCCCTGCTTAAGTTGCTTGTGGGCCAATGACTCATTGGCCCACAAGCAAGAAGCAGGGAGGAATCATGTGTTCAGATTTTAAAAAATGACGAATATTTTATATAGCGAATATATAGCACTATATTCGAAATATTCGCGAATTCTCGAAGTTGCGATATTCGAGATAAATATTTGTAATTCGAATATTCGCGCTCAACACTATTGATGAGGAGATTTATTTAGACTGGCCTTTCATGTGCCAGACTTAAACTAAAATACATTAAAGTCAGATGTGAGATGCAGGGTTCTTAATAAATGTGGTGTTTCTCTGGCAGTCCTGCTATGAGTACATTTGCACTATAATTTTGGTGCAGATTATAGTAAATTAGACTAAAAGTCAGTGAAAATATTGTTTGCACCATAATTCAACTTCACTCCTCTCACTAGAAGGTTCTGGATCAGTTAGAAACAATATATAAAAATAGAGCAGTCAGAGCCCCTAGTGGCCTGCAGATAGGGGCAAGTGTTTAGTAGGAGAGACTCTGCCAGACTGCATGAGTGTCCAGAAGAAAATGCTGAGACGGCGATACCCTGCTAACGACTGAGCCACAGATCCTGGACCACAAGCCCTTTGGCCATGTTTTCAGCCTTCTGAGAGAGGGACAGCTCGTTCAGGCCTTTCCTCAGCACAAAAATGCAGATAGCACACAGATCAAAAATACAGTCATGTACGTGAGGCCTAACGGACAGAATGTTAAACGTCAAGGGTGAAACACTGGCGCCACCTGGTGGTCTATAACCAAGAATGCAGCCATGCAGCAGAGGCCACCTTTCTTTTTACACTATATTCTTATTTTCCCTGTAGTGGCTCAACCATACTTCTTCCCTGAAAATGTTATGTTCTTATTTAGAGGATCTGACCATAAGGTAGGTTGGGTACATGCACCAGATATGAGAAGCTGCCATGGCTGGAGTGTTGATTTAGGTCAGTAACCTCTGGGACACAAGTGGCTTACCTTAAACTTGTTTAGTAGCAGTTTCAGGACCTGTGGGGTGGACATGGCGCTGTTAATCCTGACATTTGTCACAGAGCCATATGCTGGAGTGAACACAGACGTCTACACAAGAAAAGATGAAGATGTCAGCGCCATCATTTTATTAAGACATATCATGGAAGAAGACATAGTCTGATTTCAGAGAAACTCCTAATCTAAGTCTCTGTTCACATCTGCATTGTGGCTTCTATCTCTGTCATATCTCTGTCTACAAATCATGTCCTCAGAGAGTCCTGCTGCATCCGACGGATCCCTTCGACTTATAATGGGGTCCATGGAGTTTGGTGACAAGGCGCCTGTCATGCAGAAGCATACTTTCTGAGTATGTACCAGATGTATTAACAAGGCACAGTCCCTGTTGATAAATCTGACAAAAGCAAAAAATAAAAAAAGACCAAGTTGACCTGGCTTTGCTTTCCACCACTTTACCTGGTGGTACTGGAGCTTCTTAGAATTGGAGACACAGTATGTGAGGTAGGTTACAAATAAACATGTGATCAACATCAGTGGAACCTAGTGTGTGTAGGACCTCCCACTGGTCCCACGAAGGCTGATGTTGGGGAAACGAGTATGGGTCTTGTGGAAATTCAAGGTGTCCTGATGTGATCCTTCCTAAAGAAGTAAATGTGCACACTTGGCAAAGTTAGACTCCACGTTTCTGAAGAAACTATGAGTGGCTTCATGAGTGTTAGTCTGACCGCCATCTTAACAATCACAGAGCAGACCTTTCTTGGACTCTGGGACAGTAAACCTATTGAAGAACACTAGGAGAACCTATCTACGAGGTAAAATGGTTGATACAGGAAATGATAGATAAATAAAAAATAGAATATATAATATTCACTACCAAGAAAAGTGTCGGGGGAAAAAAACTGGCAGGTCCGACTTGTCGTATTTTTTTTTATTTTTTTTGCCTATGCTGGATTTATCAACTCTGTGTGTTCTATTTTAATAAATGTGGCACATATTGCATGGGGGAGACAAAATGGTCACACACTGCACCACTATACGGCATTGTCATATCTAGAATACATTTCATATTTAGAATGTACAAAACAAAAAGAAAAAAAAATATGTCATCCATGATGAGTGGGGCAGAGGGCGGGGAGATCACAACGCCTGGGGGGCTGCTTAAGAACCTTTGTTTGACTTCTTTCCCGAATCTCTCCGGCCAGGAACATTTCGTCCACAACCATGTACACCTTATAGAAGTCAAAGACCAGATCCAGCTCACATACATTGTGGAAATATTCATTCAGGACCTCTACGAAGTTCTGGATGGCTTTCAGGTAGGCCAGATTGTTGTCCGTCACGTCCACACAGATGCAGAAGTAGAGGCCAGCGTATCAGCGGTAGAAAATTCCTTAACTCCCCGAAGTTGGTGTGTTTGGCATCTCGAATGGTCACAACGGTGTGAACCTCCTCTAGGCTTCTGCTTCTCGTCATCATCAAACTGCATGTACCACGTGGCCAGGAGGGTCTTACTGGCACAGTTCTGGATCAGGATGAAACGATCATGTCTGCCTCTCCCTTCTCCTCCTTTCCTGTCACCCGCTCCGGATTTCCGGAGAAACTACAAGTCCCATACTGCTCTACAGGATACCGGAAGTGACGTCGGGGGTCAACATGTAATATGTCAGCATTGTCTTTTTTTTAACCAAATTGGCTGCAGAAATTGCTGCAACAAATATACGGAAATGTCGATCTCTCTGTGCTTGGGTGTAGATACACTGGCAATAATAGCAATATAAGCAAAATTAGCGTTTCTACAGTAAGAAATGACTTCTCAAACCCAATTTCCATCACGATTGGCTGCTCCCAATGTATAAGAGGTTACACCAGACAGTACAGATTTAACCTTCTCGCTTCTACTACGCAGCAATTATGGCAAGAGAAAAAAGGGAGAGGCGCTCATAGGGTAGCAGGCAATAATAATCAGCTAAGAGTAATGGATGGAATATGCTCACCTTTGGGTGTTGTGTATATGTGAGCACAACGTCCGTAAGGGTAGACACACAATAGGGGGGGGGGGGATGGGGGCGGTGCTGCCGGTACCCGTTCAATCCTTTTGGATGGAGTTGCCAAAACTCCTAGGGACTGTTGAGGGCGTGATGAATGATTTGTGTGCGAACACACGATAGGTACCTCTTTGGCGCACAGGAACGACCACGATTCAGAGTTTTTTTCGGTATAATTGCCATTTATTGTTCAGTGGACAACGCGTTTCGGAGTCCCAGCTAGGCGGAAGTAACCGGCCCTGGATAAGGAGACACGAGGTGGACCGTTGGGACCTTGCACTGGGAAAAGGATTTGTCCCGGCGTGGTGACTCATCCTACAATCTCCACCCAGACTTGAGAAAGGAGTTATAAACTCCGAAACGTCTTGTCCACTGAACAATAAATAGCATTTATACCAAAAAAAACTCTGAATCGTGGTCGTCCCTGTGCGCCAAAGAGGTACCCTATCGTGTGTTCGCACACAAATCATTCATCACGCTTCTACTACACAGAAGATATTAAAATGAATACTGCACCTTGTGGTTGTAAAAGTGCCCATTTATTGAAAACCTATGACGTCTGATCCGCCTCTGCTCTCCTGGGGTGCGGAGGTTACCCCTACGCCGTACTCCAACATCACTCCTTGTACGCATCAGCTGAGGAGCTTCATCCTGAGAGGCTTTATCCTCATCTTTATCATCTGGAAGTCAAAAAGACACATGGTCACACATGCTTGTTGGGTAGAGCCCCTTTTTTAAGGGATGTTGAGATTTCAGCAAATAAATTATAGTGTTTGTGTAATGAAAAGTTTTAAATTTTCCAATATGCTTTTTGTATCCATTTTGTATGGGCTTTCAAGATGCCTTTAAGAGGCATTCCGTTTTGATCCGTCATAATTTAAGTCTATGGGCAAGCATAACGGATCCGATGGTTTCCATTATGCTGGACGGAAAATAAAGTCCTGTCGACAGAAAACATCATCATGCCTGGCTCCATCAATCAAAGTGTAGAGGGTGCAGCAGTTGCAGAGCGAGCAGAGCCTCTAGGTGGGTCGGCAACGCCCCCGTTGATCTGAGGCTGGGTTCACATCACATGTTTCCCATCCATTTAACATATATATATATAATGGGTGAAAGGTGATAATGTGATATTCACATCTAATCACAGCAGAGTTTTGTAAAGGTTTTTACTTTTGGCCTCATGCACACGGCCGTGGTTTGGGTCCGCATCCGTTGCAATGTTCCGTGGCCCCGCAAAAAAAAATATAGCATGTCCTATTCTTGTCCGTTTTGGGGACAAGAATAGGCATGTCTACAATGGGCCGCCCGTTCCGTTAATTGCTAAAAAGGCACATAGGTGGCTTCCGTTTTTTGCGGATCCACGGTTTTCGGACTGCAAAAAATGGCACGGTCGTGTGCATGTAGCCTTAATATAGATTAGAATGGCACGAATAATGCCATGTTAACATGCCCTAAAACCTGCCAGTATAGCAATGCAAATATCACAAGGAAAATGCCAATAACAGAACTGTACAGAGGTGTCCTATATTAACGTTTCCCTTTTCCATGTTGAAAGTAGACATGTTTAATTCTTTAATGTATTCGTATTCAGTCCCTAGAAGGGCCTTAAAGGCTATCTTTCAGCAGATTTGTACCTATGAAACTGGCTGACCTGTTACATGTGCACTTGGCAGCTGAACACATCTGTGTTGGTCCCATGTTAATATGTGCCCTTATTTCTGAGAAAAAAAATATTTTATTATATGCAAATGAGCCTCTAGGAGCAACCGGGGTGTTGTCGTTACTCAGAGAGGCTCTGCTCTCTGCAACTGCTGTGCCTTCTCCACTTTGATTGACAGGGCCAGGCAGTAAAAAAAAATACCACACCTGTCAAAGTGCAGAGGGTGGGGTAGTTGCAGAGAGAGCAGAGCCTCTAGGTGTAATGACAACGCACCTGTTGCTCCTAAAGGCTTATTTGCACATATTAAAACACCGCTTTTCTCAGCAATGAGGACACATATAAACATGGGACCAACACAGATGCCTTCAGCTGCCAAGTGCACATGTAACAGGTCAGCCAGTGTCATAGGGACAAATCTGCTGACAGATGCCCTTTAAAGAAGTTGCACAGGCTTCAGATATTGCCGATTTATCCTCAGTATAAGTCATTAATATCAACTCGTTGGGGTCCAAAACCGCCACCGCCTGATTAATACAGGTTTTTTGTGTAGTAATAGGACGGTGGCCATTTTATTTCTCCTAATGATTGCTCCATAGACAAAATGAGCCATTATAACTAATGAAAGGTATTTGGGAATATATTTATAACTAGCTGAAGGACCTGGCTTCGCTCAGGTACAGTACAGACCAAAAGTTTGGACACACCTTCTCATTCAAAGAGTATTCTTTATTTTCATGACTATGAAGGCATCAAAACTATGAATTAACACATGTGGAATTATATACATAACAAACAAGTGTGAAACAACTGAAAATATGTCATATTCTAGGTTCTTCAAAGTAGCCACCTTTTGCTTTGATTACTGCTTTGCACGCTCTTGGCATTCTCTTGATGAGCTTTAAGAGGTAGTCCCCTGAAATGGTCTTCCAACAGTCTTGAAGGAGTTCCCAGAGATGCTTAGCACTTGTTGGCCCTTTTGCCTTCACTCTGCGGTCCAGCTCACCCCAAACCATCTCCATTGGGTTCAGGTCCGGTGACTGTGGAGGCCAGGTCATCTTGCGCAGCACCCCATCACTCTCCTTCATGGTCAAATAGCCCTTACTTTCAAAGTTTTCCCAATTTTTCGGCTGACTGACTGACCTTCATTTCTTAAAGTAATGATGGCCACTCGTTTTTCTTTACTTAGAATTTGTATTATGGCAAGAAAAAAGCAGCTAACAGTCTATTCAGTAGGACTATCAGCTGTGTATCCGCCTGTCTTCTCCTCAAAGCAACTGATGGTCCCAACCCCATTTATAAGGCAAGAAATCCCACTTATTAAACCTGACAAGGCACACCTGTGAAGTGAAAACCATTTCAGGGGACTACCTCTTGAAGCTCATCAAGAGAATGCCAAGAGTGTGCAAAGCAGTAATCAAAGCAAAAGGTGGCTACTTTGAAGAACCTAGAATATGACATATTTACCTAGAAAATGACATATTTTCAGTTGTCTCACACTTGTTTGTTATGTATATAATTCCACATGTGTTAATTCATAGTTTTGATGCCTTCATAGTCATGAACATAAAGAAAACTCTTTGAATGAGAAGGTGTGTCCAAAATTTTGGTCTGTACTATATATTTAATTTATTTTATTTAATGTTTGTGTGTCGTTAAAAGATATCAACACTGTCCACTATAACAGTGACATCTACAGCACTCCGCACCCAAAACAGTGACCTCCACAGCCCCCACCCCTTAACACTGACCCCCGTCCCCCCACAGTGCCCCGTCCCTTAAAATTGGACCTCCACAGCAGTCCACCCCCTTAACTTTGACCTTTATAGCTGCCTTGCCCTTTAACAGTGACTTTCACAGCATACCACCCCCTTAACAGTGGCCTTTACTGGATCAGGGATGTGTCTTTTTGAACAGCTTACTCTAAGATAGCAGCACTGTACTGTCTGTGAGCTGCAGGGAAAAAGTCACCCTCCCTCCCACTTCTGCAGCTGACAGAAGTTGATTTTTACCTTTATTTCTTCAATCCCCGTCGGCTCAGGAGTGGGCGTGTCCTAACCAGACCAGGGGTGTGGCTTAACACAGGACCTGGGGGGGGGGGGGGTTAAGTCTTTTGAGGGTGGACACATTGCGGCAGGGGGCGTGTCTGGGCTTCTTTCTGCAAGAGTGACGCCCTTCTGGGCACCTTACTGGCTAATTTGCATATCAAATAAACTGGATTTTCAGAGGATAAAAACATCTGTTGCTCAAACAAAGGCACATCTGGAAATAAGGTACTAAGTGCTATTAGGCCATAGCTTTATTTCAATAGCGATTATCCTGGTGACAGATTTCCTTTAAAGCTCTCCTATAGCAGTGAAGAAAAATGGCTAGGTTGTTATGGAAACCTGGAGTAAAACTGTATGTGGAGGCTGGAGGACCTGCGAGCTTCTTTTGGCTGATAAGGGTCATGTGACCAAGCTTCTATTGGCTAATGCATTTTTGGGGAATATCTCAGGAACGGTACATCCTAGAGAGCTGAGACCTGGTTTAAAACCTTCTCGGACACCCGATGTACCTGTGTGCCAAATTTCGTGATTGTAAATGCGACGGTACAGATTCCTTTAGCGGACATACACACACACACTCAGCTTTATATATTAGAATAAAGTAATATTTAAGTATTTTCATTTTCTTTAAAGGGTTTGTCCCCATAAAAAATATTCTACATTTTTCAAACCAGCTCCTGGATCTTAATAAATTTGTAATTGCATGAAATAAAAATTTTGTCAAAAATCTGTATTGCGCCATCTGCTGCTTGCTCTTTTTCTAATTCCTCTGTGAAAGGAATTGCCCCCTGAGAAAGTGCATTTTCCCCAAATGCACCAGCTCGCCCCGTCCCAAAATGCCTGGCCCATTAAAATATAAATGCATTTATCCTGTACAATGAACACTGTTAATCTAAATGGCAATTTGCCTTTTTTTTTTTTTTTTTTGTCACTTCACCTTCCCCAAAAAATTGGATAAAAAGTGATCAAAAAAAAAAATCATGCACACTCCGAAATGGTATTAATAAAAACTGCCCAGCAAAGAAATGAGCCCTCACACAGTTCTGTAGATGTAAATATAAAAAAAAGTTATGGGGTCAGAATATGATGAAATAAAAAAATAATTTCCCAAAGTTAAAATAAGAAAAACATGGTATCATTGTAATTGTACTGACCAAGAGAACGAAGGTAACTGGTCAGTTTTACCACAGAGGGAACACTGTAAAAACAAAACCTATAAAACCGTCAGAATTATGGGGAGGGTTTTCCAATTCCAACGGATTTGGATTTTTTCCAGCTTCCCAATACACTGTATGCAATATTAAATGATGCCAACACTGCCATAAAAAAATACAACCTAGTCCCATAAAAAAAAAAAACATACGGCTATGTCAACTGGAAAAAAAAAATTTATAAAAAAAGTGATGGATCTGGGAAGGCAGGGAGTAAAAAACGGAAACGCAAAAACGAAAAATCCCCTGGAGTTGAAAGGGTTAAACTATTGGGCCTCTTTCACACAGGCGTTGCTGAAAAATGCGCGGGTGCGTTGCGGGAACACCCGCGATTTTTCCGCGCGAGTGCAATACATTGTAATGCGTTTTGCACTCGCGTGAGAAAAATCGTGCGTGTTTGGTACCCAAACCCGAACTTCTTCACAGAAGTTCGGGCTTGGGATCGGTGTTCTGTAAATAGTATTATTTTCCCTTATAACATGGTTATAAGGGAAAATAATAGCATTCTGAATACAGAATGCTAAGTAAAACAGGGCTGGAGGGGGTTAAAAAAAATAATAAATCATTTAACTCACCTTAGTCCACTTGCTCGCGATGCCTGGCATCTCCGTCTGACTCTTTTACTGTCTAGGACCTGTGGAGAGCATTAACTATAGTTTAAGGACCTGGGATGACGTCACTCTGGTCATCACATGGTACGTCACATGATCTTTTACCATGGTGAATCACCATGGTAAAAGATCATGTGACGTACCATGTGATGACCAGAGTGACGTCATCCCAGGTCCTTAAACTATAGTTAATGCTCTCCACAGGTCCTAGACAGTAAAAGAGTCAGACGGAGATGCCGGGCATCGCGAGCAAGTGGATAAAGGTGAGTTAAATGACTTTATTTTTTTTTAACCCCTCCAGCCCTGTTTTACTATGCATTCTGTATTCAGAATGCTATTATTTTCCCTTATAACCATGTTATAAGGGAAAATATTAAGGTTCGGGTCTCCATCCCGATCGTCTCCTAGCAACCGTGCGTGAAAATCGCACCGCATCCGCACTTGCTTGCGGATGCTTGCGATTTTCACGCAACCCCATTCATTTCTATGGGGCCTGCGTTACGTGAAAAACGCACAAAGAGGAGCATGCTGCGATTTTCACACAACGCAAAAGTGATGCGTAAAAATCCCCACTCGTGTGCACAGCCCCATAGAAATGAATGGGTCAGTATTCAGTGCGGGTGCAATGCGTTCACCTCCCGCATCGCATCCGCGCGGAATACTCGCTCGTGTGAAAGGGGCCTTGGTGACGGGTTCGGCTAACAATGCACTATTGCTTATGGCAGCCTTTAAAGGAAAATCTTTTTTTTTTTTTTTTTTTATATAAATGATTTATAAATGGGGGGTGTTTTAGCTCACTAATTGGGCCAAAGACAACAATGAGTATTTCTAGGTAAGAAATAGCATTAAAAAATGTTTATATATATATATATATGTATGTACATCCGGGCAACGCCCGTTATAGACACTAGTTCATATTAAGATTTTTAGTGCTTTGAAGCTGTTCACACAGTCCTAAAGCCAGACTTTATTTTATACATGTACATGTATTGTGTGTGCACCGTTATGTGGGTAAAACTTCTGGATGAAGGTTGCGATGAGCACCATGTTCAGCAGACATACAGCGCCAATGTTAGAACACATTCCTGAATTATTCACATGCCCAAGCTACGACCAGCACACTGTCACACCATGTATAATTCATAAGGAAGCACCAGCTGAACGCGTTATCGCAGTAATGCTAGTGTCATGTGACAGTAATGTCTGCGGCACAAGTGACTGGAGTGTAATTTATAACGTACTATTATTGCCACTTTTACATAGGAAGGGCAGCCATGTAAAGTCTTACTTATGTTGAGATAACAATATTTGATCTTTTGTATATTATTATACAATTTATTAAAATGTATAATAAATCTTACAATTTAGCAAAATACATAGACTTTGCTATCATTTATTAAAGGGGTTTCCCAGGATTTTGATATTGATGACCTATCCATCAGTATCGGATCGGTGGAGGTCCGACAACCATGTACGCACCTTCTCCATCTGTCAGAAATTATGAGATGTACCTCTCTAGTGATAGTCGTTTAACAGGTAGCGGTTAACAGGTAGCGCCAGGGGCAGATTGAGTGCATTATAGGCCCAGGGCTTTCTACCCAACTCGAGCCCCTCCATTTCCGCTGACAGTCCCCCACTCTTCTTTGTGCCACCCAATAGTTTTTGGGTTTTTTTCTGTATGAAGAGGCTGCAGTACTCTGTGATCCCTGCAGCCTTTTCCTAGGCCATGTGACATTACATTTATCAGTCACTTGGCCTAGGCGCAGCTCAGTCCCATGACCTGCAATACCAAGCACAGCCACTATCCAATGGACAGCGCTGTGCTTGGTAAGCAGCGAGGAGGCTGCAGCTCTCACTGGAGCACCACGGTCTCCTCAAACTGCTGATGGGCAGAGGTGCCCTGAGTTGGACCTTGCAAATCTCACATTGATGACCTATTGTGAGGATAGGCCATCAATATGTTAGTCCTGGAAAACCCCTTTAACTTATGTTATTTGAGGTACCATCTACTAAATTTTCTGTAGTCAGAGAACGCTTACTCTGTTATCTTTGCCGTTACATAGGTTACATCTCAGGAACAGTACATCCAGGTTGCATCTACTACATTATCTGTACTCAGATGTTATCAGTGGTGTTGCATAGGACTGCAGGTGACATCTAAAACATTATTCAAAAAATGTAGTAGATGTCACATGCAGTCTTATGTAATACCCCAGAATATTCTACACTGCTGGGACAGCTTTTAATCAGGCCGTTTCGGCTTAGAATGCCGTAAATCAGCCGAATAAAAAACATTTATCTAGCGGATTCTCTGCATATTTGCTGGGTTTCAGCTGGATCTCCACTGGACCCTATTATAGTTAATATGGCCGGACAGCATTTCGCCAGCATACGGCAATGCCAGATCCGACAGGCTGTTACAGCCATAACAGTCTGACGGATTTGTCAACTAAAATGTGAAACAGACAGTAATAACTCTCTGGGTACATAAAATGTGGTAGATGTTTCCTGCAGTCCTATGTAAAACCCCAAAGAACACAGTGATTACCCTATGGGTATAGATACAGTATGTACTAGAGGTTCCCTACAGCCCTATGTAATGCCCCAGTTAAACAGCAATAACTCTCTTGCTACAAATAATTTAGTAGATGTTCCCTGCAGTACTATGTAACACTATAGATATCACAGGACTGCAAGGGAAATCTCTTGGCACATGTTACTTGCAGTCTGGTGCTGCCTCCTCCTACTTGCCCCACTGCTCCTCTGACTTCCTTTGCTTCTGGTTAGTTTGCAGCAGTGCGGCATGAGGGAGGAGCTGTGAGCCAGCATTCCACAGCTTAGTAGGACAATGCACCATGCTGAATTCATGTGTACATGTGGGCGTGATATGCCTGGTGGCAAAATCAGGGCAAAATAAGTCTGGGGGCAAAATCAGGATGAGATAAGTCTAGCGGCAAAATCAGGTTGAGATAGTTTTGGTGGCTAAATCAGGGCAAGAAAAAAATAGCTGCAAAAAGGCAAGGTAAACCTGGTGGAAAAATCATGGAGAGATCATTCTGGTGGCAAAATCAGGGCAAGATAAGTCTGGCGGCAAAATGAGGGTGAAATAAACTTAGGGTAAATTCAAGGCGAGAAGTCTGGCAGCAAAATCAGGAAGAGATAAGTCTGGGGGCATAATCAGGGCAAGATAAGTCTAGTGGGAAAAAAAGGGCAAGATACACCTGGCAGCAGAATCAGAGCGAGAAGTCTACAGGCATAATCCAGACAAGATACGTCTAGTGGCAAAATCAGAACAAGATGTAGTGGAAAAATCAGGGCGAGATTTGCCTGAAAGCAAAATCAGGGCGAGATGAGTTTTGGGGCAAAACCAGGGTGAGATAAGTACAACATCAAAATCAGAGGGAGATCTGCTCAGCAAAATCAGGGCGAGATAAATCTGGAGGCAAAATCAGGGCGAGATACATCTGGGGGCATAATCAGGGCAAGATAAGTCTAGTGTACAAATCAGGGCATGATACTTATGGCAGCAAAATCAAGGCAAGATATGCCTGGAAGCAAAATCAAGCAGAGATAATCCTGGAGACAAAATGAGGAAGAGATAAGCCTGCCGGCAAAATCAGGGCAAGATTATTCTGGGATCATAATCAGGGCGAGATAAGTGAGGGGGCAAAAGTCAGGGCGAGATATGCCTGGCATAATAATCAGGGCAAGATAAACCTTGCAGAAAATCAGATATAAGTCTGGGAGCAAAATCAGAGTGAGGCAAGTTTAGTGGCATAATCTGGGCATGATAAGCTTGGTGGCAAAATCACAGCGAGAAATTTTTTGCAATAAAAAAAAGGGCAAGATATACCTGGAATGAAAATCAGGGTGAGATAGGCCTGGAGGCAAATTCAGGGTGATATAAGCCTGGAGGTAAAATCAGGGTGAGATAAGCCTGGTATAAAATTCAGGAAGAAATAAATATGGGGGCAAAACCACAGTGAGATAAGTCTGGGAGCAATATCAGGGTGAGTAAATTTTGGCAACAAAATCAGGGCGAGATAAGTCTGGTGGTAAAATCAGGCAAGATAAGTCTAGCTGCAAAAACAGGGCAAGATAAGTCTAGAGGCAAAATCAGGGCGAGTACATTTTGCTGACAAAATCAGGGCGAGATTTGCCTGGATTCAAAATTAGGGTGAGATAAGCCTGGAGGCAAAATGAGGGAGAGATAAGCCTGCTGACAATATCAGAGTGAAATTATTCGGAGACAAAATTAGGGTGAGAGAATATTGACAGCAAAATCAGGGCAAGATAGGTCCGGTGGCAAATTCAGGGAGAAATAAATCTGAGGGCAAAACCACAGCGAGAAGTCTGGGGGCAATTATTCTGGGATCAAAATCAGGGCGAGATAAGTCTGGTGACAAAATCAGGGCAAGGTAAACTTGGCAGAAAAATCATGGTGAGATAATCCTGGTGGCAAAATCAGGGCAAAATAAGTTTCGTGAAAACATCAGTTCAAGTCGAGATAAGTCTGTCGGCAAAATCAGGGTAAGATAAATATGGGGGCAAAATCTGGCCAAGAGTAAACTAGGGGCAAAATCAGGACGGGACAACATTTGCGGCAAAATCATGGCAAGATATGCCTGGTGACAAAATCAGGAAATCAGGGCAAGGTAAACTTGGTGGAAAAATCATGGTGAGATAATCCTGGTGGCAAAATAAGTTTCGTGAAAACATCAGGGTGAGATAAGTCTGGGGGCATAATCAGCTCGAGATAAGTCTGGAAGCCAAATCAGAGTGAAATAAGTCTAGTGGAAGTCAGGGCGGGATAAGTCTTGGAGTAAAATCAGGGTGAGAAATATAGGGGGCATAATAACTGTGAGAAATATGTGGTCAAAATAAAGGCAAGAAATCTTGGGGGCAAAATCAGGCTGAGATAAGCCTGGGAGCAAAATCAGGATGAGATATTCCTGGAGGCAAAATCAAGGCAAGATAAACCTAGTGGCAAAACCATGGCTAGATAAGCCTGAGGAAAAATTAGGGCGAGGTAAGTCTGGAGCAAAATCAGAGCAAAATACATATAGGGGCATAATAAGGGTGACATACGTCTAGCTGCAAAATTAGAGTGAGATATGCCTGAAGGAAAAATCAGGGCAAGATAAGTCTGGAGGCAAAATCATGGTGAGGAAACTTTGGTGGCAAAATCAGGGTGAAATAGGCCTGGAAGCAAAATCTGGGCAAGATAAGCCTGCAGACAAAATAGAGATAAGCCTGGTGACAAAATCAAGACAAAAATTATTCTGGGGCAAAATCAGGACGAGATAACCCTGGCAGCAAGTTTAGGGCAAGATAAGTCTAGCAACAAAATCAGGGCATGATTTCTTGCAAAATTCACTATAAAAACTAGTGTGAGAATTCTGGAAAACTGTGGTAACCTAAGTGTGGCAAGATTAGTGTGTCATATCTAAAAACAAATATTGCAGTGAACTGGGTGTGGGTTCTGGTACAATCAAGGTGTAAATCAAGGAGTGAAATCTGGCAAAAATCATGGTAAAATAATTTTGGTGGCAAAATCAGGGTGAGATAAACTTGGTGGCAAAATCAAGACAAGATAAGTCTGGCGACAAAATCAGGGCAAGATAAGTCTGGGGGCAAAAATCAGAGCAAGATACGTCTGGGGGCATAATCAGGATGAGATAAGTCTAGCAACAAAATCAGGGTGAAAAGGCAAAATCAGGGTGAGATAAGTGTGGGGGCAAAATAAGAGCAAGACATGTCTGTGGGTATAATCAGGGTGAGATAAGTCTAGTGACAAAATCAGGGCGAGTAGTCTGAGGGCAAAATCAGGGCGAGATAAGCCTGGAGACAAAGTCAGGGAGAGATTAGCCTGCCAGCAAAATCAGGGTGAAATTATTCTTTGGGCAAAATCAGGGACAAGATAAGTATAGTCCAAAAATCAGGGTGAGAAGTCTGGCAGAAAAATCAGGGTGAGATCATTTTGGTGGCAAAGTCAGGGCAAGATAAGCAGATTCACAATAAGATAAGTTTGGTGGCAAAATCATGGCGAGATAACAATGGTTGAGAAATCAGGGTGAGATAAGTCTGGTGGCAAAATCAGGGTCAGATAATTTTGGTGGCAAAATCAGTGTAAAAAAATCTAGCTAAATCAGGGTGTGAAATATGACATACTAAAAGGTAACCTAAGTCTGGCAAGATTAGTGTGTTATATGTAAAAAAAAAAATATTGCAGTGAACTGAGTTCAAGTTCTGTCAAAATCAAGGTGTGAATTAAAAAGTGAAATCTGGCAAAAATCAGGGCAAGATAATACTGGCGGCAAAATAAGAGTGAAATAAGTCTGAAGGCAAAATCAGAGTAAGATAATCCTGGGGTCAAAATCAAAGCAAGATACGTCTGGCAGCAAAATCAGGGTGAGTTAAGCCTGGTGGCATATTCAGGACAAGAAAAATATGTTGGAAAAATCAGGGCGAGATAAGTCTGGGGGGAAAATCTGGGTGATAAAATTATGGCGGCAAAATCAGGGCAGCAAAATCATGGCATAATTTCTGGCAAAAATCAGTATAAGAAATCTAGCAAAATTAGTGTGAGAAGTCTTGCAAATTGCAGTAACCTAAGTGTGGCAAAATCAGAGTGTCTTATCTAAAAAGATTGTAGTGAACTTGGTGTGGGTTCTGGCAAAATCAATGTGTGAATCAAGGCGTGAAATCTGGCAAAAATCAGAACGAGAAATGCCTGACAGGCACAATCAGGGTGAAATAAGTCTTGGGGCATAATCAGGGCAAGATAATTCTAGGGGTAAAATCTGGGTGAGATACGGCTAATGACAAAACGAGGGCATGATTTTGGGCATAATCTGTCTCAGAAATCTGGCAAATTGCAGTAACCTAAGTGTGGCAAGATCAGTGTCTCATATGTGAAACAAATATTGCACTGAACTGGGGGCGGGTTCTGGCAAAATCTAGGTATGAATCAAGGAGTGAAATCTGGCAAAATCAGGGCAAGATAAGCCCGTCTGTAAAATCTGGGGGAGATAAACCTGGTGGCAAATTCAGTGAGAGATAAGCCTGGCAGCAAAATCAGGGTCAGACAAGACTTGCAGCAAAATCAGGACATTATTTTGGGTACAATTACTCTAAGAAATTTAGAAAAATCAGTGTGAGTAATCTGCAGTAAACCCAAGTGTGGCAAGATCAGTGTCATAACAAAAAAACAAACATTGCAGTGAACTAGATGTGGGTTCTGGCAAAATCAAGGTATGAATCAAGGAGAGAAATCTGTAAAAAAAAATCAGGGTGACATCAGTCTGATGGCAAAATCCAGGTGAGATACGTCTGGCAGCAAAATCGTGGCATGATTTCTGACAAAATCATTGTAAGAAATCTAAAATCAATCAGTGTGAGAAATCTGGCAAATTGCACTACGTGTGGCAAGATCAGCGTGTCATAGCTAAAAAAAATATTGCAGTGAACTGGGTGCGGGTTCTGGCAAAATCAAGATGTGGATCAAAGAGTTAAATCTGGCAACATCAGGGATTGAAATCTGGCAACACTAGGGAGTAAAATATGACAACATCAGGGTGTGAAATTTGACAAAACCGTGGTAACCTAAGGCCTATTGCACACGACCGTATGGCTTTTTCAGTGTTTTGCGATCCGTTTTTCACGGATCCGTTGTTCCGTTTTTTGTTTCCGTTGTGTTTCCGTTTCTGTTCCGTTTTTTCGTTCCGTTTTTCCGTATGGCATATACAGTATACAGTAATTACATAGATAAAATTGGGCTGGGCATAACATTTTCAATAGATGGTTCAGCAAAAAACGGAACGGAAACGGAAGACATACGGATGCATTTCCGTATGTGTTCCGTTTTTTTGCGGACCCATTGACTTGAATGGAGCCACGGACTGTGATTTGCGGGCAATAATAGGACATGTTCTATGTTAAAACGGAACGGAAAAACGGAAATACGGAAACGGAATGCATACGGAGTACATTCCGTTTTTTTTGCGGACCCATTGAAATGAATGGTTCCGTATACGGTACCATTCACGGGGAAAAAAAACGTCCGTGTGCAATAGGCCTAAGTCTGGTGTCTCTCAACATCAAGGTGTGCCATCTAGTAAAATCGTGGTCGCTGGTATAACTGTATTGTGATATGTGGCAAACTCAAGGTGTACCATCTGACAAAATTATGGTTTGGTATAGAAATTTTAAAAAAAATAAAAAATTATTTTTGGTCCGATTCACCATATTTTTGAAAAAGTTTAATTTAGATGCAAATCGATTCTACCAAAATAAAATACGCTCCAAATACTCCAACAGAGAGAGAGAGAGAGAGAGAGAGAGACTACTAAGCGGTCTCCATAATATAAATAGTATCCACCCAGAGGTCCCCCAAGACCTCACAGCTAGAAAAGCCAATTCTGTCCGCTTTGCTCTGATAAAAGGCTTTTGTCCCGCAACAGCTGTTATTCTACTTATGCAAGGAAGCTTGTTTAAAGGGCTAAACAATGATTGGAAAGCTAGGCCGTAGTTGTGAAACACTCAGCTTTTTAATTGCACATGTTTTTCACATGTGGATCTCTCTCTTGATTTGCCTGAAATGAACTGCTAAATATTTGGGTTGGTTAGAATCAATTTTTTAGGGGAAAACTCAGGATTTATTCCAAATTGATAGAACTAATTTGCTCATCTGTAGTATGTATATTTATACATACCTCTTGTGCTTCACAAATCTATTTTCCCTATTTTTTATCTACTAAGTTTTTGGTGGAAGCCTCCAGTAAATTTTCATAATAAAATAGTGCATTAGTGGCAGACACAGTCCTTTTTTATACATTTTTCCCTTGGTGGTAGCCTCAAACTATTCAATCAGTGCTTTTTCATAATAAGATTCTCATTTGGTGGTTGCCTGAAGCTGTTCAATCAGTGCTTTACATAATAAGATTTTTTTAAATCTATTGCTGTACATGTGTCCCCACATAACGCTTCTCTGCAAGCTAGTCTCCTTTTTGAAAAGAAAGGAAAAGTGAGTGTCATACCAGTAACCCAATTCTTTCTAACTAACTAACTAAGGGCTCGTTCACACGAACGTTTTTTGTGTTCCATTTACGGAACCATTAATTTCAATGGTTCCGCCAAAAAAAAACGGAAAGTACTCCGTATGCATTCCGTATTTCTGTTTTTCCATTCCGTTGAAAGATAGAACATGTCCTATTATTGCCCGCATATCACGTTCTGTGGCTCTATTCAAGTCAATGGGTCCGCAAAAAAAAAAAAAAACACATACGGAATGTACTCCGTATGTCCTCCGTATCCATTCCGTTTTTGCGGAACCATCTATTAAAAATTTTATGCCCAGCCCAATTTTTTCTATGTAATTACTGTATACTGTATATGCCATACGGAAAAATGGAATGGAAAAACGGAACGGAACCGGAAACACTACTGAAAAAAAAGAAAAAAAAAGAAGAAAAATGGATCCGGGAAAAACGGCCCGCAAAACACTGAAAAAGACATACAGTCGTGTGAACGAGCCCTAAGGCTACTTTCACACTGGCGTTTTGGCTTTCCGTTTGTGAGATCCGTTCAGGGCTCTCACCAGCGGTCCAAAACGGATCAGTTTTGCCCTAATGCATTCTGAATGGAAAAGGATCCGCTCAGAATGCATCAGTTCAGTCTCCATTCGGCTTTGGAGGCGGACACCAAAACTGAGCCAAACGGATCCGTTCTGACACACAATGTAAGTCAATGGGGACGGATCCGTTTTCACTGACACAATCTGGCACAATAGAAAACTGATCCGTCCTCCATTGACTTTCAATTGTATTCAAGACGGATCCGTCTTGGCTATGTTAAAGATAATACAAACGGATCCGTTCAGAACGGATGCAGACGGTTGAATTATCTGAACGGATCCGTCTGTGCAGATCCATGACGGATCCGCACCAAACGCGAGTGTGAAAGTAGCCTAACTAACTAACCTTTAATAGAGCTGAGCAAAGAAAATTTTGCTTGGCTGCTTGAGAGGCCTTGGTTGAGGTATTATTTCTCCTAATGGCGGGTGCCAAGTATGCATGAGAAGCATCATAAGCCAGTCAATGCTTCTCTGGGTTTCTAAATATCTAAATCTAAATATCTTAAATCTGCTGGCATTAGATAGTCTTAGGAAAGCTAGTTTGAATATATTTACCAGAAAACCATAAGGGACATCTTCTTGCCTAAAATACTCTGCACACATACTACGCATACTGGGCGCTTTCCATAATGAGCAAGAACACACACCAGACAACGCATACATATATTACTCAGAAACCCAAAGTGGCATACCAGCCTCCTTCTCTTTCTCTCTCTCTCTCTAATTTGCCTAAAATGAATGACAAAAATATGGATTCTTTAGATTCCAAACTTTTTGGGAAATTTGGAATGAATTCCAAACTGGTAGAATCTACTCGCTCATCCTTAGTTTGGTATTTAACAAAAATCAGAGTGTGTATCTGGTATACTCAGGGAGTGGTATTCGGAAAAATCATGGTGAAATATCTCAGGGAATAAGGCCTCATGCACACGGCCGTTGTTTGGGTCCGCATCCGAGCCGCCGTTTTGGCGGCTCGGATGCGGACCCATTCACTTCAATGGGGCAGCAAAAGATGCGGACAGCACTCCGTGTGCTGTCCGCATCCGTTGCTCCGTTCCGCGGGCCCGCAAAAAAAAAAGAAATGTCCTATTCTTGTCCGCAAAACGGACAAGAATAGGCAGTCGTGTGCATGTAGCCTTACACTGTTGTATCCAGCAAAATCATGATCATTGGATTTGGCAAATCCCCCTATCAAACTAGTGTGAAGTAGAACTGGCTTAGTTGCCCATAGTAACCAATCAGATTCCACCTTTCATTTTCCAAAGGAGCTAGGAAAGTTGAAAGATGAAATCTGATTGGTTGCTGTGGACAACTAAGCCAGTTCTACTTCACACAGGTTTGATAAATCTCCCCCATAGTGTCTATGGTAAAAGTAGGGTGTCCTCTATAGGAAATTCGGGGCTTTCTATATAATATATATATATATATATATATATATATATATATATATATATATAGCCAAATCTGATTGTGCCATCTTAAATGTCCTATATTACAAAGTAAGCTGGAGTGTGGAGATGCAGGAGATGAAGGGACAAGGCAGTACTGTAGTCAGCAGGATGCAGCCAAGAATTTAGCCAAAGGTCACAAGGACAGCAGTTTAGAAACAGAACATAGGGGAAGATTTATCATCTCCAGAAAAGTGGCTTTAAAAGTCGCAAGCTATGAATTTGTGACTTTTAATATGCGTTTTTTACAATATCCTGGCCACTTTTCCAAAAAGGGCGTGGTCAACAGCAAAGACAAATTTATCCTCATTTACGCCAGTTCTCTGGTTCAGTTGAAGCCAGAAATCTATGGCAACTCTGAGCTGTCGTACATTTCTGTTTAGGCGCACGGACAGCTGGAGCCTAATTTATGAGGAGGCCTCCGACTGCATGGAATATCAAGACTGGCGAAGTGAGCGCCTGTCTTGATAATCTCCCCCTAAGGGCTGATGCACACGAACGTATTTTCTTTCCGTGTCCGGTATGTTTTGTTTTTTTGCGGACAGTATATAGAACCATTCATTTCAATGGGTCCGCAAAAAAATACGGAAGTCACTCTGTGTGCATTCCGTTTCTGTATGTCCGTATTTCCATTCCGCCAAAAAATAGAACATGTCCTATTATTGTCTGCATTACGGATAAGGATAGTACTGTTATATTAGGGGCCAGCCGTTCCGTTCCTCAAAATACGGAATGCACACGGACGTCATCCGTATTTTTTATGGATCCGTTTTTTGCGGACTGCAAAATATATACGGTCTTGTGCATGAGCCCTAAGTCCAAAGGCGAAACCAAAAACAAGCCTCAATATATAAAACAAAAAATCTGGGCAAAAATTGGAAACCAATATATACCTACAGTGTTGTTTACAAACAAACAACGACTAAATGCCCAAAATAATCAAAAAGATAATTTATTTTATTCCAATAAATTCATAACATATCATAATGTACATAAAAATAGAAATAGCAGGGAACACCAGCAGAAAGGCAAATGCCAGAATCCACTGGCCTATGCCACTATCACCCACCAAAAGTTGTAAAACATGTCGAGCACCACTGAGTTATACATGCATACATAATCCAGTCGTAGAGGTAGTATCGATAACTATATGGCCCAATATATAACATAAAAGTATACCAGTCCCAAAAGGGTGAAACCTATCACTCCAATAGAGACAATAGCCAAGGACAGAAATACAACAAAGGCTAAGAGAGAAAAGTAAGCCCCTCAAGAAATAGCAGTGCGAGACCCTATAGTGAAAGGGTGACCTGAGCCAGATAAATAGTTGTAATAAAATCAATGTATACCGCAGGACATGATGGGGGGTGAAAAAGGCAGCACAGGTCAGGATAGGAACCTCGACGCACGTTTCGCCTCAGCTTCGTCGGGAGGTAAGTGACATGTAGCCATAAGCCCCTATTTATACCTCCCACAAAGGCCAGGTGCATATGATATTCGTATAAATCAAAAACAGCTGCTGCCTAGTATCGAGCGATACTAGGCAGCAGCTGTTTTTGATAACATAACTATTTTTGCAAAATGAGAGTGGCCAGAGATCTCACAACTAATGGTCTCGGGAAGAAGTTATTTCACAAAGTGTTATTTGGGTACATTGGCCTCAGCGGTTGACTACTGTCACCGCTAAGGCCGACCATTGGCTTCAGCAGTCACAAGCTGGTTCAGCCCAAAATCACTCCAGGAAAATAAACAAAGACTGGTGGGAACCTCTGGAGCACCGGGAAGTTATCATCTTTTTTATTTTAGAACATTTCCTGCAGCTAGTTTAATGTTTCAGGCTCTCGAACAAGACATTTTAGGCTGGGTTCACATGGGACCGATTAGCTGCGGGTCTGCTGTCGCAGATTTGTATGCGGCAAGTCTGCAGCATTGTACAGTACCTGCAAAGGGAGGGACTTTTTAGCAATTCTCATTCACACACGGCAAAAAATAAATAAAATCTGCAGCAGAAACTGACCTGTAGCGCAGATTTTAATTCTAAAGCATCGCAAATTATACTGCGAATTTCATCGTAGATTTCAGCCCTTCCAATGCAAAGAATAAAATGGTGATTTTTTTTTTCCTGCTGCAAGCAGAAACGCTGCAGATGTTCTGCTGCAGAAATTCCACAGCTAAGTACACAGATAAGTATTGCTACTTCACAAACGTCTGCCGGCCGTTCCATTCATTGGGGACCGCAATTTACGGTCCCCAAAGCATGAACACCATCCGTGAGGTTGTCGCAGACAGATCCAGACTCATTCAACTTGAGTGGGTCAGTGATGCAGTGCAAAAACATCCGGGGCCTCTATATTGCCGACCCACTGTACGGGCACGGCTGTGTGCATGAGGCCTTAGGAAAATAAAATACATAGGGTCACTTTGATCAACGCTATTTTTCATTGCACTCGTTTTTATAAATCGCCCCCATTGTATGACACACAGTTCTAAGTACTGCATACAAACAAGTCTACTATTGTTCTTTGGGTGTTTTTGCATTTACTGCTGTACAAGTGACCACACATCACATGCTGCCCATATTTCATTTCCCAAATCCTTAGAACGGCTGGAGTTATGGGCATATGCCGACTCCATGCGTTCTATATTACATTTGTAAGGGTTGTCTCATGAAAAGACAAATTCTTTAGAGTCTATGGACGTCATCTGATTGGCCCCCATGTAATACTACATTTCACAAATGTCTGGCTGGCAGGAGCTACAGGGCTTATCTCACGAAAAGTATTCATTACTTGTCCACGGGATAGGTGATAAATGTCAGACTAAATAATAATCACTTATGGTCTAACCATTGGGAACTGCCGGTTCCCGAGTCGCATGAAGCAGTGGTGCTCATATTGGTCTACCATTCCGCCAATTCCATGAAGGTGAATGGAGAGCTGTCTAGGTCAGTCCCATAGATGTGAAAGGAGCCGTGAACAGACCTGCACTACAGCTACATTCAGGGAAGGGACTTGGGATCCCTCCATTGTTTGGTTAGCTGGAGGTCCGAGCGGTTCACATTTACCACCTACCCTGTGGACAGGTAATAAATACTTTTTGTGGGATATTGTCATGGTCTTACCTTCTTGCTGTTCTCCTTCGTTTGACATGTGCTGGCGGCCATCTTGGTTTCTGGGTTTCTTGTAGCCTTCCACCCTGCGGCTCCTCCTTCCCACTGGGAGGAGCTGGATGCCTAGCTCATATATATAGGAGGTCTGTGGCTTCAGTTCCTTGCTTGGTCCTCCTGTGTTCACATGCTTCTAAGACTGCTGCTGCTTCTGGTTCCTGATCCTGGTTTCGTCTGACTACCCTGCTGGTTCCTGATCCTGGCTTCGTCTGACTACCCTGCTGGTTCCTGATCCTGGCTTCGTCTGACTACCCTTCTGGTTCCTGATCTCTGGCCTCTCAAAGACTCTGCTTCGGTTTCACCATTCGTTTGGACTTTTGCTTTACAGCTTTATTTTCAATAAAGCCTTCTTATTTTCACTTATCTCTTGTTGTACGTCTGGTTCATGGTTCCGTGACATTAGGACCAAGCCATGAGTTCTGACGGTACAGGGCCATCCTTGCTACCCATGCTGGTTGCCAGACTTGATCAGCAGGATCACCTGTTGGGTCGGTTCGCTGTGGCGTTGCAAACCCTGCTTGAACGCACGGCTCATTTCGCTCCCGTTGCCGATGGGTCGGTTGTCGCTCCTACTGCCGCTCCGGTTGTTGCGCCAGAGTCTACCCCGACACCTGTTGTTGCGCCTGCGGTGTTTCGGGGTATGACCGGTTCTGCCCCTCTTCCACAGCGCTTTGGGGGAGAGCCAACTCAGTGCCGAGGTTTCCTTAACCAGGTGGGCATTTATTTCGAGTTGCTGCCACATGCCTTTCCTACTGAGAGATCAAAGGTGGGCTTCTTGATCTCGCTGCTCTCGGACAAGGCCTTGGCCTGGGCCAGCCCTTTATGGGAGAACAACAATCCGGTGGTTGCCGAGTTTTCCAGTTTTGTTGCTTCTCTTCGGAAGGTATTCGATGTGCCGGCTCGTGCTGCCTCTGCTGCGAAGCTCCTTATGTCCATCAGACAGGGTTCACGATCCGTAGCTGAATACGCCATTGAGTTTCGTACCCTGGCAGCAGAGGTGGGCTGGAATAATGAGGCTCTGGTCGCTGCTTTCTCTCATGGTCTCTCGGATGCCTTGAAGGATGAGGTTGCAGCAAAGGACCTACCAGTGGAGCTCGAGTCTCTTATTTCTTTCCTGATTTTGATTGACACCAGACTCAGGGAGAGACCTTCCTTTAAGGAGAGCCTGCGGAGGTCTTCTAACAGATTGGCGCCTACGTTTGCTGTCCCACCCGTGCCTCCCTCTCCTCCCACGCCTCCTGGGGATGACTTGTCTGGGGGTGAACCCATGCAGCTGGGGTTTGCTCGCCTGTCCGAGGGGGAGAGGGTACTCCGGAGACGCGAGGGTCGATGCATGTACTGTGGTCTCGGTGGGCATTTTCGGTTGGCATGTCTGAACCGTCCGGGAAACGCTCGTACCTGAGATCCTGTCGGGGGCAGATCTTGGGTGGAGTCTCCTCGTCCCCGGTTTCCCGTGTTGACAAACCACTGATCACTGTTGTCCTCTCCTGGGTCGGGGGCTCAGTGACGACCCAGGCATTGGTGGACTCTGGTGCTGGTGGTTTGTTCATTGATAGTGTGTTCGCTGCCGCCAATTCCATTCCTCTGCAGGCTCGAGGTTCCCCACTGGCTCTTGAGGCGATAGACGGCAGACCCCTTCTGTCGTCACACGTGACTCATGAGACCCTTCCAGTGGGGATAGCCATTGGTGCCGTTCACAGAGAGTCGGTCTGTCTCCAGGTTATTTCGTCTCCACACTACTCGGTGGTCTTGGGGTACCCCTGGCTCCAGAAGCATAATCCGACTTTCGATTGGAGATCGGCCGAGATCCTCTCGTGGTCACCGCAGTGTGGGGCTAGTTGCATCCATGGGTCTGTCAAGTTGCTGTGTACTTCCTCGGACTCTCTGTTGCCTCCTGAATACGAGGAGTACCGGGATGTATTCGATAAGGTGCGCGCGGTTGCCCTACCTCCGCACCGCCCATACGATTGTGCCATAGAGTTACAACCTGGTGCCGTTCCTCCTCGTGGCAAAGTCTATCCACTGTCGGTAGCGGAGAATGAGGCCATGGAGGAGTACGTGAGGGAGGCGCTTTCACGCGGACACATTCGCAAATCCTCGTCCCCGGCAGGGGCTGGATTTTTCTTTGTGAAAAAGAAGGGCGGTGAGTTGAGGCCTTGCATCGATTACAGGGGTCTCAATCGCATCACGATCAAGAACGCTTACCCGATACCCTTGATTTCCGAGCTGTCCGATCGCCTTAAAGGGGCCACGGTCTTTACCAAACTCGACCTGAGGGCGGCATATAACCTGGTAAGGATCAAGGCGGGCGATGAGTGGAAGACCGCGTTTAACACCAGGACCGGTCATTATGAATCCTTGGTTATGCCCTTTGGGTTGTGCAATGCGCCCGCAGTCTTTCAGGAATTCATCAACGATGTTTTCCGTGACCTGTTGCAGCAGTGTGTGGTGGTCTATTTGGATGACATCTTGGTATATTCTGAATCCATGGAGGCCCACATTCTGGATGTCAGACGAGTGTTGCAACGGTTACGAGAGAACAAGCTGTTCGGTAAGCTTGAGAAATGCGAATTTCACCGATCCCAGGTAACCTTCTTAGGTTACATCATTTCCGCTGAGGGGTTCTCCATGTATCCTGAGAAGGTTTCGGCTGTCTTACAGTGGCCCCAGCCCAGTGGTCTTCGTTCCCTGCAGCGCTTTTGGGCTTCGCCAATTATTATCGGAAGTTCATCAGGGACTTTTCCATGCTGGCCAAGCCTCTCACGGATCTGACCAGGAAGGGCAGTGATTCCCAGGTCTGGCCGCTCGAGGCCATCCGAGCTTTTGAGGCCCTAAAGTCCGCTTTTGTGTCGGCTCCGATTCTGTCGCATCCCAACCCTGGGTTGCCCTTTGTCCTCGAGGTGGACGCGTCTGAGACGGGAGTAGGCGCCCTTCTGTCTCAGCGTAGAACACCAGATGGTCCTCTGCTTCCTTGTGGGTTTTACTCCCGGAAACTGTCTTCCGCGGAGTGCAACTATCAGATTGGTGACAGGGAGTTATTGGCCATCGTGCAGGCCCTTAAAGAATGGAGGCACTTGCTCGAGGGTTCGGTGGTTCCGGTTCTCATCCTGACGGACCATAAGAATCTGACCTACCTTTCTGAGGCCAAGAGATTGACACCACGTCAGGCCAGATGGGCTCTGTTCTTGTCACGTTTTAATTACGTGGTCTCCTACCTACCCGGTTCCAAGAACATCAGGGCGGATGCCCTATCACGGCAGTACTCCGAGCTGTCCAGGGAGGAGTCGATTCCGACTTCGGTCATACCTCCGAATCAGATCCTGGCCGCCATTCGCACCAGCCTGACCTCTCCCCTGGGTGAGCAGATTTTGGCGGCTCAATCTGGTGCTCCCTCTGGGAGACCCAACGGCAGATGTTTTGTGCCTGAGGAGTTGCGCACTCGGTTGTTGCGAACCTACCATAACTCCAAGACCGCGGGGCATCCTGGAAAGAATCAGCTGTCCTGGGCTGTTTCACGTCTGTTCTGGTGGCCTTCCCTACGTTCCGACATCGCCGCATATGTAGCGGCATGCTCCGTTTGTGCCCAGAGTAAGTCCCCTCGGCACCTTCCGTTGGGCCTTCTGCAACCCATAGCCACCGGGGAGCGCCCATGGTCACACCTGGGGATGGATTTCATTGTGGACCTCCCTGCATCCCGAGGCCATACGGTCATTCTCATGATTGTGGATCGGTTTTCCAAAATGTGCCACTGTGTTCCTCTCAAGAAGTTACCCTCTGCACAAGAGTTGGCCACGATTTTTGCCAGGGAGGTCTTCCGGTTGCACGGTTTGCCCAAGGAGATTGTGTCGGATCGGGGGAGTCAGTTTGTGTCCAGGTTCTGGCGCGCCTTTTGCTCCCAGTTGGGGATTCATCTCTCCTTCTCCTCGGCCTACCACCCTCAGTCCAATGGGGCCGCAGAACGATCCAATCAGGCCTTGGAGCAATTCCTTCGTTGCTATGTCTCCGATCACCAAGACAATTGGGTTGACCTTCTGCCTTGGGCTGAGTTTGCCAGGAACACGGCGGTGAACTCTTCCTCTGGGACGTCTCCCTTCATGGCCAATTATGGGTTCCAACCTGCCGTGTTACCGGAGGTATTCTCTCCCCAGGATATTCCGGCGGTGGAGGATCACCTTTCCGTCCTACGTGCTTCTTGGGTACAGATCCAGAAGTCCCTTGAGGCCTCTGCGCAGCGCCAGAGACTCCAGGCTGATCGCAGACGAGCGCCTGCTCCTTCCTACCAGGTCGGAGACCGTGTATGGTTGTCCACCCGCAACCTCAACCTTCGAGTGCCCACTCCCAAGCTGGCGCCTCGCTTTGTTGGTCCCTTCCGAGTGCTTCGCAGGGTAAACCCGGTAGCCTATGCCCTTGCGCTTCCTCCTGGCATGCGGATCTCCAACGTGTTTCATGTCTCCCTGTTGAAGCCACTGGTGTGTAATCGTTTCACTTCCTCGGTTCCTCGGCCTCGTCCTGTCCGAGTGGGCAATCATGAGGAGTATGAGGTGAGCAATATCCTGGACTCACGCCTGGTCCGCGGTCGGGTGCAGTTTTTGGTCCATTGGCGTGGTTATGGTCCAGAGGAGCGTTCCTGGGTTCCCTCCGCAGATGTCCATGCTCCTGCCTTGCTCCGAGCCTTCCACGCACGCTTCCCTCAGAAACCGTTTTTTGCTCCGCGGAGGAGGGGCCCTTGAGGGGGAGGTACTGTCATGGTCTTACCTTCTTGCTGTTCTCCTTCGTTTGACATGTGCTGGCGGCCATCTTGGTTTCTGGGTTTCTTGTAGCCTTCCACCCTGCGGCTCCTCCTTCCCACTGGGAGGAGCTGGATGCCTAGCTCATATATATAGGAGGTCTGTGGCTTCAGTTCCTTGCTTGGTCCTCCTGTGTTCACATGCTTCTAAGACTGCTGCTGCTTCTGGTTCCTGATCCTGGTTTCGTCTGACTACCCTGCTGGTTCCTGATCCTGGCTTCGTCTGACTACCCTGCTGGTTCCTGATCCTGGCTTCGTCTGACTACCCTTCTGGTTCCTGATCTCTGGCCTCTCAAAGACTCTGCTTCGGTTTCACCATTCGTTTGGACTTTTGCTTTACAGCTTTATTTTCAATAAAGCCTTCTTATTTTCACTTATCTCTTGTTGTACGTCTGGTTCATGGTTCCGTGACAGATATATTAGGCATTAGTGTTGAGCGAAGTTATAAGAACTTTGATTCGGCTGCTTCGGCGAATTCCACAAAGAAATTAGGCTATTGACAAATTACTTTATTACTAAGTGCATTTCTTTGCAAGTAGCGGGTGCAATGACGGGGAACGGCGATTGGGCCTCCCCCCGTCATTAAAACGCTTCAGATGCTGCGTTCATCTCTGATCCCGGCATCTGATGTCAAAATGAAGCATTTCTTAGGGTGTTTTCTGCCTCTAAACTTACACTTTATCATAGAATGTAGGTGTGAATGATGCCTAAAAGGGTTGGGCGAGTATCTGAAGTGGACTTCAATCCGAAGTTCAGGAAAAATTTGATTCGCCGCAAAGCCAAATTTCGTGGTAAGGAATACATTTTCCCTGAAATTAAGTAAAAAACAAAACAAAAAGCACATACTCACTTCATCAGTTTGAGCACAAACAGGCTGCCGCGACCATCTTGATTAAAGATCCTGCGCGAAATCATCATGCTGGCCAGCATACGTCACCGCGTACGAGATTTTGCGCGGGATCTCCAATCAAGGTGGCCGCGGCAGCCTGTTTGTGCTCAAACTGATGAAGTGAATATGTGTTTTTTGTTTTGTTTTTTACTTAATTCCAGGGAAAATGTATTCATTACCACGAAATTTGGCTTTGCGGCGAATCTAATTTTTCCTGAAATTCGGATTGAAGTCCACTTCAGATACTCGCCCAACCCTTTTAGGCATCATTCACACCTACATTCTATGATAAAGTGTAAGTTTAGAGGCAGAAAACACCCTAAGAAATGCTTCATTTTGAAAGAACCATCACCGGGGCCAAACATACTTTTATAAACCAAAACTAATTGGACCTTAGTTATTATGGAGTTCATGCCAGGTTTTGGTGCAAACCGCACTATTATAATGCGGCAAGTAATAACGGATTAGAGGTAAAATTTGCTTGATATAAAAGTGGGATTGGTCTCCAAAGGAGATACGGTAAAAAGCTCCGCCACCCCTTGTCCTGGCCATGTATACAGACAAAATTCTTTACCATCCATTGAAGAAGTTCAGAGGACTGCACATCCACCCAGTTATTTCCACATACGTAACCCTGTGGCCTATTGAAAAATCTATCACACAGCCCCCCTACAATGTGCTGTTCCCAATACTGGTGATTTCTGGACACCCAGGCACGGGTGCGACTGCTACTGCTACACCCCAGGTGAAATCTTGACCTTCTCCTTCACCAAAAATCTAATGTGTCCTAATTTTTCTTTGTCTAATGTTTGTGATTTTTTTTTTTTTTAAAGACACTTACAGGTAAATACTCTATATACTCTAATAAAATAATCACTGTATGTTAGTGTCAACTTACCATCGGCTGGGGCCTCCTCAACCTCAGTCACCTGGATGTCAGGGATGGTGGCTGGCGTGGCAACTTTTCTGGAAGAAAAACAGATATTTAAGAAATGTATTGCTGATCAAGTCTATTAGGCCTCTTTCACACGACCGTATGGCTTTTTCAGTGTTTTGCGGTCCGTTTTTCACAGATCCGTTGTTCCGTTTTTTGTGTCCGTTGTGTTTCCGTTTTTGTTCCGTTTTTCCGTTCCATTTTCCCGTATGACATATACAGTACACAGTAATTACATAGAAAAAATTGGGCTGGGATACGGAAGACATGCGGATGCATTTCCTTATGGCCTCATGCACACGACAGTATTTTTTCACGGTCCGCAAAACGGGGTTCCGTTGTTCCGTGTCCGTTTTTTTTTTCCTTGATTTTTGGAGGATCACCAGAAAGAAAAGTGAAAAAAAAATCTAAGTCAAGTTTGCCTTGAAAATTATAGGAAAAAAACGGACACGGATCACGGACGAGGATGACAATCTTGTGTGCCTCCGTGTTTTTTCACAGACCCATTGACTTGAATGGGTCCGCGAACCGTTGTCCTTCAAAAAAAAATAGGACAGGATATATTTTTTTGACGGACTGGAAACACAGATCACGGACGCGGATGACAAATGGTGCATTTTCTGAGTTTTCCACGGACCCATTTAAAGTCAATGGGTCCACAGAAAATCACGGAAAACGGAACAACGGACACGGATGCACACAACAGTCGTGTGCATGAGGCCTATGTGTTCTGTTTTTTTTTTACTTGAATAGAGCCACGGAACTTGATTTGCGGGCAATAATAGGACGTGTTCTATCTTTCAATGGAACGGAAATACGGAAACGAAATGCATATGGAGTACATAATTTTTTTTTTTTGCGGAACCATTAAAATGAATGGTTCCGTATACGGCCCGTAAATTGAAAAGAAAAAATGGTTGTGTGAAAGAGGCCTAATACATAGAGAGATAACCCCATGAAACATTTCTGTAGACTGTATAATGTGTGTCATCGCAGCATCACTTTGAGGGCTCATGCATACAAACCGCCCGTGTGCCGTTTATGCCATGCATTGGGGTCCTCAATGCACAGACACCGTCCACGTGGCATACGCTGATAGATGTATACCCATGTTCTATTTTTTTGAGTGCGGAGGCTTGGACCGAAATGCCATGGAAGCACTCTGTAGTGCCTCTGTGGCCTTCCACTCCGTATCTTCTGGATTGCAGACCCATTCAAGTGAAGCCTGTTTGCGGGCCACAATACGGCCATGGCTGTATGCATGAACATGACCCCTGATACTGGGATGTGTTCTATATGATTTTGCACAGGCCTGAAAACCTATTGATACCACACCACATCTAAATGACAGATAGATGACAAAATTAATTCTGCTCCATAATGAAAAATTGGTTGGGTGGAACTGGGAAAATTCATTGGGTGTACATTCTGGTGTGGTCCCCCCAAAAAAAAAAATATATTTAAAAGGGATTGTTGAAATGCAGAACCAAATACCACATTGCAGCACAAAATACTGCCCCAGCAGAACCAGATACCACAGTGCAGCACAAAATACTGTGCCCGCACCACAGTATGAAACTGTATCATTGTCCTGAGGGTGGCAATACAGTTGAATTCAGGAGGGCACCTGCAGCAGCTGGCCAGTTAACGAGTGTCTGATGCTCCTACATTAATTAATGCTGAGAGCATCAGATCGTATGTACCTGGCTAGCGGCCAAGAGGAGGGCTTGGGCGGCCTCCCTGGGCATCGACCCACTGGGAAATTTCCCTTTAGAGTCTATGGCCAGTCCGTCCATGGAGGTAAACAGATACCATGGATCAAAAGGTAACCATTCACAGCAGATAAAAGTTGGTCAAATACTATTACATTTCTTTGGGATCAACCAATCATCTAATATGTATGAGGGTCTTTTTATTGACTGCCAATAGCAGATATTAGTGGAAAGCAGGGTCCCTTTTTTCTGCTCGTCTTTCCCTACCCACTAAAGAAACACATGCACACTTGGCAGAGGCAAGCATGCAAGTTTATGAGGGAGTCCAGAGGAGTAGCTGTTGGTCAACTGATATCTTTGGATGTATCATCACAAAGTAGGTCAATTCAGGCTTTGTGATAAGAAAAGCCACATATAAAGCAGCCAAATATGCAGTAGTACTCTCTGCAACCGCATACAAGATACCAGAAATTACATAGAAATACAGTTTGTTGATTTTGGATGTCTTGACTATGACTTCAAGTGTTATGATGGCTATAGATACTTATTAATCATGCTCTTCATGCATACAGCCAATAGCAAATTCCGATCTGCCATGTTGGATTTTTTCAGCAGGTCGTTGGACGTAATGGCGAGGGTCATTTTTTTCCCCTGAGACAGTTGTTTTTTTCCGTTTTTCTGTGTCGGTATGGCTGTAAATGCTTGTATCACTGTGCCAGTAGAACAGCAGCGCTGATCAGTCGTGAGAAGAAAGTTCACACTTCCCAGTTTAGCCAGCTGACACATTTATACTGTATCAATGGGACGTGCATAAATCAATGTCCATGCCACTGGAACAATAGCATTCAGGCTGGTTTACAGTAAATCTGCTCATGTGAATAAAACCTAAGGCTTCATTTTTCACAACAATATTATGGCTTCCTACAAGTGCAAAGAAGAATAAAAGTTCGGCCACACGGTCAGGTTTCCTGGTGCGGTTTTGGAAGCCAAAATCAGGAGTGGATCATAAAAGGAGAGAAAAGTATAAAGAACAATTCCTCTTTTTTAAATTCATTACTGGTTTTGGCTTCCCAAACTGCATCAGGGCATGTGGTCATACCCTAATGACGTGCTCATAGGCTTCAGTGAGGCCCTACTGTACCTACCTATGAACGTGCAACAGCAATTATCTGGCAGATTCTCGAACCCTGTAAAGGGCCCTTACTGAGAGCTGTCCAGATTGCTGAGATATGGGGAGTTGTTAGGTATCGTCCTCCAACTGGAGAGTTGTGGTCACTAGTGCTTTTAGGGTGGGTTCACACAAGTTTTTCACATAAGTTTTTATTGGCATTTTTTGTGCACTGTTGAGTTTTTTGTGGCGTGTTTCTCACATGCTATTTTTGGGGCAGCTCCCTGTTTTTAGTATGTGGAAAATATGAAACTTAGGACATGCAAGCGTTTTTTTTTCTACTGGCTTTTTGTTAATTCAATGTCATTTTTGAGGTCTTTGGCATTTTTTTTTTAAATGCACCATGCTGAAGTTTTTTTCCATCTCTTTTTCTATGGAAAAACACGCAAGGAAAAAAAAACATGGTTCACAAAGTCATTTAGAAAAACAAAATGTAAAAAAACACGTGCAGAAAGAATAAAAATCAAACAGTTTCCGTGTTTTTTTTTAATGGTAAATGCCAATGAAATGTTGTGAGTATTGGCCCTTATTCTCGACTAACAAATGAGTGATTCCACGTGGTTAAATTGGGATAGTCAAATCTGAGTTATACCTCAGTCTGAGATAAGCAAGGTACAAGCTGACTATTTGCATTAGGCCTCATGCACACGAACGTTTTTTTTCACGGTCCGCAAAAACAGGGTCCGTAGGTCCGTGATCCGTGACCGTTTTTTCGTCCGTGGGTCTTCCTTGATTTTTGGCGGATCCACGGACATGAAAAAAAAGTCATTTTGGTGTCCGCCTGGCCGTGCGGAGCCAAACGGATCCGTCCTGAATTACAATGCAAGTCAATGGGGACGGATCCGTTTGACGTTGACACAATATGGTGCCATTTCAAACGGATCCGTCCCCATTGACTTTCAATGTAAAGTCCGGAGTCCCTTTTATACCATCAGATCGGAGTTTTCTCCAATCCGATGGTATATTTTAACTTGAAGCGTCCCCATCACCATGGGAACGCCTCTATGTTAGAATATACTGTCGGATATGAGTTAGATCGTGAAACCTCATTTCCGACAGTATATTCTAACACAGAGGCGTTCCCATGGTGATGGGGACGCTTCTAGTTAGAATATACTACAAACTGTGTACATGACTGCCCCCTGCTGCCTAGCAGCATCCGATCTCTTACAGGGGGCCGTGATCAGCACAATTAACCCCTCAGGTGCCGCACCTGAAGGGGTTAATTGTACTATCATATCCCCCTGTAAGAGATCAGGGCTGCCAGGCAGCAGGGGGCAGACCCCCCCCCCCCCCCCCTCCCCAGTTTGAATATCATTGGTGGCCAGTGCGCCCCCCCCCCTTCCTCCATTGTAATAAATCGTTGGTGGCACAGTGTGCGCCCCCCCCCCCCTTCCTCCCTCTATTGTAATAATTCGTTGGTGGCACAGTGTGCCCCCCCCCCCGCCTCCCCCCCCTTCCTCCCTCTATTGTAATAATTCGTTGGTGGCACAGTGTGCGCCCCCCCCTTCCTCCCTCTATTGTAATAATTCGTTGGTGGCACAGTGTGCCCCCCCCGCCTCCCCCCCCTTCCTCCCTCTATTGTAATAATTCGTTGGTGGCACAGTGTGCGCCCCCCCCCCCCCCCTTCCTCCCTCTATTGTAATAAATCGTTGGTGGCAATCATTGGCCCCCCTCCCTCTATAGCATTTTCAACATTGGTGGCCAGTGTGCGGCCTCCCATCTTGCGCCCCCCCCCCCCCCCCCCCCCCCCCGATCATTGGTGGCAGCGGGTTACTAGCAATAGTACAAGATTCATACTTACCTGGGAGCTGTGATGTTCGTGTCCGGCCGGGAGCTCCTCCTACTGGTAAGTGACGGTTCATTTAGCAATGCGCTGCACAGACCTGTCACTGTCACTTACCAGTAGGTGGAGCTCCCGGCCGGACACGAACATCGCAGCAGCAGGTAAGTATTAATCTTCTACTATTGTACTATTGCTAAGTAACCATGGCAACGAGGACTGTAGTAGCGTCCTGGTTGCCATGGTTACCGATCGGAGCCCCAGCGAATAAACTGGGACTCCGATCGGAACTCCGCTGCCACCAATGATGATGGGGGGGAGGGGGGGGGGGGGGGAGATGGGAGGCTGCACACTGGCCACCAACGTTGTTAATGCTATAGAGGGGGGGGGGGGGGGGCAATGGGGGGCGCACACTGTGCCACCAACGATTTATTACAATAGAGGGAGGAAGGGGGGGGGGCGCACACTGTGCCACCAACGAATTATTACAATAGAGGGAGGGGGGGGGGGGGGGCCGCACTGGCCACCAATGATATTCAAACTGGGGGGGGGGGGGGAGGGTCTGCCCCCTGCTGCCTGGCAGCCCTGATCTCTTACAGGGGGATATGATAGTACAATTAACCCTTTCAGGTGCCGCACCTGAAGGGGTTAATTGTGCTGATCACGGCCCCCTGTAAGAGATCGGGTGCTGCCAGGCAGCAGGGGGCAGTCTTGTACACAGTTTGTAGTGTATTCTAACTAGAAGCGTCCCCATCACCATGGGAACGCTTCTGTGTTAGAATATACTGTCGGTTCTGAGTTTTCACGAAGTGAAAACTCAGCTTTGAAAAAGCTTTTATGCAGACGGATCTTCGGATCCGTCTGTATAAAAACTAAACTACGGCCACGGATCACGGACACGGATGCCAATCTTGTGTGCATCCGTGTTCTTTCACGGACCCATTGACTTGAATGGGTCCGTGAACCGTTGGCCGTGAAAAAAATAGGACAGGTCATATTTTTTTCACGGCCAGGAAACACGGATCACGGATGCGGCTGCAAAACGGTGCATTTTCCGATTTTTCCACGGACCCATTGAAAGTCAATGGGTCCGCGAAAAAAAACGGAAAACGGCACAACGGCCACGGGTGCACACAACGGTCGTGTGCATGAGGCCTTACTCTGCCTAGGGACGATCCAGCTCCAGACTAGGAACGATCCAGAGTCATTCAAGACAGACTGGTAGCTATGGATACAGCCTTTTAAATGGCATTGTCACATTCCCTAGCAACCAGTCTGTCTCAGTTAAAGGGAGCAGATATGGGGCTAAGAGGCTTGGTGTTACTTAGGTCCCGCTTTTCTCTGCTGTACTGTAATTTTAATTAAAAAATTTAATAAATAAATTTGGGTGGAGAATTTCTTAAACAAAGCAAAAAATTTACCACCAACTCTGCAGTGTCAGGGTGTCGCCAGGCGAATATAGAAGATCTCTGTGTTATACAGCTGAAACCGATTATAGGGAGATTTCTCTATGAACAGAGAGGTTTAATGTGGACAATGCTCCAGATGTTTTCTAGCACAGGGTTCTGCTCATTGCTGTATTTGGAAGAAGCATCTGGAATGCAGAAAGGAAAAGATTTTGCCAAAAGTCTGGGATCAGTCAGTCCCATGCAACTTCCAGCACATCTCTGACTACGAACAATCACGGTGAAGATCTAGAAGTACAGATGAGCCTTCTATAGTCAGAAGCTCGGGCAAGGTTATACTCCTCTCCACTTCACTAAGGGACTTTACAAACAATACCTTCTGTTCTTTAGCCATAATGGCACAGGAAAGCAGGTTACACAATATAATATAGTATGCTACTTGGCCTCAGACCACCTTGTGTGTCCCAGGTTCTTGGTTGGGAATCTGGACCTTTCCTAGACTATACAAGAGGGCCTCATACATATTTATGGGCTCCTCAAGTATCATGAACTTCTACACTTCTGATGCAGTATGGGGAATTATGAGTTGCAGCACAATACAGAATAAAAAATCTGGAAGATTCACATTGCTGTTCACCAAGTATAAGAGGTTTATGACATGGTCAGTAGGACCTTAGCATGTACAACATACATTTACAGCATGCACCATTCCTGGCGTCTCTTAATACTGCATATTTGTCACATGGCATAAACTACTTTATGAACTATTATTGCATTTATAGGCATCTGATGACTAAAAGAAGCTGGGCAATCTTTCTTTATCATAAGGGTCCGCCAGACAATTAGCATCCCCCGGGCTGTTCTGAAGGGGGAGTTCCAGTATCAGATGTGTCCTTCCTTACATGGTGGCTTGATGTACCTTCATATGAGTGGCAGAAGATAACCAGCTTGAAAAAAATAAACATTAAAATGCCTGACCGAGTACCACATCTCCTGCCACTCACTTTGGGATAGCTATAGCTAACAGGAAAAATAAAGAAGAGCACATCTATTATGAGGAAATCTAGCAACAAGAGTCTACAAGGTCCACCATGGAAAGAGATGCTCTTCAAAGATTTGCTGGCTTCAGGTTAATTGATGTTGGTCATGCATCATGGAACCCCTCTCTAAACCGATGATGCTCTTAAACCAGAAAAGTCCTTTTCTTATGGATTTGTCACATTAAATTGCTGCGATTACAAAAATTGAAGAAAAAAAAAAAGAGAATTCAACATAAATCTCATGTAAGTATATCCAGAGAAAGTTATTTGGCAAACATAAATCCACCCACTGTACCTTACATTACACCGTGATCGAATACTTTTATCATCCTTTAATGTAAGAAAAAGAAAGCTATACATAGAGGCTACGAAGCCATACTGACCCTTCAGTGAGCAGATTGCATCCAGAATGCCAAGATGTAGATGATGGAGGTGGCCGAATTCTTTCATGGTCATCTTGCATCTGAAGCCGAATAGGACGTCTCAGGCCCCAGAAAATATTGAGTAACCCTTCTATGATCAACTCCCCCTCTTCCTATGAAAGATATATGGACATATAATAATCATCAAAATTTACTGATGCAGCAGTCTGCCATTCATACAGTAAGGCGTTCAGCCTTTCCGTTCTGCTCCGTTATAGGAGCAGGAAAACTAAAGGACAGATTCGGCACATAACTGAGCCGAACTGAGCTTACAGACCCCATAGACTATAATGGGGTCTGTTAGGTTTCTTCTCAGAGAAAGATTTTTGAAGCGGAGACAAAACTCCTGCATGCACAACTCTTGTCTCCACTTCAAAAATCTTCCTCTGAGTAGAAACCTAATGGACCCCATTATAATATATGGTGGGCATGCTCAACATGCGGCCCTCCAGCTGTTGCAAAATTACAACTCTCATCATTCCCGGACAGCCTACAGCTATCAGCCTACAGAAGGTCATGGTGGGAGTTGTAGTTTTACAACAGCTGGAGGAATGCAGGTTGAGCATCCCAGGTCTATGGGTTCCATAGGCTCCGTTCGCCTCAGTTATGTGCCAAATCCGTCCTTTCCGTTCTCCTGCTCCAATAATGGAGCAGAAGAACGGAAAGGCTGAATGCTGATGTGAACTCAGCCTAAGGCCTATTGCACACGGACGTTTTTTTTCCCCGTTTACTGGACGTTTTTTGCGTTCCGTATACGGTCCGTATACGGAACCATTCATTTCAATGGGTCCGCAAAAAAAACGGAATGTACTCCGTATGCATTCCGTTTCCGTATTTCCGTTTTTCCGTTCCGTTTTAACATAGAACATGTCCTATTATTGCCCGCAAATCACAGTCCGTGGCTCCATTCAAGTCAATGGGTCCGCAAAAAAACGGAACACATACAGAAATGCATCCGTATGTCTTCCGTTTCCGTTCCGTTTTTTGCTGAACCATCTATTGAAAATGTTATGCCCAGCCCAATTTTATCTATGTAATTACTGTATACTGTATATGCCATACGGAAAAACGGAACGGAAAAACGGAACAGAAACGGAAACACAACGGAAACAAAAAACGGAACAACGGATCCCTGAAAAACGGATCGCAAAACACTGAAAAAGCCATACGGTCGTGTGCAATAGGCCTAAGATATCTGTGAGACCATGAGATGTGTGACCATCAAATACTGAAGAAAAGTAGTCTTATTTCCATACAGAGGTAATATTCCCATCGGTGGACTATCAGAATACTGCTTTTGTGATCTGTACATATGGGCCAAATTATTCCCTTCATCACCTGTCAATGACAGGGGAAGAAAGCTATTGTGATATGCTCACGGCCATGGTGAATACTTGTTATTCTGGTCTTGACCCAGACTGTTTCTACCTGTCTGGATCAACCTGTATCCATACACTTGAATCCACACTTGAAGGGCATTGTGAACCTTGCCTTGTTTCACCAAAAACACTCGCTTCTGAGGCACATTTGTAGAAGGTCCACCTTGTCTGGGTTCATTTCAAAGTAAAATTGAATGGGTTGAGAGGTATATCTAACTGTCAGCTACCACACTTCTGTGTATCGATTCTGGTGCTTCGGGAACACCATGTGCAAGTCTTCATGGTCTTTTCGAGACCACACCAGGGATGCAATCTAGGGATTCCCTGTATGAAGTCCATTCATATCCTTGCAAGGGGTATTTTAAGATTACGACTGCAAAATTTCTTAGACTCCACAAGTAGACAATACCCCAACACCACCACCAGAGACAAATCCAATTGCAGGTCTACTGACAAGGTAAATAGTAATGCTGGGTTGCTGGGATAACAGAGGAAGAATGTACTACGTAAATTATTTAGAAATGTTATTTTATACAGATTTCATGTATTTACGAAAAAGAGACATGTCAGGAATCATATTAAAGGGGTTGAGCAAGAATGGGGGAGGGGTTTGTCAAAAAAGGGAAGCTTACTTACCCGCTTCCCAGCACCGACTCCTTGCCCTTCTTCTCCCGGCCCGCAATGCATCTCTGGGCTCCCTCGCTGAAAACATCCAGTTTGGCATGGCTGCAGTCAATCACTGGCCATGGTGGTGACCGGCTCATGACAAATAGTCACATGACACAAGGGGATCTGGTCACCGCAGCCAGTGATTGGCTGAAGCCATGTCAAACTGGATGTTTTCAACAAGGGAGCATCACAGGCTGGGAGTAAAATGAGTGGGGGGCCAGTGCCGAGACGCAGATAAGTAAGTTTCTCTTTACATGTCCGGCCAAGTGAAGTGGTTTGCCAAAAAACTCCCCATTCTTGCACAACCCCTTTAAGCTGTGTGCTAATGCATCCACATTGGTTCATGGTGATCGGAATTCTTTTCCCCAATTTACAGGGATATTAGTTATGAAATAGTAAAATATTCATCACAGTTGAAGACATACAGTATGCCTGGACTTCACAGGATTATTTCTTTACCTCGCGATGTCGGAGCTGGAGGTTCTGTCCTTCATAATAGAAATTGTAATTCTTCAGATGTGCCAGCAACTCATTCCTAGAGGAGGCAGATTTATTAAATGTGTGCATTTAACACAAATTCCCAGACTTCGAGTCAAAACTAGAGCAACTAAATATAGAACAATCCATCATGTGTGTTCCATCATGGAGAAGGGGAAGAAAGTATGTTGCGGTTACACCCCCCATCATGCATCGGGCAAGCTATCCGCCGTCAACATTTATATTACGTGTTTTCACTAGAGGGACGATAGATAGATAGATAGATAGATAGATAGATAGAACAGTGAGATAGAGTTATCTAGGTCACATCAGCCTTACTGCAGGCAAATCATAGGAGCCTTGACCGAGCAGTGAACAGTGGTTACTCTATATCAGTGTATAATATTCTGCATATTTCACAGCTAATAATAGTGTATTTAGAAAAGAATGTCCTTCGAGACCAAATTATAAGCAGAAAAGCCTTGTGTGAAGCCAAAAAAAGAGAAAAAAAATATGTTTTGTATTCAGAGTAGAAAAAAATCCTTCCTTACCACAGACTGCACTGTATTTACTGCCATGTCCAAATTACTTTGATTTTTATGTATAGTCTTGGCTAATACTAGATCCAGTGGGAAAGAATCTAAGTACCCCTGCTACCTAAACAGACATGTAACTGAAAGGGTTGTCAAGCTTAAGATATATTACTAAAGACATTTTTCAAAGCAGTACCTGGATTTGAATACTTTTGTAATTGAAAATCATTAAAAATGTAGCATAGCTACTGAGTTATTCAATAAAATGTACTTGTATAGCGCCACCTGCTGTTTTTCCTTTTCCTTATTTTAATATCCACCTTGCTGAGGTGGACACACATGCTCAGTTCCATCCTTCAACTGCCCGAACTCTATCTATTGTTAGAAGCTGTGACTAGGGATGAGCGAACCCGAACGGGTTCGTGTTCGGTGTTGGGGTGGGTTGCCAATTTCATTATAAGTCTCGTTATAACGGACTTCGCAGACTTTAAGAGGCAGTCCATTTTGATCGATCATAATAGAAGTCTATGGCCAAGCATAACGCATCTGTTTTCCGTCCTGCATAACGGAAACCAGATGCATCCGTTATGCTTGGCCATAGACTTCTATTATGGCAGATCAAAACTAATGCCTCTTAAAGGCCTCCATTTTTGCATTCCGTCTACGAATTCCATTATATTCCGTTATAACTGAACCTATAACTGAATTTCTAATCCACCTGTACCCCGAACCTGGTGAAGTTCGCTCATCCCTATCTGTGACAGTTACAGGGAGAGATCTGCAGAAGAAATAACACACCCCTGAAGAAGGACATGCCCCCTGAGCCGTAATACCCTACAGGAGGATCTGAAGAGGTCAGAGAAGGACTAGGTCAGTCAGATGGCCGAGAATAAATACACAATAAATAAAAAGGTTATAAGTAATACATTGTACTTTAGTGGAACACCTCCAGCATTACCACCAGCATCCTTCTGCAGATACAATTATATTTTCATTGCCTATTCTGTATTAACAGTATCATATGATAGATACGTCACATGCCCATGAAAGAAGATGACTTTCTGTTAAAAGTCTTTGCACAGGAAGTGTTAAAGGAAACTGCTGTTCTACTTTTCACTAGCTATCATCCATGATCCCAACAATGTCAAAAGCCAGAAGATAAGACTGAGAGATAGGACAGATGATGATGAGGCCGGAAAGCATCAATAGGAAAAACTCACTTGGGAATGTATTTGTCCTTCCCGCAGGGGACTAATGATGTGTCAAAAGACTGCTCCATGTGTTCATCCCTTGGTCTATGGAAGGAAGAGCCTGAAAGAGAATAGGATCAGGTAGAAATCAATAGTCTGTGAGTAATATTGCTCAGGCCGGGGGCCTTCATCAGTATAAGCCAAAAATATCAAGTGTCATAGGTTACCCCAAATTACTCCCAAAGGCCTCAAAACTCCTTCATTACTGGAAACCATATTTACAATAGAGTGATGCCGTATTTTGTCAAGGGAAGAGGGATCAGGGTCATACGGGCACACTGAGGCAAGCACTGAATTGACTAGAGACAGCCACAGTACCGTCATAACATGGAAGCAGATGCAGAAGATCTGGAAGAGCAGGTTGGGCAATGTCACCAGGAGGCTCTAAGAATGAGGCCCACTGCTGTGAATATATAATATAACATCAATATTTTATATCATGCCTATTCATTTTGAAGGGGTTGTCCCAGTTTTTACAGCAAGGCACTACTTTAGCTAATACATAGTTTTTCATTGTGGGCCGTAAATGACGACCATACTTAAAAGTGCTCCTATGTATTCCTTACATACATCCTAATTGCCCTTCCACACATATGTGGCCACTACTGCCATAGTATTGGTAACAATTAAGAATAGTCACGTCTCAATCAGAGGGATTGTGGACTGGGACCACCTTGCTTCTAGAGACCAGTGGGGATCTCTGCAGTAGGGCTTCCAGCAATCTAGAGTTTAGAAGAATCAATGATATTGAAAGCTGGATCTACACTTGCATTTTTGGCAGCAAGTTTTTGTTTTCAGCCAGTCATGGGCACCATGTAACGTTATGATTTTTGCTATTGAAGACACGGTTGCATTTCCAGGAATTTTTGTACGATTACCTGTTCTGGAAAGCTCTAGTCTATACACTCCACAGATGTGTGGACTTCAGCGTGTCGTTACAATATTAGAATTTCTGTCATTTTTTGAAATTGTATTAGGCTTCCTGTTTGCATTCATGAAACTATAGATGCGGCCTGTCATCGAGCCGTGTGATAGGAGAGTCACTTCCTTCCTAAAGTCACAGAGTTTCCTCTCATACATGCTGATGGGGGAGCAATTGACAAAGGAAAGGGTGAATATGTTGTAATAGCTGTCACAATGGCATCTCCTCGCCTTCTATTTAGATAAGACGATGTAGTTCATGGTCATCAGGACAGTGTCAGAGGTTTGTCTGAAGAAATTTTGCTTGCGACACATTTCATCAGGTTCATACATGTGCTTATGACTGAGGGTGGACATAGTTGGTACAGTGCCGCTACACAAGAACGATGTATGGGACTATCACAGAGCCATTCCTTATATTTCTCCAAAAATCCAGTAGTAATTGTGGACTATGAAATGAGTTCCCTAAGTCCTTTCTATGCATTCTAATAGAAGCTACTAGCTACTTGGGGTGGCAGTGGGCACCATAGGGTGGCTTTGGGACAGACTGTTTGGTTCCTTGTCTCCATATCCTCCATCTGTCGCAGGGCCTGGATGAATATTTGGGTGTCCTCTTTTTTTGTGGCTCCACACTCAGACACTGGCATTGCACCAGGTGTGCGCTACATCTACAAACTAACTCCATGGTGGGAAGTGGGCGGGAACTCCCCACCGTATAATTAAGGAAAACGGCAAAGCTGCTAGACCTGAACACAGGGAAAGGGAGCTGGAAACCAACTAAGCATCCCTAAATCCTATCCCTCCAGGTTTGAGAGTATGAGCCCCCCTACCATCGAGGGCAGCCTATACAGTCAGGAGGTTAGGGATAGGATGTAGGGATGCTTAATTGGTTTCCAGCTCCCTTTTCCCTATGTTCAGGTCTAACTGCTTCCCTGCTTTCCTTAATTATACAGTGGGGAGTTCCCCCCTACTCCCTACCGTGACACTTTCTCTCACAAACAGTCAATCACTAGAGCCGGCCAACACTGAATGATTGAGGGTGAGAGAAGCACTCTGGGCCCCAGTGCAGCTCACATTAAAGGAAGTCTGTCACCTCCATATGGCCATATACAATGCTTACATTGCCCTATAGCACACCTATACATGAATGTTATGGTACCTTTGTCTCTGTCTTTAGACTTGCAGAAGCTGGAAAAACGAACTTTCATATGCAAATGAGCACTCGCAAGTGCCCAGGGGCGGCATTCACCGTGTTGGTGCCCAGGATGCCCTGCCTTCTTTCATTGTTCCCCCGCCCCAGCCTCTGCATATGCCCGCCCTCCTATTCCCTTGCGTCATCCTAAGGTCCGGCCGAGATCCCGCGACTGTGCACTGCCTTGCCGGGCCGGAGCATGCGCACTGCGATGCCCATTGTTGGCACGGCATCGCTTTAACTACTGCGCATGCTCCGGCGAACGGCGCAAAACCAGCCGTTCGCCGGAGCATGCGCAGTAGTTAAAGCGATGCCGTGCCAACAATGGGCATCGCAGTGCGCATGCTCCGGCCCGGCGAGGCAGTGCTCAGTCGCGGGATCTCGGCCGGACCTTAGGATGACGCAAGGGAATAGGAGGGCGGGCATATGCAGAGGCTGGGGCACAATGAAAAAAGGCAGAGCAGCCTGGGCACCAACACAGTGAATGCTCATTTGCATATCAATCAAAGTTCGTTTTTCCAGCTTCTGCAAGTCTAAAGACAAAGACAAAGGTACGGTACCATTATATTCATGTATAGGTGTGCTATAGGGCAATGTAAGCACTGTATATGGCCATATGGAGGTGACAGACTCCCTTTAAAGTCTCCCCCTATTTTATTTTTATTTTTTCCTGCTGGACACTAAGAGGGCATGGTCTCAGTGTCCTCCTTTTTGGGGTTAAGCAAGTGGCCACCCTAACCGGGCTCCTGTGCACCTGTTTGGATTGCACACAAGGTATGTCCTCCAATGGTGTTGACAACCATGCTATTGCAAAACCTCATGTTTGTCCTGGAGATATTTCATGGGATTTTGGGGTGCTTCCATTCCAGGAAGCGTCAGCATTACTTAGAAAATCCTAACAGCAGTATCCCATCTGTAAAATTTTTATATACACTAATGTCCACTGAAACCAGGGGTGGACACTAATGTCCACTGTGGAGACAAATTTCTACAAAACTGCCATATGTAGAGCATGCAAAATGTAACTTACAAATTAAAAAATGAAATGCACCTCACCAGTGATGGTAGGACACCAAGGGCAACAACATGGTCTTCCATTTGGGACAATCCCACTTATAAATGATATTCTTATAAACTAAATTCCTTTTAAAGAAGCCAGTAAGTACACCCCCTCTTACAAGGAAGAGTTCCTTTCAGTTAAGCACTGCTACTGTGGGTTACCATTTAACCCTGTTGTGTTGGACACTACCTAATTAAAACTAGTGGATTCGTGTAAGTCTGAAACTTAAATAATTATGTCCATATTTCCGCATTGGATCATATAAATCTATGATACGCCATGTTGGATCAGTTATGTGAAGTATTACACATGTGCTGTGTTGGTCATACACTGCAGGTAAAAGTCAGTTTGAGTACCACAACAGTAGGGTACTGCATTAAGTAGGGTAAAACACCTTGTGTATATATATATATATATATATATATATATATATATATATATATATATATATATATGTAAATGTATTGCACTGTATTGTAAGGATATAGCCACACATACCAAAATTTTCTGCTGTGGAATTTCCATTGTTGATTTTGCCATATGTCCACCACAAAATAAATAGCAAAATATGCATGTTTTAAATGTGTATTTGCTGCAAATTTTCCGTGGATTTTACCCACTGCATTGCACAGGGTGAAATCTGTAGCATAAATTAACATGCTGCGGATTTCAAACAAAGCTAGTAATATTCCTGCGTAGTAACCAGCTATATAGTGGAGGTATAGAGATTAGCTAGGGTATGTGAAGCTGAACATCACAGAGGAGTTGAGGCCAGAACACAGCCTCCTAGCTCGTGCATCCTGGAAGCCGCCATGTACACAGCCAGAAAACTCCAAGCAGTATGGAGGAATAATACAGTGCCCACAGACTGTTATGGAGACCTACAGAGTGTGTCGCACCAACGTCACGCAACATTTATTGTAGTGATAGTTTATGGTGTTGCACTGCGACATGCTGCAACTGCAACACAACAATCACAAAAAATCCATCCAAGTTGGATTTTCGTGTGACTGTTGCATCGCAGTATGTCACATGTCGCAGTGCAACACCATAGACTATTATTACAATAAATGTTGCGCGGCATTGGTGTGACACATGTCACAAGGTAGTTCTGCCCTTTTTGTCACACGACACGTGTCACAGTGTAGCCCTAGTCTTGGATGCTACCAAAGTTACCCCAGAGCAAGCAGTTCAGAGATCAGAAGTTGCACTCAGTACCTAGTACATGAGGGGGCCAAAGAAGGCCCCTCTGCTACATAGGAAGACACCAGAATTATAAATGGCACATGGTAGGTGGGGGCCTTGGTGCAGACTTCTGCACTGGGGCCTAGAACCTTTAACACTGCTAACAGTAGGAACCAGTCATGAGCGGCAGGGGCAATATTCGAATTCCTGATATTTCGCGAATATTTGGGCGAATATTCGTCATATATTCGCAAATTCGAGAATTCGTGATCTCCAGTCATTATTTTCTTGATTGTGAAAATCGGCAATCGGAAAATTCGCAGGCAGCAGAAAGGCTAGGTGCACCCCTGAGTAGGAAACAAAAGTAAAGTAGGTGTCCATAAGGGCTTATGTACACAAACATATTTTCTTTCCTTGTCTTGTCCATTAATTATGCGGAACCATTCACTTCAACAGTGACGGCCAGTTCGCATTTTTCGCCCGCGAACATGTTCGCGGGATGACATCTTTTTTTCACAAGTCCGGCGAGCCGGTCTGAGAACAAATGCGGTCACCGGGAGCAGGCAGTTCCGAGAACAGCCTGATGAAGGCCCCCGGTGGCGGATCTCGGAACTGCCTGCTCCCGCTGACCGCACTTGTTTTCAGACCGGCTCGCGCACAGGCACAGGTAAGGGCTGTGCCATCACTGCACTTCAATGGGTCCGCAAAAAACTGAAGTTACTTCATGTGCATTCCATATGTCCGTATTTCCGTTCCGCCAAAAAATAGAACATGTCCTATTATTGTCCGCATTGCGGACAAGGATAGTACTGTTCTATGAAGGGCCAGCTGTTCCGTCCTGCAAAATACGGAATGCACACGGATGTCATCCATATTTTTGGCGCACTGCAAAATACATACGGTAAGGTGCATGAGCCCTAAGAAAGTGTCCTCTTCTAGTTTCTACAATTTGTACCCAGGATCCCCTTAAATTTGCAACCCCTGAAATACAAGGCACACATGATACAACCTTTGTCATGATTCAGACATGGCATAAAAAACAACAACAACACATGGGATAGAAAAAAATGGTACTTTTTTCCGTTCAACCTTTCATTGGGGCTTATGTTGCACTACCATAGTTGTGCTCCTAGTTCCCGCCATATATTTCCCTGCTAAAAGGCGAGAAAGCCTCCGACACCGAGAGAGAAGTAGTGAACGCTTTCCTACCTCAGTGATGGCATACATGAAGAGGACACATGTCACAGCAAGTAGAGGCGCCCTTCTATCAGATACAGTAGAAAGATAGATTTACATAAATGTAAGTGCAGCTGGATCGTTTGTCATGAGACCGACTCTGTATGTACATGAAAAGAAGAAGTTCTAGTTACAGCATCAAGTGGCGGAAACAGCGGTGAAATGCTGACAGGAAACCACATTACACAGCAAGGAAGCGTGCACAGCTGACAGCACAGCTTCTCAATTCTTTGTGCGTCTCCTTATTTTGTGAATATGATGTCTTTTGTGTGTAGTAGTAGTCGCAAGATTACAAGAAGAGTCTACTTTTTCCTCTTACAGAAACAGCGCCACTATTGTCAATGGGCTGCATGTAGTATTGCAGTTCAGTCCCATTAATGTAAGAGGAGTTGAGTAGCAATACCAGAAACAGCCAGTAAACTAGGGTGGAGCCTTTTCTCTAATGTCATACACCCGCTTTTAATGTCTCATACACAAATAAAACTAAACAGGTACATAGTAAAAAATGTACCTTGTCCCTAAAACTAGAAAAATATTCCCAATATACAGTCGAGTTAGGGCGCATTCACATCACTGCGATGTTTTTCGTTCTTCTGATGAGGGGGACCTTTTCTCCGGTCCAAAATAACGGATCTCTGACCAAATGGATGAGAAATTTGCTCAAAATAAAGGAATATTTAAAAAAACTTTTTTGTTCTTCTGACGAATCAGAAGATCGTAAAACATAACGGTGATGTGAATGCCCCCTTCAGGCCTCATGCATATGAACAGGGCTGGCACCAGGACCTGGCAAACCCGGGCAAGTGCCGGGCCCACTCGTTTCTGCACGGTCCCTTTAAAAAAACTGTTGCTGGCGCTGGCATAAAAGATCTCCAGGCCTGCAGCAGAGGAAGCCGGCGGGAGCTGGAAGAAGGAGGGCTCCCAGTGTGGCTGATGGCTGTAGTAAGGAGAGCATGGTGCGCTGTGCAAGGACCCATGGAAACATGACAGTGCCGCTGGAAAGCTAGGGAGCCCGGCCTGTCAGTCTTCAAGTAAGTGATTCCCCCCTCCCCCAATCATGGTTCTGTCCAGTCTCACAGTTCCCTGCTCCCCCTCCTCCTGTCTCCCCACTAGTGACCCTGCTCCCCCCTCCTCCTGTCACTCCACTAGTGTCCCTGCTCCCTCCTCCTCCTGTCACCCCACTAGTAACCCTGCTTCTCCTCCTCCTGTCACCCCACTAGTGACCCTGCTCCCCCCTCCTCCTGTCTCCCCACTAGTGACCCTGCTCCCCCCTCCTCCTGTCTCCCCACTAGTGTCCCTGCTCCCTCCTCCTCCTGTCACCCCACTAGTAACCCTGCTTCTCCTCCTCCTGTCACCCCACTAGTGACCCTGCTCCCCCCTCCTCCTGTCTCCCCACTAGTGACCCTGCTCCCCCCTCCTCCTGTCTCCCCACTAGTGTCCCTGCTCCCCCCTCCTCCTGTCTCCCCACTAGTGTCCCTGCTCCCTCCTCCTCCTGTCACCCCACTAGTAACCCTGCTTCTCCTCCTCCTGTCACCCCACTAGTGACCCTGCTCCCCCCTCCTCCTGTCTCCCCACTAGTGACCCTGCTCCCCCCTCCTCCTGTCTCCCCACTAGTGTCCCTGCTCCCCCCTCCTCCTGTCACCCCACTAGTGTCCCTGCTCCCCCCTCCTCCTGTCTCCCCACTAGTGTCCCTGCTCCCCCCTCCTCCTGTCTCCCCACTAGTGTCCCTGCTCCCCCCTCCTCCTGTCTCCCCACTAGTGACCCTGCTCCCCCCTCCTCCTGTCTCCCCACTAGTGAACATGCTCCCCCCTCCTCCTGTCTCCCCACTAGTGACCCTGCTCCCCCCTCCTCCTGTCTCCCCACTAGTGTCCCTGCTCCCCCCTCCTCCTGTCACCCCACTAGTGACCCTGCTCCTGTCACCCCACTAGTGTCCCTGCTCCCCCTCCTCCTATCTCCCCACTAGTGTCCCTGCTCCCCCCTCCTCCTGTCTCCCCACTAGTGACCCTGCTCCCCCCTCCTCCTGTCTCCCCACTAGTGTCCCTGCTCCCCCCTCCTCCTGTCACCCCACTAGTGACCCTGCTCCTGTCACCCCACTAGTGTCCCTGCTCCCCCTCCTCCTATCTCCCCACTAGTGTCCCTGCTCCCCCCTCCTCCTGTCTCCCCACTAGTGACCCTGCTCCCCCCTCCTCCTGTCTCCCCACTAGTGAACATGCTCCCCCCGCTTTCTGTCACCTCACTAGTAACCCTCCTCCCCCCTCCTCCTGTCACCCCACTAGTGTCCCTGCTCCCCCCTCCTCCTGTCTCCCCACTAGTGACCCTCCTCCTATCTCCCCACTAGTGTCCCTGCTCCCCCCTCCTCCTGTCTCCCCACTAGTGTCCCTGCTCCCCCCTCCTCCTGTCTCCCCACTAGTGACCCTGCTCCCCCCTCCTCCTGTCTCCCCACTAGTGAACATGCTCCCCCCTCCTCCTGTCTCCCCACTAGTGACCCTGCTCCCCCCTCCTCCTGTCTCCCCACTAGTGTCCCTGCTCCCCCCTCCTCCTGTCACCCCACTAGTGACCCTGCTCCTGTCACCCCACTAGTGTCCCTGCTCCCCCTCCTCCTATCTCCCCACTAGTGTCCCTGCTCCCCCCTCCTCCTGTCTCCCCACTAGTGACCCTGCTCCCCCCTCCTCCTGTCTCCCCACTAGTGTCCCTGCTCCCCCCTCCTCCTGTCACCCCACTAGTGACCCTGCTCCTGTCACCCCACTAGTGTCCCTGCTCCCCCTCCTCCTATCTCCCCACTAGTGTCCCTGCTCCCCCCTCCTCCTGTCTCCCCACTAGTGACCCTGCTCCCCCCTCCTCCTGTCTCCCCACTAGTGAACATGCTCCCCCCGCTTTCTGTCACCTCACTAGTAACCCTCCTCCCCCCTCCTCCTGTCACCCCACTAGTGTCCCTGCTCCCCCCTCCTCCTGTCTCCCCACTAGTGACCCTCCTCCTATCTCCCCACTAGTGTCCCTGCTCCCCCCTCCTCCTGTCTCCCCACTAGTGTCCCTGCTCCCCCCTCCTCCTGTCTCCCCACTAGTGACTCTGCTCCCTTCTCCTCCTGTCACCCCACTAGTGACCCTGCTCCCCCCTCCTCCTGTCACCCCACTAGTGTCCCTGCTCCCCCCTCCTCCTGTCTCCCCACTAGTGTCCCTGCTCCCCCCTCCTCCTGTCACCCCACTAGTAACCCTGCTCCCCCTCCTCCTGTCACCCCACTAGTGAACATGCTCCCCCCGCTTTCTGTCACCTCACTAGTAACCCTCCTCCCCCCTCCTCCTGTCACCACACCAGTGACCCTGCTTCTCCCTCCTCCTGTCACCCCACTAGTGACCCTGCTCCCCCTCCTCCTGTCACCCCACTAGTGACCCTGCTCCCTCTCCTCCTGTCACCCCACTAGTGAACATGCCCCCCCCCCCCTCTTTCTGTCACCTCACTAGTGACCCTGTGTGTTCCTGTACGGAGAGGAGCCTGGCTGGAGTGTGGTGAGGCCTAGCTGTGTGTGTCTCTCCCTGTGTGTGTCACAATCACCATGCCCACAGTGTTCCTATGTCTTGACGCAGCTGCTTCAGAACGTTCTATGCGGGGCAAGAAGAAGAAGATGGAAGAGGAGGCAGCGCCGCCAACATGGAGTCCGTGGGAGAGACACAGGGAGGCACACTAAGGACGTAGGTAACACTACCACATGATCTACACTAGTGTTATCTGTGGTTTTACATAGGACTGCAGGTAACAATACCACATTATCAGCATTAGTGTTATCTGTGGTTTTACATAGTACTGCAGGTAACACTAACACATTATTAGCACTAGTGTTATCTGTGCTGTTACATAGGACTGCAAGGGACATCTACTATATTATCTGCACTCATAGAGTTATCACTGTGTAAGGGGGCCCACTGAGACTTTATCGCCCAAGGGCCCACATGAACCTGGAGCCGGCCCTGCATACAAACGTATTTTGTTTCCGGGTCCATTGCGTTTTTTTTGCGGATAGGATGCGGACCTATTCATTTCAATGGGTCTGCAAAAAATGCGGACAGCACACCGTGTGCTATCCGCATCTGTATGTCCGTTTCGTAGCCCGGCAAAAAAAATATAACATGTCCTATTCTTGTCCGTTTTGTGGACAAGGATAAGCATTGTTACAATGGATCCGCCCAAAAAAAACGGATGCCATGCGGACGTCATCCGTTTTTTTTTTTTTCGGACCCGTAATTTGAGGACCGCAAAATACATACGGTCGAGTGCATGTAGCCTTAGGCCTCTTGCACACGACTGCAGGGCTGTTTTACAGCCGGGCGAGGGGTGCGACCGCACGGGGCGCATCAGTCAGGACAGAAGAGGGGGGCGCTGTCAGCAGGGCCCAGCGCTGGAGGAGGGCCCTTTCTGTCCGGAGGCAGCAGGAGTGGAGATGAGCGCTTCCATTGTGGAAGCGCTCATCTCCATATTAATCTGTATCGCCGTCCTCAGGACAGCAATAAAGATGAATGGTACAGAGGAGCAGTGGAGAGGCGTTTCCCTTGCCCATTCCTCTGATAGGCTACAGGCCTAGTGCCTGTAGCCTATCAGAGGCCGATGCAGGCGGCGCGATGATGTCATTGCGCCACCTGAGCCGTACAGTGCGAGACACAGGCCGAAAGAGGCCTGCATCATATAACTGACAGCAGCATAAGGTAAGTATACGTGTTTATTGTTTTTATTATTTATAGTATACTGTGGGAAGAAGGGGGGTGGAGGCCCTATATACTGGCACAATATGGAGGGGTACTATGGAGAAGAGGGGAAGCACTATGGGGGCCCTATATACTGTTACAGAATTACTATTGTTGGGATTTTGGGGAGCGCTATTACTGTGGGGGCACTCTGGCACAGTATCAGGTTAGCACAGTTATTTTTGGGGGACAATACAGTTACACTATTAGTGTCAGGGGCACTATTTGCTGGGTGCAGTTATTTTTTAGAGCATTGTGTTCCAATAATTATTGAAGGGGGCACTATCTGTGTGTAACTAGTATTTTCAGGGGATTTATCAGTATATGCAGTATAGTTTTGGGGATGCATGATGGGATGTTGAGAAGGTGGGAGGATGATGGAAAAGTAGGAAACTAAGATACCTGTCAAACTCTGCAGAGAGAAGAGATGGCTGAAAGAAATCATCATGGGGGTCTGGTCTGAATGGAGAAGATAAAGAGAGAGAACATCTACATCAAAGGAGACATCACACTGGATGTAAGAGGTATGTGGCGCTGTATTAGGCTACTTTCACAACTGCCTGCCGGAATTCACTGGATCCGGCACTGCAGACTGAATGCCTGCTGCCCCCATCAACTACAATGGGATACTGCAGAGATCCGGCCATAATCTGGGGGGGGGGCTTTTTTGATGTTCACCCTGTTGGTAAATTTCTCTAGAAACTGCCCTGCACGACCGTATGGCTTTTTCAGTATTTTGTGGTCCGCAAAAAACAGATCTGCAAAAAATACGGATGACGTCCGCGTGCATTCCGTTTTTTGCGGAACAGAACAGCTGGCCCCTGATAGAACAGTACTATCCTTGTCCGTTATGCGGACAATAATAGGACATGTTCTATCTTTGAACGGAACGGAAATACGGAAATTGCGGATCCATTGAAATAAATAGTTCCGTATATGGAACGCAAAAAAAAAAAACGTTCGTGTGCAAGAGGCCTTAGGGTCCATTCACACGTCCGTGGTGTATAACCGGGCCGCACATGGCCGGTACTAAATAGAGAAGTCCTATTCTTGTCCGCAGCTGCGGACAAGAATAGGACATGATCTATTTTCTTGCAGAGCTGTGGACCGGAAGTTCGGGGCCACGCTCCGGAAATGCGGTTGCGGAGAGCACATAGTGTGCACTCCGCATCCATTCCGTCCCCATAGAGAATGAATGGGTCCGCACCTGTTCCGCACAATTGCAGAACGGATGCGGACCACACTTGCGGATGTGTGAATGGAGCCTTCCAAGCCGCATCCAAGCCGCAGTTTTTGCAGCTTGGATGCGGACCTATTCACTTCAATGGGGCCGCAAAAGATGTGGACAGCACTCAGGGTGCGTTCAGTGAAACTCGCACTATTTTGCAAGCACGTTCACGTCACATAGTTTTTTTTTAAGGTCCGCAAAAACGGGGTCCGTAGGTCCGTGATCCGTGACCGTTTTTTCGTCCGTGGGTCTTCCTTGATTTTTGGAGGATCCACGGACATGAAAAAAAAGTCGTTTTGGTGTCCGCCTGGCCGTGCGGAGCCAAACGGATCCGTCCTGAATTACAATGCAAGTCAATGGGGACGGATCCGTTTGACGTTGACACAATATGGTGCAATTGCAAACGGATCCGTCCCCCATTAACTTTCAATGTAAAGTCAGGAGTCCCTTTTATACCATCGGATCAGAGTTTTCTCCAATCCGATGGTATATTTTAACTTGAAGCGTCCCCATCACCATGGGAAAGCCTCTATGTTAGAATATACCATCGGATTGGAGTTAGATCGTGAAACTCAGATCCGACAGTATATTCTAACACAGAGGCGTTCCCATGGTGATGGGGACGCTTCAGGTTAGAATATACTAAAAGAACTGTGTACATGACTGCCCCCTGCTGCCTGGCAGGTGCGCTCCTCCTACTGGTAAGTGAAAGGTCTGTCACCTCCTACTGGTAAGTGAAAGGTCTGTCACCAGTAGGAGGAGCGCCCGGCCGATCACAGACATCGCACCTCGCAAGTAAGTATAATGCTTCTAAAAAATTGCTAAGTAACCATGGCAACCAGGACTGCAGTAGCGTCCTGGTTGCCATGGTTACCGATCGGAGCCCCAGCGATTAAACTGGGACCCCGATCGGAACTCTCCGCTGCCACCAATGATAAGGGGGGGGAGATTTTAATTAGGAGGGGGAGGGAGGGGGGCCCACTGGCCACCAATGAATGGACAGTAATACAGGGGAGGGAGGGGGGCCCACTGGCCACCAATGAATCTACAGTACCACAGGGGAGGGAGGGGGGGCCCACTGGCCACCAATGAATTTAAAACTGGGGAGTGAGGGGGGTGTGGCCCCTCCTGCCTGGCAGCACATGATCTCTTACAGGGGGCTATGATACGCCCAATTAACCCCTCAGGTTCAGCGCCTGAGGGGTTAATTGTGTGGATCACAGCCCCCTGTAAGAGATCGGGTGCTGCCAGGCAGCCGGGGGCAGTCATGTACACAGTTCAAAGTATATTCTAACTAGAAGCGTCCCCATCACTATGGGAACGCCTCTGTGTTAGAATATACTGTCGGATCTGTGTTAGAATATACTGTCGGATCTGAGTGAAAACTCAGCTCTGAAAAAGCTTTTATGCAGACGGATCTGCGGATCCGTCTGTGTGAAAGTAGCCTATGGCCACGGACCACGGACGCGGATGCCAATCTTGTGTGCATCCGTGTTTTTTCATGGACCTATTGACTTGAATGGGTCCGTGAACCGTTGTCCGTCAAAAAAATAGGACAGGTCTTATTTTTTGGACGGACAGGAAACATGGATCACGGATGCGGCTGCAAAACGGTGCATTTTACGATTTTTCCACGGACTCATTGAAAGTCAATGGGTCAGCGAAAAAAAAAACGGAAAACGGCACAACGGCCACGGATGCACACAACGGTTGTGTGCATAAGGCCTAACTAAGCAGTTTTGCAACTCAGGGCTTTGGATAGATTGGGTGCACTTACATGTGATGGAAAATTCTGGTAAAAAATCTGCAACATAAATATTCCAATAATTGAAGGAATATGGTGGCTCACCCGGTCAATAACTCTGGAGTGGGTGCTACAAAGCCTGCTGACTCACCCAGTCAAAAAGAATGTAAAATGAAGAATTGATTAAGGCTGTGCACTCACCACCTGGGCCATGGACGACAATATAATCGTTAAAACGCCTGGGTAATTCAATTATAAAAACACCTGGGTATTTTATTATTAAAAAAATACACATATATTGCATAAAAAAACAATAGAATAAGGTCTAAAATATGAAATCACATATAATGCTGGGATAATGTTAATTATGGATTGTCCGATCCTAGAGCATGAATGCTGGGCAGTGACTACGATAGGGACTTGTAATGTCACTTGTGTCCATCCCAGTTTTGATCTCTCCCGTGTGTTAAAGGCAATTGTATTGCACAAGAAGATTAGGCATAAATGTGCTGACATATAATGTTAAAGTTACACTCTACGGTGCACGCGTAACCTTATTGTAAGGCTGAAAATAATTGAAGTGCTGTACGACTTGCGCTCACAGTGGCGTCCCACGTGGCTGCAATGTCAGATACAGCGGTAACTTGTTACGAGTTGTCAGCTGGAACGGCTTGATGGTCGCTTGTCTGTGCGGTCTTTGGTTGATTTGACAACTCGTAACAAGTTACTGCTGTATCTGACATTGCAGCCACGTGGGACGCCCCTGAGCGCAAGTCGTACAGTACATCCGCAATACCCAGTCCCCATAGCTCTGTGTGCTTTTATTGTGTAAAAAAAACAATTTGATACGCATGCAAATTAACCTGAGCTTGAAAATAGGACTCTTCTCTGGTCACACAAGTAAGATATGACTCTTTTATGTTAATTTGCTTATGTATCAAATCAGGTTTTTTTACACAATAAAAGCACCCAGAGCTATGGGGACTGGATATTGCGGATGTGCTAGCGGCCATCTAGCAACCCATGTCCTCAGCTCTATGCCCAAAATCCAGGTGACAGGTTCCCTTTAACATTATATGTCAGCACATTTATGCCTAATCTTCTTGTGCAATACAATTGCCTTTAACACACGGGAGAGATCAAAACTGGGATGGACACAAGTGACATTACAAGTCCCTATCGTAGTCACTGCCCAGCATTCATGCTCTAGGATCGGACAATCCATAATTAACATTGGATATCAGACCCTGCCCTACACAAATCCAGTCAGTGACCCACTACAAGCGCTTCCTCTTGTTTGTTTTATTCTTTTGCTACATGTATTTATCCCAGCATTATATGGGATTTTATAGTTTAGACCTTATTCTATTGTTTTTTTTATGCAATATATGTGTATTTTTTAATAATAAAATACCCAGGTGTTTTTATAATTGAATTACCCAGGCGTTTTAACGATTATATTGTCATCCATGGCCCAGGTGGTGAGTGCTCAGCCTTAGGGCTCATTCAGACGGCCGTATGCTGTCCGCAAAAATACTGAATGCTATCCGTTTTTTTGCGGATCCGCAAAAAAACGGATCTGCAAAAAAACGGATAGCATTCAGTATTTTTGCGGACCCATAGACTTCAGTGGGGCCATGTCCTGATTTTCACGGACAAGTATAGGACATGTTTCATTTTTTTTGCGGATCCGCAAAAAAACGGATAGCATTCAGTATTTTTGCGGACAGCATACGGCCGTCTGAATGAGCCCTAATTTAATCAATACTTCATTTTACATAAAGATTCCCCCATGTTATCCCATGGAGGTGAAAAGTATCAATCCCTTTGCTGTGTTAGGCCTCATGCACACGACCGTTGTGTGCATCCGTGGCCGTTGTTCCGTTTTCCGTGATTTTCTGCAGACCCATTGACTTTCAATGGGTCCGTTGAAAACTCGGCTAATGCACCGTTTGCCATCCGCGTCCGTGATCTGTGGTTCCAGTCCTTCAAAAAAATATAACCTGTCCAATTTTTTTCACGGAAAACGGTTCGCGGACCCATTCAATTCAATGGGACCGTGAAAAAACGCGGAGGCACACAAGATTGTCATCCGCATCCGTTTTTTTCCTATCATTTGCATGGCAAACTTGACTTAGATTTTTTTTAACTTTCCTTCATGTCTGGTGATCCTCCAAAAATAAAGGAAGACACGGAAACAAAAACGGATCACGGAACAATGGAACCCCATTTTGCAGAACGGAACACAACAACGGTCGTGTGCATGAGGCCTAAATCATGATTTGCTGTGTTTTTTCTGAAGCTAAATGTCTCCATCCATTTCAATGAGGGATGTACCGTAATCCTCACAGAAATTTGCATCAGTCAGTGTTAGGCTCTTGCACACGGCTGTATCCGGGATTTGTGTTGTACCTCAGTGTGTCTCCGATTTAGGCCTCCAAACAACTGAAGTTTTGGTCTGCTAATCTGCATTTTTGGCTTTCCGTTTGCGAAACCCGTTCAGGGCTCTGACCAGCGGTCCAAAACGGATCATTTTTGCCCTAATGCATTCTGAATGGATAAGGATCCGCTCAGTTGGCCTCCGTTCCGTCCCCATTCCGCTCTGGAGGCTGCTTGCAGCGTTTTGGTGTCCGTCTGAAGAAACTGAGCCAAACGGATCCGTTCTGACACACAATGTAAGTCAATGGGGACGGATCCGTTTTCACTGACACAATCTGACACAATAGAAAACGGATCCGTCCTCCATGGACTTTCAATGGTGTTCAAGACGGATCCATCTTGGCTGTGTTACAGATAATACAAACGGATCCGGATGCAGACAGTTGTGTTATCTGAACAGATCCGTCCAAGACGGATCCACACAAAACGCGAGTGTGAAAGTAGCCTTAAGGGTCCTGCACCAAATGCTGACCGCACGCAAATGTCACCCGTGTGCTGTCCACATCCGTGTGGCCGTTCCATAAATGATGGAGAATTATAGAACATGTCCTATTCTAGTCCATTTTGTTGACAAGAATAGGCATTTCTACTGGTAGTTGTCAGAAAATTGCGGGATGCATATGGCCAGTATCTGTATTTTGCAGATCCGCGATGTACGGACTGCAAAACGGATGCGGTCGTGTGCAAGAAACAAATGTGAGACATTCCACTGCATATTATAGCAAGAAGCAGTGTAAGGCCGGGTTCACATCACTGTTTCATTTTCCGTTCTTATGATCCGTCAGAAGAACAGAAAAAAAAAAACGGATCCTGGAAAAAAGCAGATCCTGAACATCTGTGATGCACACATTTTGCATCCGTTTTAGCTATTTCCATCTGAGATCCATTTTCTTTAGACAGAAAAAAAAGTCCTGCGTGCAAAATGTGCATAACAGATGCCTAAAATACAGGATCCGTTTTTTTTTTCTTTCTTTTCTTCTGACGAATCAAAGAGTAGAAAATGAAACAGTGATGTAAACCCAGCCTAAGGCACTATACAGTGGCACATTGATTGCCCATAGGTGCCACCATCTAGGGCAGGCATCCTCAAACTGCGGCCCTCCAGCTGTTGCAAAACTACAACTCCCAGCATGCCCGAACAGCCTACAGCTAACAGCCTACAGCAGTGCATTGTGGGAGTTGTAGTTTTAAAACAGCTGGAGGGCCGCAGTTTGAGGATGCCTGATCTAGGGTCTGTTCACACTTGTTCACATTTGACTGCAATTTTTACTCTGTTTTTTATTTTTTAAAGGTGTAGCTGCATTAAATTAAGGACTCATTCACACGGCCGTTGCCCCTCCATTGCCGCATTGCGGCCTGCATACGGCGGGTCCGCAATGCACAAGGCACCGTGGATTCACTTGAATGGGTCTGCAAATCTGTAGATGCGGTGCGGAACAAAATGGAAGCACGGAACGGAACCCCACGGAAGCACTAGCCGTGGGGTTCCGTTCTGTGCCTCCGCACCGCAAAAAGATAAAACTTGCTCTATCTTTTTGCGGAACAGACTGATCACGGACCGTTTCAAGTGAATGGGTCCGCGATCCGCAAGCGGCTGCCCCACGGTCGTTGCCCGTGCATTTGCGGACCACAATTTGCAGTCCACAGCACGGGCAGCACACGGTCGTGTGAACAAGCCCTAAGGCCCCTTTCACATGGGCGAGTATTCCGCGCGGATGCAATGCGTGGGGTGAACGCATTGCACCCGCACTGAATCCTGACCCATTCATTTCAATGGGGCTGTGTACATGAGCGATGTTTTTCACGCATCACTTGATGGGACTGCGTGAAGCAAGTGCGGATGCAATGTTATTTTCACGCATGGTTGCTAAGGAGACGAGGGATGAGCGACCTGGGTCCCCATTTACTTATTTTCCATTATAACATGGTTATAATGGAAAATAATAGCATTCTTTAATACAGAATGCAAAGTGAAACGTCACTTGAGGGTTAAAAAATAATAAAAACATAACTCACCTTATCCACTTGATCGCGCAGCCGGCGTCGTCTTCTTTGTTCTGCTTGAAGGACCTGCAAAAGGACCTTCACTAACGCCATGTGGTGACCGCGGTGATGTCAGCGCAGGTCCTGCTGAATGAAGATAGAAGGTCCTTTTGAAGGTCCTGCAGGAAGAAGAAAGAAGAGGATCCCGGCTGCGCGATCAAGTGGATGAGGTGAGTAATGTTTTTATTATTTTTTAACCCTCAATGGACATTTCACTTTGTATTCTGTATTCAGAATGCTATTATTTTCGCTTATAACCATGTTAGAAGGGAAAATAAAAAAAAATTGACAGAACACCGAACCCAAACCCGAACTTCAGTGAAGAAGTCAGGGTTCGGGTCTGGGTACCACATTCAGTTTTTTCTCACGAGCGTGCAAAACATCGGAACGCAATTGCAGACAAAACTGACTGCAATTGCGTGCCTACTCGCGTGGGTTTCCGGCAATGCACCCTGATCGCATCCAGCCCTCACCCACGACGCCCATGTGAAGGGGGCCTAAGGGTACGGCCACACGGTCAGGTTTCCTGATGCAGCTTTGGAAGCCAAAACCAGGAGTGAATTCAAAAAAAGAGAAGACATTGTATCTGTGCTTTGGGCCTCTTTCCCACGAACGATACAGATTGTGTCAGGATCTGTTCCAGAAAAAAACTGAAGGTTTTGCACGCAAGTTCAGTCAGTTTTGTCTTAAATTGCGTTCAGTATTTCAGGTTTTTCCACACTGGGTGCAATCAGTTTTTTATGTGTTTTTTACACACGGGGAAAAAAAAACGGAAGAATTACAGACTACATCTCATCAGTGAAACACGCATTGCATCCAGGTTGCGTCCGGATGCAATCCGTTTTTCATGCAAGCCCATTCACTTCTATGGAGACAGGGCTGCGTGAAAAACGCAGAATATAGAACATGCTGCGGTATTTCCTGAACGCAAAAATGATGCGTGCACAGACCTATTGAAATGAACGGGCCAGGATTCAGTCCGGATGCTATGCATCAGCTTCACGCATCGCACCCTGACAGAAAACTCACTCGTGTGAAAGAGGCCTTATACTTCCTTGCCCGATTTTGACTTTCAAAACTGCATGCAGAAACCTGACCGTGTAACCGTACCCTAAGGTCGCTTTCGCACAGTCAGGCCTCGTGCACACATGTTCTATTTTTTTCCGGACCCATTCAAGTGAATGGGTCTGCATACGTGATGCGTTGAGCACACGGCCGGTGCCAGCATATTGCGGACCCCCTCTTAGCGGGCCGCGATACGGGCATGGCCGGGCAACGTCTGTCTGCATGAGACCTCAGTGTTTGGTCAATGTCTGATTTCCATCAGTGATCGGGAGCCAAAACCAGGAGTGGAGCCTACATAGAGATAAGTTATAATGGAAAGATTTGGCCCAGTTCTGTGTTTTTGACCCACACCTGGTTTTGGCTCCCAATAACTGATGGAGACAGTGACCAAACACTGACTGTGTGAAAGAGGGGTTATAGGTGGCCAAAGACTAAGGGGGGCATTTATCAAACTGGTATAAAGTAGAACTGGCTGAGGTGCCCATAGCAACCAATTAGATTTCTCCTTTCATTTTCCAAAGGAGCTGTGAAGGATGAAAGGTGGAATCTGATTGGTTGCTATGGGCACCTAAGCCAGTTCTACTTTACACCAGTTTGATAAATCTCTCTCTAAATTTGGCCACAGACATGAGATTTGAGAGCAATCATTCATCCCGCTGTTAGTACGGAGAAAACACATAGCCAGCCATACCGTAAGGACTAATGTAGATGGCAGCACTATATGCACTGACCCTGCTTCTTGTATGATGGTGCCTCAGTGTAGTCCTGACCTGAAAAGTCCAATTATCCAACTCATCTGAAGCTTCAGGTTCTAGTTAGAGATCATTAACCCTTTCAGTGGACTTACATGGGTCAGCCAAGCTGTTTTTCCTAAAGGCTCATGCACACGACCATATGTATTTTGCGATCCGACAAAAATACGGATGACGTCCGCGTGCATTCCGTATTTTGTGGAACGGAACAGCTGGCCCCGAATAGAAAAGTCCTATCCTTGTCCGTAACGCGGACAATAATAGGATGCGTTCTATTTTATTGCAGGACGGACATACGGAAACGGAATGCACACGGAGTAACTTCCGTTTTTTTGCAGACACATTGAAATGAATGGTTCCGCATGTGGTCCACAAAAAAATTGGAATGGACACGAATAGGAAATACGTTCGTGTGCATGAGTCCGGGAAGATTCATTTATTCAGATGACCATCTTGCCATGTGTCATCAGACAGGAGAACGGACAGTAGGATGCGCCTGTTACATAATATATGTAATGGCGGTGAGGTTATCACAAACCATATACTGCTTGACAGGTCAAGGACCAACTTAAAAGGCGTTTCGAGACAGTTTTGTGAAGCTAACACATCATAACAGCACTGCGATATGTGTCAAATGACTAACCCAACTCTGCTACATCTGTACGCCGCTAATACAAACATGTAGCTTTCAAATAAAAAACCTGGGGCTCATCAATACAGGGGTTAACGCAGAATCAGCAGCGGCGGAGAATGTAGGAAAGTTGCCGTCCTGCCAGCAGAATGCGTTTTACTCACATACACAGCCTGCGTGTCAAGGAATTGAGTTTAACCCTTTCTACTAGACATTCGAGCCAGTAACTTCTTTATCTGTAAGGCCTATCTGTAGATCAGCGTAGTGGAGTATGTTATTTGGCACGACTCGCCATAAAATCACGGTGGGTTATCTGGTTTGACATCAGACTGACAGCAAGCCTATGTTATCTCAGTGGCGTGTTATCATCCTGCTTCAAATGCATAAATGACAAACTCAGCTCTGCTACATCTGTGTTACTCTATAGGATCGGTGAAGGAAATAATACGAGAACTGGTGAAATAAGGATACAAATAGAGTTAGCGACAGACAATGACTATACAGGGAAGCGGATAAAATGAGCACAATTAGGGTCTTCTCACCTTCCAGTGTCCTCCCAGGGTGCAGGCTCTGCCCCTCTCCCCATCAATATAGGGAAGTCAGTGTATGGTGGAGCAGTGTCTATACTCACGCTGTGATAGATGGCCCAGTATTCCTTCCTGCTGCCCAATAACAGCTGGCGGTGGTGCCTAGGCCTGCCACTGATTGGATGGCCCGGGCTCAACTGGGCGTGCCCTCATCCAGACAATGCTATGAAAGGGAGGGGGTGTGCTGGTCACAGCATCTGTCTGAGAAATACTGGTGCAAGGCAGGAGGAGATGGAGGGGGGGCAGCCTTTGTCATACTTCAAGGAACGTGGGAAAGTTGCTAAGTGATACATAGGCCATCCGATATGTCCCAGAAACATGGAAAGACGTGAAGCCCACCAGTATAGACCATAGCGGGGCAGACAAGAAGATACCATGTGGTTATACAGACAGCAGTGAAAAGTTTACAGCGGGCACTAAGATAAAGAAAGGGCTATGAGGGGCGGTCCAATCATACGGTGTATACGGTGTTTTCTACACCAAAAATCTGCAATAATGAGCAATATAATAAAGCAAATGAGGTTTTTAAAAAAATCCAGTGAGTAGATAGATAGATATGAGATAGATAGATAGATAGATAGATAGATATGAGATAGATAGAGAGATATGAGATATGAGATAGATAGATAGATAGATAGATAGATAGATAGATAGATAGATAGATAGATAGATATGAGATAGATAGATAGATAGATAGATAGATATGAGATAGATAGATAGATAGATAGATAGACAATAGATAGATAGATAGATAGATAGATAGATAGATAGATAGATAGGTAGATAGATATGAGATTAGATATATAGACAGATATAGTGAAGACACCTACCTTCTCAGGAACGCTAGGTGACTGTTCCCACCTGCTAGCACAGGATACAGGGGTATCAGGTGTCTCCTTTCAGGATCAGACATGGAAACTGAGTGTCAGCAGCAAAGCATGGACAGCAGCTGCTAGTATGTACGGGGAAAAAACACAAACGTGGTGTAAAGTAGAACTGGCCTAGTTTTCCATAGCAACCAGTCAGATTTCATCTTTCATTTTCCAAAGGAGCTCTAAAAAAATGATAGGGGGAATCTGATTGGTAGCTGTGGACAACTAAACCAATTTTCCTTTACACTAGTTGTGATAAATTTCTCTAAGATGCTTCTTACTTGCTATGGCGGTCCCTCAGTAGGTGCACCTCAACTGTAGGGCCCACATACACTCACTGAAAAAAAAAAGAATTTACCAAGAAGATGTTGGAAAGAAACTTTCTCTCAGTGACTGTAATGATGATAAATGTAATTGATCACAATATTATAAGGAAAGGATACGTGTATTGGGGAAAACTGTACAATACAAAGAGGCTAGAGGCTGTATCCAGGCTAGAGGCTGTATCTCATCTTGTATCCAGGCTAGAGGAGGCACAACAGGGTCCTAGAGGCTCTAGGACCCTGTTGTGCCTCCTCTAGCCTGGATACAAGATGAGATACAGCCTCTAGAATGGATGCAAGAATGAGATATGGCCTCTAGCCTGGATACAAGGTGAGATACGGCCTCTAGCCTGGATACAAGATGAGATACAGCCTCTAGCCTGGATACAAGATGAGATACAGCCTCTAGAATGGATGCAAGAATGAGATATGGCCTCTAGCCTGGATGCAAGATGAGATACAGCCTCTAGCCTGGATACAAGATGAGATACAGCCTCTAGCCTGGATACAAGATGAGATACAGCCTCTAGAATGGATACAAGATGAGATACAGTCTCTAGCCTGGATACAAGATGAGATACAGCCTCTAGCCTGGATGCAAGATGAGATACAGCCTCTAGCCTGGATGTAAGATGAGATATGGCCTCTAGCCTGGATGCAAGATGAGATACAGCCTCTAGCCTGGATACAAGATGAGATACAGTCTCTAGCCTGGATACAAGATGAGATACAGCCTCTAGCCTGGATGCAAGATGAGATACAGCCTCTAGCCTGGATGTAAGATGAGATACAGCCTCTAGCCTGGATGCAAGATGAGATATAGCCACTAGCCTGGATGCAAGATGAGATACAGCCTCTAGCCTGGATGCAAGATGAGATACAGCCTCTAGCCTGGATGCAAGATGAGATATAGCCTCTAGCCTGGATGCAAGATGAGATACGGACCCTAGCCTGGATACAAGATGAGATACAGCCTCTAGCCCGGATACAAGATGAGATACGGCTTCTAGCCTTGATACAAGATGGGATACGGCCCCTAACCTGGATACAAGATGATATGCGGCCTCTAGCCTGGTTACAAGATGAAATACGGCCTCTAGCCTGGATACAAGATGAGATACGGCCTCTAGCCTGGATACAAGATGACATATGGCCTCTAGCCTGGATGCAAGATGAGATGCAGTCTCTAGCCTGGATACAAGATGAGATACAGCCTCTAGCCTGGATACAAGATGGAATACGGCCTCTAGCCTGGATACAAAATGAGATACGGCCTCTAGCCTGGATACAAGATGACATATAGCCTCTAGCCTGGATGCAAGATGAGATGCAGTCTCTAACTTGGATGCAAGATGAGATACGGCCTCTAACCTAGATACAAGATGAGATACGGCCTCTAGCCTGGATACAAGATGAGATACAGCCTCTAACTTGGATGCAAGATGAGATACGGCCTCTAACCTAGATACAAGATGAGATACGGCCTCTAGCCTGGATATAAGATGAGATACAGCCTCTAGCCTGGATACAAGCTGAGATATGGCCTCTAGCCAGGATACAAGATGAGATACAGCCTCTACCCTGAATACAAGATGAGATACAGCTTCTAGCCTGGATTCAAGATGTCGGGGATATAAAGCAAAAGGCTTTATATAAAAGAAGTGATCAAAGAAAAAATTTCAAATGATTATTGATCCTCGAGGTGGACATATTTAACAGGGGCCCCCTGGAAGAAGCGCACTTTGCGAAACGTACATCGGGCTTTTGGCTCTCCCCAAACTGGTTGGTATTTATTATTACAGGTATTTTGTCTCTTGTATTTATGTTCAGGGTGTGGTTGGTTGTCGGCCATGCCACCACAGATACCCTGCTATACCCAGTTTTTCACCCAGTGCATATTGAGCTGCAGAGGGAAATTTTTCCTGGGATAAGGGATGATCCATTTATGGGGTAGATTTATGTTCATTTTCACCCCACTATCAATATCTGGTATCCCCACACTACTATTACTGTATTTTACCTCATTGATCAGTACTTTCTGTGTTGGATTAAATAGTGATACAATATGTCTCAAGTTATGCTTATATACCTACCACATATTACCTCTGCTTTGGGGTTTGCCTGTTTTTCCAACTTTTCAACACTCCCTGCATTTTTTACTCATTGTTGTATTGATTAATAAAGATGTTATTTTTGTATTTATCTATGTGTGGCTTTGATTACTTTTAGGTTTTCTGATATGATCCCACACATGTTTTGTTATATTGTATATCTATGGATAATTAATTCCTCCTCTGCTACACTAACGGGTGATTTATGGTTTGTTAAAATACCACTTCTTTACAGATACTCATTAACAAAGTCCATTTTAAACTGTTCTCATCATATAATAGGAATATATGCGTTCCTATTGAGAAATATATATGATATCAGATACATAAACGTCCTTAAGAATACGTAACAATATAAAACGATACATATGTCTTATTGATTTTCTTATACAAAACTAAGGTTGATTATACGGGTATATAGATATTACAGCTTTTCTACCTCATTAATAAATACCAAACTGTAGAGGTAATAAGCACCAGCTGCGTCTGGAGAGCACCCTTATCTCCTGTCATAAATCCATAAGGAGACAAAAAGGCCTCTTTTCAGACTGGTACATCCATGAGAAGAGGTCTTATTTGAACTGTCCTTCCCATGATCTTCTCTCGGCCATCTTTAAAATATATAACATATATCAATATGGCCTCTTATAGCTATATATAATCAAATCCACTATAATTACGATATTTAGATAAATGTGCAGTACGCAGCCCTGCAGGGTATTGCGATGGTGAGGTCACGGTTAATAGGCAAACGAGGGTTGCTCTTGGTTACTCACAGTTTATAGGAAGACCCTGGGCAGGCGTACAGCAGTGATGGAGAGGCTGGCACAGAAGTTCTCTGGGGCACTTTCAATGTATAGGGACTAGGCCGGTGGTAGGTGAGGTGCCCTGGGTGTTGCAGGTTTAATGTGCCGGTGGCAAGGTCCCTTTAAGTTCGTGACGTCAGTGCCGGTAACGGGCACCGATAATAGGAATAATTGAGGAACACGATGTTGTGGTGAACCAGAACTTCCTTTTTACTGAACAGTTAACTATTTACAGTCTTTTGATAAAGTTCCATGTATCACAGTAGCAGTCACAAGCAGGCTTATATAAATGGCAGGCACAATGTTCTTGCAAGATACTCAGAGGGTTAACACACTTACAGAACAGGCTGCACTTTTCCTCAGAAATCCTGTCTGTCTTTATCCCAAGGCCTGTATGCCCTAGTGTTGGCTTTATCCTTGGTTAGGGAATCTTCCTAAGGTATATATCCTTGCTTTCAATTAATCCTTCTTCCCTTCAGCTTTCTTGTCTGGCTGGAATACTAGCTCTGCTCTGCTCTGCTCTGTTGTGAGAACTTGTTTCTCAGGAGGTAAATCCTTCTCCTGGTGGGGCAACTTCTGAGCTTACTTTACTCAGGAACCTCAGGCAGGCTAGACTGCACTCACTAGCCTCCTGGACTACGCTGCCCTCCTTCCTTCCTGTCTAGGCCTAACTATATATATTAGGGGTTCCCTAGCTCCCTCTACTGTCTAGGAGGTGGAACTACACCCTAACAGGCCTGACACAGGAAATACACAGGAAAATCACATAAAACATCATATAAAATACAATGACCATATTGACCCTTGTGTAGTGCCCACATTTACCTAGTGGGACACTACATACATCGTTGCTTTGACGTTGCCCGTCCTCGGCGCAACACAAGGGGCCCGCCCAGCTGGAAACAACAACCTGAAAGACAAAATGAGAAACAGGCATATACTACGAACACAACTTTTGCAGTATAAATACAAACCGGATTCCAAAAAAGTTGGGACACTATACAAATCGTGAATAAAAACTGAATGCAATGATGTGGAGGTGCCAACTTCTAATATTTTATTCAGAATAGAACATAAATCACGGAACAAAAGTTTAAACTGAGAAAATGTACCATTTTAAGGGAAAAATATGTTGAATCAGAATTTCATGGTGTCAACAAATCCCCAAAAAGTTGGGACAAGGCCATTTTCACCACTGTGTGGCATCTCCCCTTCTTCTTACAACACTCAACAGACGTCTGGAGACCGAGGAGACCAGTTTCTCAAGTTTAGAAATAGGAATGCTCTCCCATTCTTGTCTAATACAGGCCTCTAACTGTTCAATCGTCTTGGGCCTTCTTTGTTGCACCTTCCTCTTTATGATGCGCCAAATGTTCTCTATAGGTGAAAGATCTGGACTGCAGACTGGCCATTTCAGTACCCGGATCCTTCTCCTACGCAGCCATGATGTTGTGATTGATGCAGAATGTGGTCTGGCATTATCTTGTTGAAAAATGCAGGGTCTTCCCTGAAAGAGATGACGTCTGGATGGGAGCATATGTTGTTCTAGAACCTGAATATATTTTTCTGCATTGATGGTGCCTTTCCAGACATGCAAGCTGCCCATGCCACACGCACTCATGCAACCCCATACCATCAGAGATGCAGGCTTCTGAACTGAGCGTTGATAACAACTTGGGTTGTCCTTGTCCTCTTTGGCCGGATGACATGGCGTCCCAGATTTCCAAAAAGAACTTCGAATCATGACTCGTCTGACCACAGAACAGTCTTCCATTTTGCCACACTCCATTTTAAATGATCCCTGGCCCAGTGAAAACGCCTGAGCTTGTGGATCTTGCTTAGAAATGGCTTCTTCTTTGCACTGTAGAGTTTCAGCTGGCAACGGCGGATGGCACGGTGGATTGTGTTCACTGACAATGGTTCCTGGAAATATTCCTGAGCCCATTCTGTGATTTCCTTTACAGTAGCATTCCTGTTTGTGGTGCAGTGTCGTTTAAGGGCACGGAGATCACGGGCATCCAGTATGGTTTTACGGCCTTAACCCTTACGCACAGAGATTGTTCCAGATTCTCTGAATCTTCGGATGATGTTATGCACAGTTGATGATGATAGATGCAAAGTCTTTGCAATTTTTCGCTGGGTAACACCTTTTCTGATATTGCTCCACTATCTTTCTGCGCAACATTGTGGGAATTGGTGATCCTCTACCCATCTTGGCTTCTGAGAGACACTGCCACTCTGAGAAGCTCTTTTTATACCCAATCATGTTGCCAATTGACCTAATTAGTGTTAATTGGTCTTCCAGCTCTTCGTTATGCTCAAATTTACTTTTTCCAGCCTCTTATTGCTACTTGTCCCAACTTTTTGGGGATTTGTTGACACCGTGAAAATTGGAATCAACGTATTTTTCCTTTAAAATGATACATTTACTCGGATTAAACGTTTGATCTGTCATCTACATTCTATTACAAATAAAATATTGACATTTGCCATCTCCACATCATTGCATTCAGTTTTTATTCACAATTTGTTTAGTGTCCCAACTTTTTTGGAATCCGGTTTGTATATCAGGCAGCTCCGCTGGCAAAAGAACAAGTGCAGTGAAAAGGGGCGTCGTTCTCTTCATACAGGATAGAATAGGGAACAGGGGCGCTGACCTGGTACAGCGTATCAGGAATAACCAGAATAGTCCCTAATGATAATGATAGAAAATACAAATATCACATAAGTTCCTGGAGGCTCAAAAGAACAAAATTGTAGATAGTTAAACAGGGGTTTCCCGGGAGGGGCTACTCTGGCCCACAATGTAGTCTCTGAATCTCACAGGTGGGTGCCCCTTAGTAGACCGCGTGGACCTTCTTACTGGCAGAGGTTCTTCCTGCCTTGGTTCAGGAGGGTCAGAGGAGTCCACAGGCTCTGGAGCTCTTTCAGGTACACTCTGGGACAGGTCATCCTGGGGTTGAGGATTAGCAGGAACTAGAGCTGGTACCACCAAGTTCAACCAGGGTGTGAGGAACCAATGAAGTGGCTCTTTGTCATGTATCAGGTTCTCAACAGCCTGCATAGGATCAGCAGGTTGGGCTGGCAACTCGGGCTCAGGAGACTCTGGCTCAATATCCCCTGCTGCAATTTCTCCTTCTATGCAGGGTTTTAAATGATTCCTGTGTACAATTTGGGATCCTTTATCTTCTCTGGAAATTTGATAAATGTGGGCCTCAGCATTAGGGATAGCAGAAATGACGTAGGGAGTCCTTTCCCATTTACTGTCCAATTTACTGGTTCGGTGGTTATTTTTCAACCACACCATGTCTCCTAAAGCTATAGGTTCCACATGAGCAGCCAGGTCATAGTCTCTCTGCTGTCACTCTCGGGCACTTTCCATGCTCTCCTGAACAATTTCCTTAGCATTAAGGAGACGTCTTTGATGCTCCACCACCCAATCAGTCTTTGGTAGTGGATTGATGACATCAGGCACCTGTACATCCAGGGAGTGGTCAGCAGGTAGCCTCCCTTGACGGCCGAACATCAGATAGAAGGGCGTGTACCCGGTGGAGCAGTAAATTGTATTGTTATATGTATACATGAGTTGTGGCAACAGAGTAGGCCAATTACCCCTTGTCTCAGGGGGCACTGCTCTCAATATTTCAATGAGAGTTTGATTCATTTTTTCGCAGAGTCCGCTACCTTGCGGATGATAAGCTGTGGTCCGGACCTTCTGGCAATTATGTAGCAGGCACATCTCCTGGAACAACTGTGATTCAAACGCAGACCCCTGGTCGGTGAGGATCCTCTCCGGGCAGCCGTAGGGTAGGAGGAAATGCTTCCAGAACGCCTCCGCCGCAGTCTTGGCTGTCAGGTCTTTCACAGGCACTGCTACGACAAACTTAGGGAAGTGATCAATAATGGTCATGGCATAAGTATACCCTGAGCGACTTGGCTCTAACTTCACATGATCAATGGCAACAAGTTCTAAGGGAGTTTTACTTACGATAGGATGGAGAGGCGCTCTCTGGTCATGGCGTTCACTTATCCCGACGGCACAGGCAGTACATTCCCGGCACCATTTTTCAATGTCTTCTCTCATCCCGATCCAATAGAACCTCCTGCGAATGATGGCCTCAGTTTTCTGCACGCCGAAGTGTCCGGACTGGTTATGATACATCTCTAACACCAGACTGGCGTCTCAACGTTGTATGAGGATCTGGTACACCCTATCGCAGGACACTGGATCCAGGCTCCTTCTAAGCAATAGGCCTTTTTGAAGGAAGAGTTGGTGGCGATGTCTCCACAGTCTCAATACTTCTGGGTCTGCACTCTTCCTGCGGACTCTCTCAGGAGTTCTCCCACTAGTAAGGAAGTCGAGCAGTTCACCGAGGACTCTACTTTCTGACTGGAGCTTAATCCACCTTTCTTGTTCGCCCCTGGACTCAGGGATATTTGATGAAGAGGAATCAGCAGCTGAGTTATTTTCAGTGCGAACATTATCCTGCTGAGCAAATTTGTTGTAAAACGCCGGCATCTCCACCTCTTCCCAGGCATCCTTAGGTTCATCTGGTGCTTCTGTAGTGGGGAGCCGAGACAAGGCATCACCATTATCATTGGAGGGGCCTGCCCGGTATTTCACAGTGAAGTCATAGTTGGCAAGGCGGGAGGCCCATCTTTGCTCCAGAGCTCCCAACTTGGCTGTATTCAGATGTGCCAGGAGATTGTTGTCCGTGAAGGCGACAAACAGAGTGGCAGCAAGGTAGTCCTTGAACTTTTCAGTCACAGCCCACACTAAGGCAAGGAACTCCAGCTTGAAGGAACTATAATTCTGATCCCCTCAGGGATCTGCTGGTGTAGGCAATTACCCTCTCTTTGTTGTCTTGCACCTGAGCCAACAAGGCTCCCAGGCCTCTTTTACTGGCATCCGTGTAGAGGTGAAACGGCTTCTGATAATCCGGGTAACCCAGGACAGGGGGTTCAGTCAGCTTCTTCTTTAGGAGCTGGAAGGCAATCTCCCGTTCTTCATTCCATTCAACAGGGATAGGAGTCTTTGGACTCTTCTTGGGATGCCCCCTTAGGAGTTCCTGGATCGGATCCGCAATTTGTGCAAAATGCGGGATGAAGCGTCTATAATATCCTGCAAGAGGAGATATAAGATCTGCACACCCTAAGTGGTGGGTGCTCGTAGAGGACATGCGTCAATTGGTTCACAGGAGAATCCATGGCACACCATATGTTCTTCAATTAGTGTTTTTTAATTCATAGTAATTTATACATCATTTTTTGTTCCATCCAGAGCAAATATTCAAGCAATACAATTAGTTTAGCAGTACAACCCCAACGTTTCGGTCGGTGTCGACCTTTATCAAGGGATCTGTAAGGAATATATAGCAAAATTATAGTGAGTATTATGGACGGAACAGTGATGTAAAGCTAGAAACTATAATCTAAATAAACAATAAGTGTTACTGTTGGATGTTGTCATCATGCAGTTGGAAATATAAATCTGAACCAACACCCAACATCCGCTCAGCAGTCCGGAGCGGAATGGCAAAAAATAAGGGAATCAAAAAGATGCGAAATAGGGCTGAAGAGACTAGAAAACATCAGATATATACAATTATAGAATATAAAACATACTTGTAGTACCTTGGTACGTGAATCAAATAAATGCACGTGATCATTACATTTGAGTAGTAGATATTACTAATAGCTATAGAAGGGATGCATATGGAGTCAAGGGTCATATTGGAAGGTAAGGAGCACTGGATGGTTGCAGAGGGTGATAGACACAGTAAAATAATTTCTATATTGAAAAGATATGTGAAGGGATCAGGGGATACACTTATAAGGCGAATAGAGAGACAGTTTAAAGAAACATGGATAATGTCCCTAAGAAAAAGACGTTATGCAGAGGTGCAGTCATGGAGGCATTGTAAAAAAGTATGGCTGATGTCCCGATATAGCAAGTGTGTGCCAGGGGGGCCTTACCTGTGACTTAGGACATTCCAAATGTGCTCTGGAGGTGTGCGCCTGTACGCAAATGCGGCCATTATATAGGGGCTTAAAGTGTAGCGTCTCCCCTGAGGTGACGCCCGTTACGTCTGACGTCAGCGAACAGAGTGCACATGCGCATTGTCATCATAGGGAACTGCAAAGAGCCGTAATATCCGACGTCATGCGTCGGTGTTGTAAGAGGGCGGGCGCATGCGCAATGCATAATCTGAAGGCAAGGAAGGGCAGAAACTATGCCCTTCCTCTATATAAGCGTTGCTGATGAACATAGTGATGTGATAATGTGACGGGGCTAAATGTAGGGGGTGATCTGAGGCTGGGACACAAGCGAGGAGTAGGTGTATTGAAAGTAGTGGATATATTAAAACTAATGATGGAAAGGATGGAAATCTTTTATAGAAGTACAGGGGATATATGCGGTGGAGGATGAAGGAAATGTTATATAGTATATATACTATTATATTATAGAAAAAATAGAAGAAAGGTAGAAAAAGAATAGAATAGAAAAAAGAGCATGGAGTATGTGGGGGAGAAGAACATATAATATCCTGCAAAGCTGAGGAAACTTCTCACCTCTTTCACGGTGGTGGGAGTAGGCCAATTACGGACAGCAGCAAGTTTATCAGGATCAGGCTGGACTCCTTCGGCACTAACAACGTGCCCTAGGTACTTTACTGCTGGTTTCAGCAGATGGCACTTGGACGGCTTGATTTTAAGGCCATATTTAACAAGGACTTGAAACACTTCAGTTAGGTGTTTTAAATGATCCTCATACATCTTGGAGTAGATAATGACGTCATCCAAGTATAGCAGTACAGTCTCAAAGTTCCTATGGCCCAAACAACGCTCTATCAACCGCTGAAACGTCCCTGGAGCGTTACACAGTCCGAAAGGCATATAATTAAATTCAAACAGACCCATAGGCGTAGTGAAAGCAGTCTTCTCCTGATCTTCTGGGGCCATAGATACCTGCCAGTACCCACTGGTTAAGTCCAGAGTGGAGAAGTAGGCTGATGACCCCAGGGCAGTCAAGGACTCTTCAATGCGTGGCAACGGATAAGCATCTTTATGAGTGATTTGATTGATTTTCCTATAGTCCACGCAGAACCTAATGCTGCCATCTTTTTTTCGAACAAGAACTAGGGGCGCAGCCCAGGGACTATGACTGTCCCAGATTATGTTAGAGTCTTTCATTTCCTGTATCATCTCTTTCACGGACTGATAGGTAGTAGGCGGTATGGGTCTGTATCTCTCCTTAATAAGAGGATGAGAGCCAGTAGGTATGGTGTGTGTGGAGTGCTTGCTGAAAGCCTTGTGGTGCTCTTTCACCAGACTCAGGACTCCCTCTATTTGCTCCTTCGGGGTGGATTCGTTCCCCACATGAAGTTCCTCCCACCAGGATACTGAAGAGGCGCTGGAAGGTGCGCTGCTGCTCTGTGCGGTCTGGAACGTCTCCATGGCAGGCAGACGGATAACATCCTGGAAGGATACCTGGAAAAGCTGAGCAACGGGGCAGTGCTTAGAGAGAGTAACAGGGTGATCACCAAAATTAATCAAACGGACAGGCACTTTACCTTGGGATACGGTCACCAGGCTCTTGGCTGCTCGCACGAAGGGATGATTCTCAATTTGGATAGGCTCCACTAGGGCTTGATAGTCCAGGCCCTGGATCCCTAGCACAGCGCGGCACCATAAGATGATCTGGGAATTCGGGAATTAGCAGGATTACCGGTCGGTTATCCCGGATCCGGGCAGTACAGATTTCTCCTTTTCCATTTGCGAATCTTTGCTGAGCACACAGCACAGTGATAGTCTTTTGAATGACTCTTTTGGAAGCAGGTAAAGCTGAAGGTATGGATTGGTTCAATGCCTCCAGCACCTTGGAGTAACAATTTTTAAAGACATTAGTCCCTAGAATCACGGGGTGTCCCCCTTTATCTCCGGCTTGCACCACAATCACACCTTGCTGTGGTAAGGTGGCTTCTCCCACCTGAAGGGTAGGTTCCCAGTACCCATGAACTTTCACCGGCTTGCCGTTGCTGGCAATGATATCTAGCCAGGATTCTGGTGGCTGGGTGAGGAGACTTGAATCCCAGAATTTATCAAAGGCGGGTCGTTGGATGGTGGTGACCTGAGACCCAGTATCCAGCAGGGCTTCCAAAGGTATCCCGTTGATGCTTATGTTAATCTTTGGACGAGATCCAGGTATCTAGGCATCCAACTTGGATCCTTTGGACCTACTGTTATACCTCCTGAGGGGCGGTCCTCGGCCTCGGTGGTGGCCCGTTTAACTGCCAACATGTTGATTCAGTATGTCCATATTTTTTACAATAGTGGCAGACAGGTTGCTTGTGGTTCTTAGACCGGTAATTCGGTCGTCCATCCAGTTCTTTGGAGTATACCTCCTTATATGCAGGTGGGAGGAGTCTTTGAAGTAAGGGGATCTCGTCTTCCAAGAACAATGGTCTTTCCCATTCCTCTATTTTCCTGCACACCTTTTCCAGGCTTTTAGTGAGATGGTTAACTTGCTCCATTAATGCCGCCACCTCATCTGTTACTGGAGCCTGGGTGGCTTGACTGGCTCCGGACGGCCTCACATTAATAGTCTTTGACTGACAGGCCGCTGGCCCCATGGGCGGGTTTTGGCCTAAGATACTGATGGCAGGCTCTTTAAAGTCCAAAAAACGCACAATTGGGGTGTTGGGCCGACAGCATCCTCAGCTGGCCCTTTAAGTGCTCAGTGTTTACACCTGCTATGAACTGCTCTCTCAGAGTCTGGTCCTGGTCCTCAGCCTCCCTGGGGTCCACCTGGACCACGGCCCTCAGGGTCTCTTGCAGGGACAAAGCTAAATCACGGAGTGACTCCCAGGCTGTTGCTTCCTGAAAAATCGCATCTTAACTTCGGACACCGTTCTGGCCTCAAAAGTGGTGCCGAGGCGATCAAAGATCCATTCCAGGCTACTCTTTTCAGAATGGGGCCATGACATGACTTCCCTGCGGGCGGCCCCTTCTAACTGTGCTAAAAGGATCTCCATTTGTTGCTCAGCAGAGATAGGGTTGAGCCGGAATAAGGCCAGGATCTAGTCTCTAAAGTCCTTCAATTTATGGGCTTCTCCGGAATATCGCGGGAACCAGGGGGCCCCAAAATAATATGGCACGGTCAGTGGCATCAGGCTTGATGCTGCCGCAGCGGCAGGAGCCCTATTATCAGCTGCGTGCACTTCAGAAGGCATATCGGGGGCCACCTGTCCCGCTTCTTCAGGTGCGGGCATAGCGTTGCTAAGGGGGCTATGGGGTGAGTATGGCCCTTTAAGGAGCAGCGGAGCAGGCCAAGATCCGAATCGGATGTGTTCTCCCTTGGATCAAGTCTCTTATTTCTAAGGAGGGACCTCCCCTCAGGTTCCCAGCAAGATCAGAATTTACCCGGTGCTCAAATATCAAGAAATCGGTGCGTACCGAAAGTTTACTTACTCTGGTGATGCGCAGTCCAGGTCTCGCGAGGCACGGGATTATGTCGTGCGGAGGTCCCACGCGCAGCGTCAAGAGATAGGCGCGGCCTCTCGGAGCTCCGGGATTCAAGGTAGGCGGTATCTTTTCTATAGACAGGGTGGTTCTTTTCTTTCACAGGCTGGGTGGTACATTCTCCTCTCTTTTTCGCGCCAAACAGACACAACGAGGCGCACTGATAGTCCAGTTAACTTAAGCGGCCATCTTTGAGCAAAACCGCTGTCCATTCACTGACAGCAAGCGGTGACTTAGAAACGGCAAACAGTCCATAAAAATAAAATTTTCATACCGCGATTTTTACAGTTCTTGGCCCAGCAATTTTGCAAATAAACAGATAGGGCTTTATCACTTTATGGCAATAACGGCACACAGTTTATATTCCACAATGGCGCAGGAATGATCGGATCCTGTTTGTGACACCAAAATATGCAGTACGCACCCCTGCAGGGTATTGCGATGGTGAGGTCGCGGTTAATAGGCAAACGAGGGTTGCTCTTGGTTACTCACAGTTTATAGGAAGACCCTGGGCAGGCGTACAGCAGTGATGGAGAGGCTGGCACAGAAGTCCTCTGGGGGACTCTCAATGTATAGGGACCAGGCCGGTGGTAGGTGAGGTGCCCTGGGTGTTGCAGGTTTAATGTGGCGGTGGCAAGGTCCCTTTAAGTTCGTGACGCCAGTGCCGGTAACGGTGGCACACCGATTGATAATAGGAATAATTGAGGAACACGATGTTGTGGTGAACCAGAACTTCCTTTTTACTGAACAGTTAACTATTTACAGTCTTTTGATAAAGTTCCATATATCACAGTAGCAGTTACAAGCAGGCTTATATAAATGGCAGGCACAATGTTCTTGCAAGATACTCAGAGGGTTAACACACTTACAGAACAGGCTGCACTTTTCCTCAGAAATCCTGTCTGTCTTTATCCCAAGGCCCGTATGCCCCATTGTTGGCTTTATCCTTGGTTAGGGAATCTTCCTCAGGTATATATCCTTGCTTTCAATTAATCCTTCTGCCCTTCAGCTTTCTTGTCTGGCTGGAATACTAGCTCTGCTCTGCTCTGTTGTAAGAACTTGTTTCTCAGGAGGTAAACCCTTCTTCTGGTGGGGCAACTTCTGAGCTTGCTTTACTCAGGAACCTCAGGCAGGCTAGACTGCACTCACTAGCCTCCTGGACTACACTGCCCTCCTTCCTTCCTGTCTGGGCCTAACTATGTATATTAGGGGTTCTCTAGCTCCCTCTACTGTCTAGGAGGTGGAACTACACCCTTATAGGCCTGACACAGGAAATACACAGGAAAATCACATAAAACATCATATAAAATATAATGACCATATTGACCCTTGTGTAGTGCCCACATTTACCTAGTGGGACACTACAAATGTTTTCTACACTTATGAAAAAGCACAACAAATCCCCCTTCGACGATAGTGACGATAGTGTCCTCCACAACGGAATATAAGTCCGATAAATGTTGCCTCTGATTTTCCATCTCTGCATGAATATTCATCAAACCGATCTCAAGTTCCAATGTCTTATTAGAGATTGAATTAGCAGCTGATACACCGGTGGCAATGACAGCTCCTACTACGCCAAAAATTATGGCGGTTGCAATAGCAGAAATGAAAAGCTTTGGTCGTTGACTCGTGGGAAATTTAGTTCCCTGTCAGCAATGCAGAGCAGGGGTTCATTCACGGCAAAAGGGGGTTCATGTCACCCAGCAATAGAACAGAGGATTTTGAGATATTTAGGCCCCTGTCAGCAATGCAGAGCAGGGGTTCATTCACGGCAAAAGGGGGATCATGTCACCCAGCAATACAACAGAGGATTTTGAGAGATTTAGGCCCCTGTCAGCAATGCAGAGCAGGGGTTCATTCACGGCAAAAGGGGGTTCATGTCACCCAGCAATACAACAGAGGATTTTGAGAGATTCAGGCCCCTGTCACCCAGGCACAGCAGGGGTTCATTCACAGCAAAAGGGGGTTCATGTCACCCAGCAATAGAACAGAGGATTTTGAGATATTTAGGCCCCTGTCAGCAATGCAGAGCAGGGGTTCATTCACGGCAAAAGGGGGATCATGTCACCCAGCAATACAACAGAGGATTTTGAGAGATTTAGGCCCCTGTCAGCAATGCAGAGCAGGGGTTCATTCACGGCAAAAGGGGGTTCATGTCACCCAGCAATACAACAGAGGATTTTGAGAGATTCAGGCCCCTGTCACCCAGGCACAGCAGGGGTTCATTCACAGCAAAAGGGGGTTCATGTCACCCAGCAATACAACAGAGGATTTTGAGAGATTTAGGCCCCTGTCACCCAGGCACAGCAGGGGTTCATTTACGGCAAAAGGGGGATCATGTCACCCTGCAATGCAACAGAGGATTTTGAGAGATTTAGGCCCCTGTCACCCAGGCACAGCAGGGGTTCATTTACGGCAAAAGGCGGATCATGTCACCCTGCAATGCAACAGAGGATTTTGAGAGATTTAGGCCCCTGTCACCCAGGCACAGCAGGGGTTCATTCACGGCAAAAGGGGTTTCATGTCACCCAGCAATACAACAGAGGATTTTGAGAGATTCAGGCCCCTGTCGCCCAGGCACAGCAGGGGTTCATTCACGGCAAAAGGGGGATCATGTCACCCAGCAATACAACAGAGGATTTTGAGAGATTTAGGCCTCTGTCAGCAATGCAGAGCAGGGGTTCATTCACGGCAAAAGGGGGTTCATGTCACCCAGCAATACAACAGAGGATTTTGAGAGATTTAGGCCCCTGTCAGCAATGCAGAGCAGGGGTTCATTCACGGCAAAAGGGGGTTCATGTCACCCAGCAATACAACAGAGGATTTTGAGAGATTCAGGCCCCTGTCACCCAGGCACAGCAGGGGTTCATTCACGGCAAAAGGGGGTTCATGTCACCCAGCAATAGAACAGAGGATTTTGAGAGATTTAGGCCCCTGTCAGCAATGCAGAGCAGGGGTTCATTCACGGCAAAAGGGGGTTCATGTCACCCAGCAATAGAACAGAGGATTGTGAGAGATTTAGGCCCCTGTCAGCAATGCAGAGCAGCGGTTCATTCACGGCAAAAGGGGGATCATGTCACCCAGCAATACAACAGAGGATTTTGAGAGATTTAGGCCCCTGTCAGCAATGCAGAGCAGGGGTTCATTCACGGCAAAAAGGGGTTCATGTCGCCCAGCAATACAACAGAGGATTTTGAGAGATTTAGGCCCCTGTCAGCAATGCAGGGCAGGGGTTCATTCACGGCAAAAGGGGGTTCATGTCACCCAGCAATAGAACAGAGGATTGTGAGAGATTTAGGCCCCTGTCAGCAATGCAGAGCAGCGGTTCATTCACGGCAAAAGGGGGATCATGTCACCCAGCAATACAACAGAGGATTTTGAGAGATTTAGGCCCCTGTCAGAAATGCAGAGCAGGGGTTCATTCACGGCAAAAGGGGGTTCATGTCACCCAGCAATACAACAGAGGATTTTGAGAGATTTAGGCCCCTGCCAGCAATGCAGAGCAGGGGTTCATTCACAGCAAAAGGGGGTTCATGTCACCCAGCAATACAACAGAGGATTTTGAGAGATTTAGGCCCCTGTCACCCAGGCACAGCAGGGGTTCATTCACGGCAAAAGGGGGATCATGTCACCCAGCAATAGAACAGAGGATTTTGAGAGATTTAGGCCCCTGTCAGCAATGCAGAGCAGGGGTTCATTCACGGCAAAAGGGGGTTCATGTCACCCAGCAATACAACAGAGGATTTTGAGAGATTTAGGCCCCTGTCAGCAATGCAGAGCAGGGGTTCATTCACGGCAAAAGGGGGTTCATGTCACCCAGCAATACAACAGAGGATTTTGAGAGATTTAGGCCCCTGTCACCAAGGCACAGCAGGGGTTCATTTACGGAAAAAGGGGGATCATGTCACCCAGCAATGCAACAGAGTATTTTGAGAGATTTAGGCCCCTGTCACCCAGGCACAGCAGGGGTTCATTCACGGCAAAAGGGGGTTCATGTCACCCAGCAATACAACAGAGGATTTTGAGAGATTTAGGCCCCTGTCATCCAGGCACAGCAGGGGTTTGTAAAATGTCACCCGACAATTGAAAATAAGAATTTTTTCAATTTATGGCACTAAAATTGGCACTTTTTGGAATTAAAATGGCTCTAAAATAGTCCTTGAAAAGGCTAGAGGGATGTAAAAGGCAGTAAAATGTGCTTAAGAGCATGGCAACTGCTCTGCAAACAAATGTCGATAGGGAAATAACTTAAAATGAAATAAAATAACTAATAATTACAAATTATCAACCTGCAACTCAAAGAAGGAGATGGATATGGAGTCGGAGGTTGAGGAGGCGGTGAATGTGGTGTTGTAGTGGGAGGCAGCAATGGAGGAGGAACAGGTAGCCAACAATGTTTTTTTTTTTTTTATTGGGGTAGGTAGCCCCCAAAATATTGGGACAAAAAAAAAAAAAAAGAATCATTGCACTTGACTTGAGTACAAGAATGTATGTTTGATGGTGGTATAAATGTCTATTCTACACAAGATACAGACAAGTCTTGTGGGATCCAAGCCTGGTTCATTTTAATGAACGTGAGCTTGTCCACGTTGGCTGTGGACAGACGGCTGCGTCTGTCTGTAATGACGACTCCTGCCGTGCTAAATACACGTTCAAAGAGTACACTGGCTAAAGGGCAGGCCAGCACCTCCAAGGCATACAGGGCAAGCTCTGGCCATGTGGACAATTTGGAGACCCAGAAGTTGAATGGGGCAGAACCATCAGTCAGTACGTGTAGTCGTGTGCACAGGTACTGTTCCACCATGTTGTTCAAATGCTGCCTCCTGCTAACACGCTCCATATCAGCAGTTGGGGCCGGTTGTTGCAGCGAGGTGACAAAGCTTTTCCACATGTCAGCCATGCAAACCCTCCCTTCTGAGGTGCTGGCGCTGACACAGCTGCGTAGGCGACCTCTTCCTCCTCCCCGCCTTGTGCTTCCACTTGTCCCCCGGCGTCAGTCGGGAATGCTCTCAGGAGCGCGTCTACCAGCGTGCGCCTGTAGTCGCGCATCTTCCGATCAAGCTCCAGTGAGGGAATTAAGGACGGCACATTGTCTTTGTAACGGGGATCCAGCAGGGTGGCCACCCAGTAGTCAGCACACGTTAAAATGTGGCCAACTCTGCAGTCCTTGCGCAGGCACTGCAGCATGTAGTCGCTCATGTGTGCCAGGCTGCCCAGAGGTAAGGACAAGCTGTCCTCTGTGGGAGGCGTATCGTCTGCGTCCTCCGTATCCCCCCAGCCACGCACCAGTGATGGGCCCGAGCTGCGTTGGATACCACCCCGCTGTAAACATGCTTCATCCCCATCCTCCTCCTCCTCCTCATCCTCCTCCTCCTCGTCCTCCAATAGTGGGCCCTGGCTTAAGAAAGTTTCTACCTGGCCTCTGCTGTTGCAAAAATCCTCTTTCTGAGCCACTTCTAAAAGACTGGCCTGAAAGTGTTAGAGATGACCCATCTTCCTCCTCCTCGTCCTGGGCCACATCCTCTTTCATCATCGCCCTAAGTGCTTTCTCAATGAGACATAGAAGTGGTATTGTAACGCTGATAACGGAGTCATCGCCACGGGCCATGTTGGTGGAGTACTCGAAACAGCGCAACAGGTCTCGCATGGAGGCCCAGTCATTGGTGGTGAAGTGGTGCTGTTCCGCAGTGCGACTCACCCGTGCGTGCTGCAGCTGAAACTCCACTATGGCCTGCTGCTGCTTGCACAGTCTCTACAGCATGTGCAAGGTGGAGTTCCACCTGGTGGGCACTTCGCATATGAGGCGGTGAGCGGGAAGGCCGAAGTTACGCTGTAGAGCAGACAGCCGAGCGGCGGCAGGATGAGAACGCCGGAAGCGCGCACAGACGGCCCGCACTTTATGCAGCAGCTCAGACATGTCGGGGTAGTTGTGAATGAATTTCTGCACCACGAAATTCAGCACATGCGCCAGGCAAGGGATGTGCGTCAAACCGGCTAGTCCCAGAGCTGCAACGAGATTTTGCCCATTATCGCACACGACCAGGCTGGGCTTGATGCCCACTGGCAGCAACCACTCGTCGGTCTGTTGTTCTATACACAGCCACAACTGCTGCGCGGTGTGGGGCCTGTCCCCCAAACACATCAGTTTCAGAATGGCCTGCTGACGTTTACCCCTGGCTGTGCTGAAGTTGGTGGTGAAGGTCTGTCGCTAACCGTATGAGGTGGTGGTAGAAGAGGAGGAGGAAGCCGAGTAGGAAGAGTAGGCAACAGGAGGCAAAGAATGATGATGCCCTGCGATCCTTAGCGGCGGAAGGACGTGCGCCAAACAGCTCTCCGCCTGGGGCCCAGCCGCCACTACATTTACCCAGTGTGCAGTTAGGGAGATATAGCGTCCCTGGCCGTGCTTACTGGTCCACGTATCTGTGGTTAGGTGGACCTTGCCACAGATGGCGTTGCGCAGTGCACACTTGATTTTATCCGATACTTGGTTGTGCATGGAGGGCACGGCTCTCCTGGAGATGTAGTGGCGGCTGGGAACGACGTACTGTGGGACAGCAAGCGACATGAGCTGTTTGAAGCTGTCCGTCTCCACCAGCCTGAATGACAGCATTTCAAAGGCCAGCAGTTAAGAAATGCTGGCATTCAGGGCAAGGGATCGAGGGTGGCTAGGTGGGAATTTACGCGTTTCTCTTAAAGGTTTGTGAGATGGAGAGCTGAACGCTTCCGTGTGACATGGTGGAGATGCTTGGTGACGGAGGTGGTGTTGTTGGTGGAACATCCTCTGTTTTCTGGGCGGCAGGTGCTAACGTTCCTCCAGAGGCGGAGGAAGAGGCCGAGGCAGCAGCAGAAGAGGGAGCAGGAGGGGCCTGAGCCCTTTCTTGGTTTTGAAGGTGCTTACTCCACTGCAGCCTGTGTCTCGCATGTAGATGCCTGGTCATGCAGGTTGTGCTAAGGTTCAGAACGTTAATGCCTCGCTTTAGGCTCTTATGGCACAGCGTGCAAACCACTTGGGTCTTGTCGTCAGCACATTGTGTGAAGAAGTGCCATGCCAGGGAACTCCTTGAAGCTGCCTTTGGTGTGCTCGGTCCCTGTTGGCGGTGGCCAGTAGCAGGCGAACTGTTTTGGCGACGGCTGCTCTGCTTTTGCACCCTGCTCCCGCTTTTGCTATGCTGTTGGCTCGGTCTCACCACTGCCTCTTCCTCCGAACTCTGAAAGTCAGTGGCAGGACCTTCATTCCATGTGGGGTCTAGGACCTCATCGTCCCCTGCATCGTATTCCACCCAGTCTTCCTCCCTGACCTACTTTTCGGTCTGCACACTGCAGAAAGACGCAGCAGTTGGCACCTGTGTTTCGTCATCATCAGAGACGTGCTGAGGTGGTATTCCCATGTCCTCATCAGGAAACATAAGTGGTTGTGCGTCAGTGCATTCTATGTCTTCCACCCCTGGGGAGGGGCTAGGTGGATGCCCTTGGGAAACCCTGCCAGCAGAGTCTTCAAACAGCATAAGAGACTGCTGCATGACTTGAGGCTCAGACAGGTTCCCCGATATGCACGGGGGTGATGTGACAGACTGATGGGCATGGGTTTCAGGCGCCACCTGTGCGCTTTCTGCAGAAGACTGGGTGGGAGATAATGTGAACGTGCTGGATCCACTGTCGGCCACCCAATTGACTAGCGCCTGTACTTGCTCAGGCCTTACCATCCTTAGAACGGCATTAGGCCCGACCAAATATCGCTGTAGATTCTGACGGCTACTGGGACCTGATATAGTAGGTTCAGTAGGTGTAGGCCACGTCCTCTCCCTGCACCAGAGGCTCCACCAACACCACCACCACGACCATGACCGCGTCCCTTATTGGATGTTTGCCTCATAGTTAGTGTTCACAAAGCAAAGTAAAAAGTGGTTAAGTATGTTAAAAATAATTAACCGCCAATTAACCTGATGTAGGGTATTGCACTCAATTTTTTTTTTAACTCTATATGACAGCGGTATTTGTGGCCTAAATGTGACAGTGACTTATGCACGTGTAATCACAGATGTGCAGTATATTAGAGAGTTTTTTCACCCCAGTAACCAAAAAGCTGTATTTCTGTCCTAAATGTGACAGTGACTTATGCATGTGTAATCCCAGATGTGCAGTATATTAGAGGCTTTTTTCACCTCAGTATGCCAAAGCCGTATTTATGGCCTAAATGTGACAGTGCCTTATGCACATATAATCCCAGATGTGCAGTATATTAGAGGCTTTTTTCATCCTAACCAAAAAGCTGTATTTCTGTCCTAAATGTGACAATGACTTATGCACGTGTAATCACAGATGTGCTGTATATTAGAGGGTTTTTTCACCCCAGTAATCAAAAAGCAGTATTTCTGTCCTAAATGTGACAGTGACTTATGCATGTGTAATCCCAGATGTGCAGTATATTAGAGGGTTTTTTCACCCCAGTATGCCAAAGCCGTATTTATGGCCTAAATGTGACAGTGACTTATGCACGTGTAATCCCAGATGTGCAGTATATTAGAGGGTTTTTTCATCCTAACCAAAAAGCTGTATTTCTGTCCTAAATGTGACAATGACTTATGCACGTGTAATCACAGATGTGCAGTATATTAGAGGGTTTTTTCACCCCAGTAACCAAAAAGCTGTATTTCTGTCCTAAATGTGACAGTGATTTATGCACGTGTAATCACAGATGTGCATTATATTAGAGGGTTTTTTCATCCCAGTAACCAAAAAGCTGTATTTCTGTCCTAAATGTGACAGTGACTTATGCACGTGTAATCACAGATGTGCAGTATATTAAAGGGTTTTTTCACCCCAGTAACCAAAAAGCTGTATTTCTGTCCTAAATGTGACAGTGACTTATGCACGTGCAATCACAGATATGCAGTATATTAGAGGGTTTTTTCACCCTAACCAAAAATCTGTATTTCTGTCCTAAATGTGACAGTGACTAATGCACGTGTAATCCCAGATGTGCAGTATATTAGAGGCTTTTTTCACCCCAGTATGCCAAAGCCGTATTTATGGCCTAAATGTGACAGTGACTTATGCACGTGTAATCACAGATGTGCAGTGTATTAGAGGGTTTTTACACCCCAGTAACCAAAAAGCTGTATTTCTGTCCTAAATGTGACAGTGACTTATGCACGTGTAATCACAGGTGTGCAGTATATCAGAGGTTTTTTTCACCCCAGTATGCCAAAGCCGTATTTAAGGCCTAAATGTGACAGTGACTTATGCATGTGTAATCACAGATGTGCAGTATGTTAGAGGCTTTTTTCACCCCAGTAACCAAAAAGCTGTATTTCTGTCCTAAATGTGACAGTGACTTATGCACATGTAATCACAGATGTGCATTATATTAGAGTGTTTTTTCACCCCAGTAACCAAAAAGCTGTATTTCTGTCCTCAATGTGACAGTGACTTATGCATGTGTAATCTACAGATGTGCATTATATTAGAGGGTTTTTTTCACCCCAGTAACCAAAAAGCTGTATTTCTGTCCTAAATGTGACAGTGACTTATGCACGTGTAATCACAGATGTGCAGTATATTAGAGGGTTTTTTCACCCCAGTATGCCAAAGCCGTATTTATGGCCTAAATGTGACAGTCACTTATGCATGTCTAATCCCAGATGTGCAGTATATTAGAGGGTTTTTTCACCCCAGTATGCCAAAGCCGTATTTATGGCCTAAATGTGACAGTGACTTATGCACATGTAATCACAGATGTGCAGTATATTAGAGTCTTTTTTCACCCCAGTATGCCAAAGCCGTATTTATGGCCTAAATGTGACAGTGACTTATGCACGTGTAATCACAGATGTGCAGTATATTAGACGTTTTTTTCACCCCAGTAACCAAAAAGCTGTATTTTTGTCCTAAATGTGACAGTGACTTATGCACGTGTAATCACAGATGTGCAGTATATTAGAGGGTTTTTTTACCCCAGTTACCAAAAAGCTGTATTTCTGTCCTAAATGTGACAGTGACTTATGCACGTGTAATCATCCTAAATGTGACAGTGACTTATGCACGTGTAATCCCAGATGTGCAGTATATTAGAGGCTTTTTTCACCCCAGTATGCCAAAGCCGTATTCATGGCCTAAATGTGACAGTGACTTATGCACGTGTAATCACAGATGTGCAGTGTATTAGAGGGTTTTTACACCCCAGTAACCAAAAAGCTGTATTTCTGTCCTAAATGTGACAGTGACTTATGCACGTGTAATCACAGATGTGCAGTATATCAGGGTTTTTTCACCCCAGTATGCCAAAGCCGTATTTAAGGCCTAAATGTGACAGTGACTTATGCACGTGTAATCACAGATGTGCAGTATATTAGAGGCTTTTTTCACCCCAGTAACCAAAAAGCTGTATTTCTGTCCTAAATGTGACAGTGACTTATGCACGTGTAATCACAGATGTGCATTATATTAGAGGGTTTTTTCACCCCAGTAACCAAAAAGCTGTATTTCTGTCCTAAATGTGACAGTGACTTATGCACGTGTAATCACAGATGTGCATTATATTAGAGGGTTTTTTCACCCCAGTAACCAAAAAGCTGTATTTCTGTCCTAAATGTGACAGTGACTTATGCACGTGTAATCCCAGATGTGCAGTATATTAGACGTTTTTTTCACCCCAGTAACCAAAAAGCTGTATTTTTGTCCTAAATGTGACAGTGACTTATGCACGTGTAATCACAGATGTGCAGTATATTAGAGGTTTTTTTTACCCCAGTTACCAAAAAGCTGTATTTCTGTCCTAAATGTGACAGTGACTTATGCACGTGTAATCATCCTAAATGTGACAGTGACTTATGCACGTGTAATCCCAGATGTGCAGTATATTAGAGGCTTTTTTCACCCCAGTATGCCAAAGCCGTATTTATGGCCTAAATGTGACAGTGACTTATGCACGTGTAATCACAGATGTGCAGTGTATTAGAGGGTTTTTACACCCCAGTAACCAAAAAGCTGTATTTCTGTCCTAAATGTGACAGTGACTTATGCACGTGTAATCACAGATGTGCAGTATATCAGGTTTTTTTCACCCCAGTATGCCAAAGCCGTATTTAAGGCCTAAATGTGACAGTGACTTATGCACGTGTAATCACAGATGTGCAGTATATTAGAGGCTTTTTTCACCCCAGTAACCAAAAAGCTGTATTTCTGTCCTAAATGTGACAGTGACTTATGCACGTGTAATCACAGATGTGCATTATATTAGAGGGTTTTTTCACCCCAGTAACCAAAAAGCTGTATTTCTGTCCTAAATGTGACAGTGACTTATGCATGTGTAATCACAGATGTGCATTATATTAGAGGGTTTTTTCACCCCAGTAACCAAAAAGCTGTATTTCTGTCCTAAATGTGACAGTGACTTATGCACGTGTAATCACAGATGTGCAGTATATTAGAGGGTTTTTTCACCCCAGTATGCCAAAGCCGTATTTATGGCCTAAATGTGACAGTGACTTATGCACGTGTAATCCCAGATGTGCAGTATATTAGAGGGTTTTTTCACCCTAACCAAAAAGCTGTATTTCTGTCCTAAATGTGACAGTGACTTATGCACGTGTAATCCCAGATGTGCAGTATATTAGAAGCTTTTTTCATCCCAGTATGCCAAAGCCGTATTTATGGCCTAAATGTGACAGTCACTTATGCACGTCTAATCCCAGATATGCAGTATATTAGAGGGTTTTTTCACCCCAGTATGCCAAAGCCGTATTTATGGCCTAAATGTGACAGTGACTTATGCACATGTAATCACAGATGTGCAGTATATTAGAGGCTTTTTTCACCCCAGTATGCCAAAGCCGTATTTATGGCCTAAATGTGACAGTGACTTATGCATGTGTAACCACAGATGTGCAGTATATTAGAGGCTTTTTTCACCCTAACCAAAAAGCTGTATTTCTGTCCTAAATGTGACAGTGACTTATGCACGTGTAATCACAGATGTGCAGTATATTAGAGGCTTTTTTCACCCCAGTAACCAAAAAGCTGTATTTCTGTCCTAAATATGACAGTGACTTATGCACGTGTAATCACAGATGTGCAGTATATTAGAGGCTTTTTTCACCCCAGTATGCCAAAGCTGTATTTATGGCCTTAATGTGACAGTGACTTATGCACATGTAATCACAGATGTGCAGTATATTAGAGGCTTTTTCACCCTAACCAAAAAGCTGTATTTCTGTCCTAAATGTGACAGTGACTTATGTACGTGTAATCAGAGATGTGCAGTATATTAGAGGGTTTTTTCACCCCAGTAACCAAAAAGCTGTATTTCTGTCCTAAATGTGACAGTGACTTATGCACGTCTAATACCAGATGTGCAGTATATTAGAGTTTTTTTTTCCCCAAACCAAAAAGTTGTATTTCTGTCCTAAATATGACAGTCACTTATGCTTGTCTAATCCCAGATGTGCAGTATATTATGTTTAATCAAATTTTATTAATGGTTTCATCAAATTAAAATATACAAGACAACAAAGGAACACCTTTGATTAGGCGCACCGCATTAGAATATGACAATTCTGATCCATGACAGTCTAACATAAAATACAACGATAAAGTGCATGACCATGCTAATACTATCATATCCTGTTGCAAATTAATAATCGATTTGTCATCAGAACACTGATATAGGTCAGAAATAATAAAAAAGAAAAAAGGAGAAAAGCAAAACTAAAAACAGAGTAGAAAGTAAGACAAGAAAGAGTGAGGGGGAGAACAGAAAAAGGCAGATGAAGGGAGAGGAGGGAGGTAAAGGGAGGGGATGAGGGAACAATATACCTCCATCACAAAGAGAGATTCACAGTATGGTGTTTTCGACACAACCTGAAACAAAAGTCTGCCTATCTCATATCGCTAGAAGAGATAGGAAGTCCGAGGATTCTACTGCGTTAACCCAACATGCCTAAATCTTGCTATATTTAGCAGACAAATCAGACGCTTCAGCCGCAATCTCCTCCATCCTAGCTATCTGTTGCATTTCTTGGAACCAATCCCACTTAGTGGGAACATGTGTCAAGCGCCAGTATCTAGGGATCACTGTTCTAGCGGCTGTAATAAAAAATCTTAGCAGGGACCCTTTTTGGGACGATATAGAGCCCGGGAGGATGGAGAGGAGCGCCACTTGAGGAGAATTGTCAACTTGTTTTGGTGAGATTTTATTAAAGGCTTTAAATACTGAGTCCCAAAAGGGTTTAATTAAGTCACATCCCCACCAAACATGAAGCATCGTGCCTCTTTCCCTGCAACAGCGCTAGCACAGCTCCGACACTGAAAGGAAGATTCTATGAAGTCTAACTGGGTATCTGTACCAACGGGATAATATCTTGTAATTCTTCTCTTGAGCGGCACAAGCCATAGAAAGTTTATGAGAGTATAGGAAGGCTTTTTGACGATCAGCTTCTTCTATGGTAATACCTAAATCTGATTCCCAGCCACTTATAAAATTAGGGCTGTCCTTGTGTGAGCCCGTTAGAAGAATCTGATACAGATGGGAGACAAGGTGAGTCGGAGGAGAAGATACCATGAACAGTTTTTCAAACTCTGTGAGTGTGGCTCCAAAAGAACACTGTGCTCCCACGGACAAGACAAAGGATTTAATTTGCTCATATTCTAACCAAGAGATCCGTGTATCTGGAAATTTAGTGGAGATGGATGAAAGGGATGGGAATGTACTCCCTAGCATCAAGTGGTGAAAGCGAGGGTCATCTGTGATCTTCAAACCCAAAAATGAATCCCTTCCCATTCCAGCAGGAAATGCTGGATTATGGAAAATAGGGGTAAGCGGGCTAAGTCTTCTGATACCTATCCCTTAAGAGTTAATGAATCCCATGTTTTGATTATATGTTGCAAAAGGGAAGGTAGTTAGATGACCGTGGGCGGTCCACAGGTGAAAGCCATGGAATATGTTTAAGAGGGAGGGAACACAAAGTTTGCTCTAAACCTACCCATTGTTTCGTGCCTATGTTGTGTTGCCAATCTAATACTCGAATGAGTATCGCAGCCGTATGGTATAACTTTAGGTCTGGTAAGCCTACGCCCCCATGAGATTTAGATCTAACCAAGGTGGAATGACCTATCAGCGGACTACCCTGTCCCCAAATGAAACGGGAAAATGCTGTTCTTGCTTTCCAGAAAAAGGAGGATGGTGGTGAAGGGGGAATTGCCTGAAATATATATATAAATTTGGGCAGAATGTCCATTTTCAAGGCATTAATTCGTCCAAACCATGATAACTCCTTTTTATTGAAAGTCTCAAGGTCTTTCAATATCCTATCTAGCAGAGGAAAATAGTTTAGTTTTAATAGGTGTTTACTATCAGCTGGTATGTGGACGCCCAAATATTTAATGGCAGAAGGTTGATGTCTGAATTTGAAAGATGACAGGAGACCCGCAAAATCATCATTCGGGACAGTTATGTTGAGGATTTCGGATTTTGTGTAGTTGACCTTAAAGTTACTTAAGTGACCGAACTGCTCAAATTCTTTTAGGATCGAAGGGATGGAAATACGAGGCTGAGTGATATAAAGTAAAAGATCATCAGCATATAATGCCATCTTGTACTGTTTGTTTTCAACCGTAAGACCATGAATGGAAGGGTTCTTACGAAGAGCTGTGGCCAGATGTTCCATCACTAACACATATAAAAGTGGCGAAAGGGGACACCCCTGTCTAGTCCCGTTCCGAATCGGTATAGGTGGGGATAGAAGTCCATTAATCCTTACCTTTGCAGTGGGGTCTGAATATAAAGCGTGTATACAGTTTAAAAATTTGGGGCCAATCCCAATTTGTTGTAAAGTCAAGGAAAGACCAGTGGATCCTATCAAAGGCCTTTTCCGCGTCAATCGAGAGCAAACATAGAGGCGAGGCGCTATTTCTAGCTATATCTGTAAGGAGTAAAGTTTTGATCGTGTTATCCCGCGCTTCTCTCCCGCGGACAAACCCGACCTGATCTGAATGAACAATGTTTGGGATTATAGGGGCTAGTCTATCTGCAAGTATTTTAGAGTACAATTTGATATCTATATTGATCAATGAGATCGGCCAGAAATTAGACGAAAGGGAGTGATCTTTCCCCGGTTTGGGTAGAACGCTAATATGAGCTTCTAACGATTGTATAGTAAATAGAGTTTCTGGACCAATGCTGTTAAAAACCCTCGCAAGGAAAGGGGCCAGAAGGTCAGTAAGTTGTTTATAAAAAGCCGTTGTGAAGCCGTCAGGACCTGGGCATTTCCCGGCAGGAGAATTCTTAATAACATTTTTAACATCTTCCTCAGTGATGTCTGAGTCCAGACTTTCTTTATCTGTCACAGATATTGTGGGCAATGCTGTTTTAGTGATGTATTTTTCAATCCGCTTTTCTAATGAGGTTTGGGACATATCAGAGAATTGACCTTTAAGATTATATAACTTGGAGTAGTAATCCCTAAAGACCTCTAAGATGTCCGTTGGGTTATGTGTGCTAATACCATTTTGATTTTTAATGTGTGGTATGAAGGTTTTCCGGCCCCTGGGATGTAGTAAGCGTGCTAGCGGCCTACCACATTTGTTTGAGAACTCAACAAAGAGTCTTTTCCCACATTCACAATATTTTCTAAATTGCTGATCTATTAGGGTTTTAATGGCGTCCCTAACCTTAAGCAATTCAACATGCGTGATGTTGGAAAGTGTCTGTTTATGCAATATTTCAAGGTCATGAGCTTGGGACAATAATCTTGTAAGTGTCACTGCTTTTTTCTTTCTTTAATCTGGAGCCGTGTTTTATGAATGTGCCTCTAAGAACGCATTTCATTGCCTCCCATTGAATTGGAAGGGGAGTGGGATCGGAAGAGTGAATTTGTAGGAATTCATTGATGACATTTCGTACGTCCACTATGCAAGCCACATCTCTCAGAAGATTGTTGTTCAATCTCGAATTCCAAGGCTTAGCCAGTGTATCGGGCAACTCAACTGAGAAAAATATGGGAGCATAGTCAGATAATAAAATGTCCCCAATGGAAGCCTTAGGGTTCCAAGCCAATATGTGATGACTAACAAGAAAAAGGTCAATACGGCTGTATGACTGATGGGAGGGCGAGAAGAAGGTATAATCCCTACCTTGTGGATGTAATATCCTCCAAACATCAATGAGTTGGAGGGAGTGAAAACGGGTGAGTAATGAACGTAGTTGTCGACAGGGGGCAGTGTTCTGTCTTGCCGAAGAATCTAGAGCTGGATTCAGCGTAAAATTAAAATCCCCACCGACAATCACCTGACCCTCAATAAAGTCTTCTAGTTTGCTCAGGAAGAATCTGCAAGTAGAAAGCTGTTTTACATTAGGAACATACCAGTTTACTATCGTGAACAATGAAGAGTTGATCTTCAATTTGAGAAAAATGTAACGCCCCTCTCCATCCACACCGACATCAATAACCGTACCCTTAAATGATTTATGTAGGGCCACAGAAACCCCTCTAGATCGTGAATCAGTACTGGGGCTATGATACCATTGAGAAAAATATCTATTCCTAAGCGCCGGCACATGTCCCGCTCCAAAGTGAGTCTCCTGCAGTAGTAAAACATTGACCTTTTGTTTGTGCATTTGGTAGAGTACCTGAGATCTTTTCTGCGGGGTACTGAATCCCCAAACATTCAAGGAAGCAACCTTGAAAGTGCTCATTCTTAAAGGGAATGGATAAGGGCAGAGAGATGGAGTGAGAGAGGAAGAATATAAAGGGAAAAGTTAAAATAAAATAGAAGGGAGGAGAGAAGAAGGAAAAAAGAGAAGTGAGAAGAATTAGAAATATCACCTGAGAAGAGGCAATAAATAGAAGGAGCACCAAGACCGGTCTACGGAATGGCGTCCCAATTGGAGAGAGAGGGGAATGTTATTTCACACAATCAATGCTGTGTGATTCCCTGTAGAAGACGAGTTTTCAACAGAAGAGCCCCTCCCGCCTCCATCTCCACAGGATACCTTTTGAAACTGATCATGTTTAAACTAATCATACAGAGATCGAGAAGACAAATAAAAAATTCAGGAACTAGAAGAACATACCAAGCCATTATTAGATCCCAATAAACATATGACTCCAACAAACTTTAAAGAGCCACCTCACTTTAACATATCCCACTTGACTATCCTTATGTTGGAAGAGGAGAACCACGCAGAAGCAGCATATAAGTTGCTATGAGCAAGCTCATGGCTATGCATGAATCTCCCAACCCCCAACCAGGACACTTCCGCAAAGATACAGATCCCTGAGAAATGTCAAAAGTATAAACGACCACCCAAAAAGCAAGGGGGATTTCCCCAAGCGGTATGACCCTATTGGGAATATTGCTGATTCCGCGGTGACCCACAAACTCCAGCGTGTGCTTGAATGTTAATCCATAGAAGACGGACCAGCGCGGGATCTACAAGCATAGAAGCTAAAACAATTATTACCCGTATAAGTAAACGTTATGTAGGCAAATACCATATATGGCGCAACGGTCATGAGTTGGAAAGCAGTGCGTCAGCTTCCATTTCAAACCTGCAGAACATAACATTACTGATTCCGCGGTGACCCACCATCACTAAAGTGTGCCTGGACATTAATCCACAGAAGGTGGGCAAGCACGGGATCTATAAGCATAGAAGCTAAACAGTTGTTACCTGAGTGAACAAACATTATATAGGCAAATACCATATATGGTGCAACGGCCAAGAGTTAGAGAGCAGTGCGTCCGCCTCCATTTTAAGCCTGCAGGGCATAACATTACTGATTCCGCGGTCACTCACCATCACTAAAGTGTGCCTGGACATTAATCCACAGAAGGTGGGCAAGCACGGGATCTATGAGCATAGAAGCTAAACAGTTGTTACCTGAGTGAACAAACATTATATAGGCAAATACCATATATGGCGCAACGGCCAAGAGTTAGAGAGCAGTGCATCCGCCTCCATTTTAAGCCTGCAGGGCATAACATTACTGATTCCGTGGTCACCCACCATCACTAAAGTGTGCCTGGACATTAATCCACAGAAGGTGGGCAAGCACGGGATCTATGAGCATAGAAGCTAAACAGTTGTTACCTGAGTGAACAAACATTATATAGGCAAATACCATATAAGGCGCAATGGTCATGGGTTAGAGAGCAATACGTCTGCCTCCATTTTAAGCCTGCAGCGAAAATCTATAGAGATGGGCCAGCGCGGGATCCACGAACATATGAGCTCAAACAATTGTCACCCATATAAGCAAACATTATATTGGCAACACCTTATATGGCGCAGTGGCCATGAGTTGGAGAGCAATGTGACAACCTCCATTTCAGGCCTGCAGGGCATAACAAAGAAACTACCCTATAGAAACTTCAGTGAGTATCCAACTCTGCCCTATTAAGCGATGTCCGCTCCATCTTGAGAGTCCCTTGGACGTTGGCTTCTAATGTTGCGGTGGGGATTACGGCGAGGTGTTTTGGGCTCCCTTTGTGGTCTAGGTGGTAAGTCCATCCTGGCGTTGTCCGGTAAGGAAGGCCATTCAGAGATCTTCACAGGTGAAACACCCACTGCAGCAGCAAAAGACGGGACATCTCTGGGATGTGTGAGAAATATCATACCTCCATTGATTCGAACCTGAAGACGGAAGGGGAATCCCCAAGTGTAAAGAATATTATGCTGTTGTAATGAAGATAGCAACGGACGCAAAGCCTTCCTCTTCATCAAGGTGCGGCGCGAAAGGTCCGATAGGATCTGTATCGGGGTATTTTTATATAACACTTGGCCTGCCTCTCTCGCCTTCTGCATGATGTCTGCCTTTTGTTTATAGTGATGTACCTGGCAGATGACATCTCTGATTCTCTCAGAATCGGTAGGCATGGGGCCCAGGGCACGATGAGCTCTATCTAGCTCCACACGGGGTGTCAGGAGGAGACCCCATAATATCATTAAAGATGCATTGAAGCGTGCTATCCAGATCCTTAGGTGACACCGCCTCAGGAAGGCCCCTTATTCTGATGCTATTTCACCTACCCCTATTTTCTGCATCGTCCACCACATCTGCCAGGTATTGTAGTTGAAAGGAGTGGGATTCTAAGATGGCCTCCTGAGAGTCCTGTTTAGCACTGACGGTAGTCACCGATTGCTCTACCACTGTGACCCTCTCTCCTATTAAAAGCAATTCACGTTTAATAGTGTTCATCTCTGCTCTATAGACCCTTTCCAGCCTGGCAAAATATGACTCCATATCAGACTTAGTGGGCATTGATGCGATTTGATTACGGAGGTCTCTTATATCAGAGGAAGATGATGCCTCAGGTTGGGCAGTAATGTCGCGCGATGCTGCCGCTGCAAAGTCTCTCACTGGGGTAGATGGAACGTCACGGGGCGATACAGAGGGCACTAGTGGTACATCTGGTGGGCCCAGTGGAGGAAACTCCCGCTCCCACTCTCCCCATTCTCCGGAGATGGCGTTTTCCCGCCTTTCTGTATCTGGACGACATGGAGGTGGTGAGTATGTCTCAGCCTGTAACTCCCTCCCCGTTACCGCATTCACGAGCTCCATCTCAGCTGCTCCTGCCATTTCATCCGGAGTGCCCATTCCGGACTGTTGCAGCGGCTCGTCTTCTTCTAACATCTCCGGTGCATGTGTCGGCCATTTTGGAGCCGCATGTGAGGAGCGCTGGTCTCCCATGGAGAAGAATTTCTCTATGTTCTGAGAGGAGGGAGTGGATTCCGGCTGGCTAAGGGTAGCCTGAGCTGACTTCTTTTTCTTAATGACCATTTTGTGGGTATTTTGCGATCTCTGGATGCGTGAATACAGTCTCCTAATAGAGCGGAGCGCAGGAGCTGAAGCGAAGTGCGTCTTACTCCTCCAAAGCCAAGCCACGCCCCCATGTGCAGTATATTAGAGGTTTTTTTCAACCCAGTATGCCAAAGCTATATTTCTGGACTTGCAGATAGCCTATGCTGGTGCACTATCGTTGCATAAAATGGCTGCGGATCATGTATTGATATTGACTAACTGAAGAAAAAAATGTTTGTTTTCAGCATTAGTTGGCTCAGGGCAGGCTTAAAAAAATTGTGCACTGCACCCACAAAACACTTTTTCTGTAGATCGCTGAGTATATAAACCAGTTCTTGATAAGATTTCTCCCTGATATCTCCCTCACAGCAGCTGCAGCCTCTCCCTACACTAATCCGAGCAGAGTGACGGGCGACGCTACGTGACTCCAGCTTAAATAGAGGCTGGATCACATGCTGCAGTTGGCCAATCACAGCCATGCCTACTATTGCCTTTTGGGGCAAGTAGTATGACGCTTGTTGATTGGCTGCTTAGCAGCCTTTAAAAAAGCACCATTAAAATCGCCGAACACCGAACCCGAACTTTTACGTAAATGTTTGGGTTCGGGTCCGGGTGCTGAAAACCCTAAAGTTCGGTACGAACCCGAACTTTACAGTTCGGGTTCGCTCAACTCTACCGACGTGCATTTGATACCACATCTTTATCTCTGGAGACTGAATCTCGGAAACGTTGAACTGTCTTTCAACGGAGATTCGTGGATCCAAACTGACGTAGATCTTCTGGGATAGAATCCTCCTATTCGTCAAGATGAATCCCGTGGTATTCTGCAGCATGATCCCAGATGAAAGGCCTGGTACAGCGATCGGTTCAGCATGGAACTCTTTCCCCAAGACCAGGACGATGTAGATAACAGCAACAATTTTTGATGCCATCTTGCTCCTATAATATATTGTATGACAAATATAAGCACATACATCTTTCCACTTTTCCTTTTATCAACCCTACGCTGAAAGAAATCATACTACCATATATTGTATCTTCAATTTTGCATAGTTTTCTTTCATGAACAGAGCAAGTTCTTGGATCAGAAGTGAGTTAAGAGATAATTAGTTACATAGGAAAAATACATGAGGATAGGTTAGTACACTTGTTTGTTTATGTCATACCGATCCTGAATTTCCGCCTTTAGCTGGAACCTTGATATCTCTTTACTCCTCATCATCCGGTAATTCTTTCATTTGGCGAAGTTGTGACCTGCAAAGTGTCTCCGCCTACACTTATCAAAGAGCCATCATTCAATCTCGGCCTCTTTGCTGTCACACAATAAGTTCGTCTTGGAGATAAGAATCAACAAAATATCGGCCTTCAGCCTGAAACAAATCACATAAGAAATTAGGATGTTCACTCATCTGACGCTTTTTGAGGATTTGATCCTTTTGCAGCGATGCGACTTCTGGCGAAACCCGGACATTCTTACTGCACGCGGCCATTATTATCCCCTATTGGGGCTATGAGGCTTTGTTTGCTTGGATTCTCCCTGTTGTCGGTGGGTTTGTTGGGAAGGTCCTGTAGACGGAGGGTACCTGCATGGCTGCGTTTCAAATCCCAAGTTGAGGTTTATTTTAGCTTCTGCTACGTTTTGTTCTGGGGACCTTTTGTATCTCCTCTCACCCGTAGCATGGCACTCACTGATGTTATTCAGGGAAGTGGCAGCCGTCACCAATCTGTCCAAGGGAGCTTTAAGATCGAGATCTCTAGCTAGGCTAAATTTAATTTGCATAGGCATTGCTTCATAAAACAGTTGTTTGAATTCCCCAGATTCCCATAGGCATTTTTAAGGATAGAGAGGAATTCCCAGGGACTTTGATTGTGTCTACATGTGATTTTATAAATATCAAGTTTTGCAGCAGTAGTAGTTCGGTAAGGCCAAATTCTAATTTTACCTCGTGCAAAACATCCTGCCAATCCCGGATCCCCCTGTCCTTAAAGGAAATAAAGTAATGGCGATACTTATTTTCAAATGCCCATGGTAGGAATCTGATCCTGTCTGCATCAGAATACAATTTTAAAGAATCCATGATGGACTGATACAGTTCTAAGTGATCAGCAATTTCAGGAGAACCTTAGAGAATTTAGGTACAGTGGCATTTAGAAATGTAATGATACTTGGGGAACTCTGATCCCCTTCTGCACATTGAGTTTTTTCCTTTCAGAGACCATGTCAGCATATGATGGTCGCCTGGAACTCTCATCCCCCTTTTGGGCAAACTCATGCCTGCGCGGTAAGGAATAAATATCACACGCTACTTTACCAGCTTATCCCTCAGATTTGTGCCTCGCCTAAAGGTCACCGAGGGTTGGGGACTTAGAACGGCAGTAAGGTCGGGGTCCATGAGTAGGGTTCCCCAGTTCCGGCTTATAATTTCTCTTACACTAGTGGATGCCGAGTCAAAAGTCCCTATGACCCGTATCAGTCTCTGGGGGTCGCTGACTGGGTTCTTAGTGGGATGTAAAAGGGAAGTGCGTGTTTCAGCGCACGCCCTTTGGTAGGCCTTCTTTAGTGACCTCTCCGGATAGCCACGTTCACGGAAACGCCTCCTCAGGTCGTCGGCCTGCCGCTTGAACTCCCTAATTTCGGAGCAATTGCGTCTGAGCCTTAGGTATTGTCCGACCGGTATGCCCCGTTTGAGTGGGGTCGGGTGGCAGCTCTCCCACCTTAGGAGAGAGTTCGTGGACGTAGATTTGCGGTAGACGGTAGTCTGTAGTCCACCGCAGACGCCCCTAGATGTAGAAATATCTAGGAACGGGAGATGGTCCTTCACTAAAGCAGAAGTGAACCTAAGGTTCAGGTTGTTGTCGTTGAGATCCTCAACAAACCCCGTAAATGCGTCCTCTGGCCCGCTCCACAGAACGAATATATCGTCTATGTAGCGGGACCAGGGGACAACATGTTCCAAATGCCTTCTAGGTGTATCACCAAAGACTGCTGTCTCCTCCCACCAGCCCAGGAGCAGGTTCGCATAGGACGGCGCACACAAACTGCCCATAGCGATGCCCCTGAGCTGGTGGAAGATGCGACCATCAAAGAGGAAGAAGTTACTGTGGAGAACATAATGCAAGAGATGTAAGACCAAATGATTATGTGCAGTAAATTGTTGACCCCTAGCTCTTAAAAAATGTGCGGCTGCGTCTATCCCCCTGTCATGCGGTATTGACGAGTATAGAGCCTCGACATCAATGGAAGCTAGAAGCCAGTGTGGCTCAATCTCTATATTCTCGAGTTTAGTGAGGAGGCCTCTAGTGTCTTTTACATACGAGGGCAATGATTGCACAAAGGGGCAGAGGATACGGTCTATATAGATACCTATATTTTGAGAGAGATTCCCCACCCCTGAAACGATAGGACGCCCCTTAATGGGCGTTGTCTCTTTGTGGACCTTTGGCAAGCAATAAAATGTTGCCATGACTGGGTGGGCGGGATAGAGGAACTCGAATTCGTCGGCACTGATTAGTTTGTCCGATTTGGCTTCTGTTAAGATGTCTAACAGTTCCTTTTGAAATCTACAGGTAGGGTTAGCAGACAGGATTTCATATCCCAGGGGATCTTGGAGAATTGCTAGACACATATTCCTATAGTCTGAGGTGTTCATGACGACTACGTTACCCCCTTTGTCTGAGGGTTTGATCACTATTTGTCTATCTTTCTCCAGGACCTGTAATGCACACCTCTCTTCCTTGCTACAGTTGGACCTCATAGGGGTAGAGTCCATGGTAGACAGTTCGGATAGGGTGTGTTTGAGGAAAACATCAATACATGAGATTTCCCCAGTAGGCGGCATTTTGGTACTTTTATTTTTTAGGGCTGTGAAAGGACCTCTCCCCTCAGGGTTGTTAGGCATGCTATCCAGGTTGTATAGAAAACGGACGTCACCAAGGATCTCCACCGGTATCCCCAGCTCGCGACTTTCTTTTTTGTCCTTTAGCTGGAAATGCTTATGCCACTTAAGCTTGCGTGCAAACAGGTGGAGATCCTTGGTCCAACGAAAAAGGTCGAATCTGGTAGTGGGCACAGAAGATAGGCCACATCTCAAGACCCTGACCTCTGTTGGGGTCAGGGGACGAGACGATAAATTGATTACCAACCTATCATCGGTTAACACTGTTGTGTTGCCGGCGGTTGGTTGCTGCGATTCCGCAGTTGGTAATGCATCCCCTGATCTAAAAAAGACGAGGATGAGGAAGAGGATGGTTGTGGGGCAGGGGGAGTGCATTGTGGTTGGTTGCTATATTGATTCGCGTTGTAGCGGCCTCCCCGACGTCTTCCTTTATACCCACCACGGCCCCGGCCCCTGGTCTTGGGGTGTCTCTCTCTCTCGCTATCCGAGATATCAGTCTCGGTAGAGGATTGGTCTGTTCTTTGGGGGTTATCGGGGTTTGTCAGGAATAGGTAGGCTTTATTTTCTTTAAAGTCCTGTGAGTCTTGCGTGAACTGCCTATGTTTGCGTTCTTTAAGGTGATACTGATAACGCTCGATGGTGTTCTGCAGTTGTGTTTCCTTGTTGTTAAACTCAGGGTCTTGGTGGAACCTTTTTGTAATATCAATCTGATCCCCCAAGTTTTTTTCAACCCGTTCAAGGACAATCCTTTCCTCATCCAGGAGTATCTGCATCAACCTAAGGGAACTATTTGTCGCCTCCTTTTCCCACTTTCTCAATAGATCAGGGTTTCTAATACGGTTAGCTGGTGTCAGGGATATACGAAGGCCTCGTGGCACAATGCCTTGTTTAATGTATTGGTCCAAGCCCTGTACTTCCCACCAGGAACTAATATGTTCCTTGTATATACGTGTGAGTTCAGCGAATGCGCCGTTTAGGGTGGGGGTATACTTTTTCTGCGTGAAAGCCTGTTCAGAAAAGACTGTTTTGGCCTCGGTAAGCCAGGAGTCCCTATCTAGGCCTGTGGTGAGGAAACCTGCCATATCCACAAAACTAAGATTGCAAAAAGAGAATAAGGTTGTCCTCTGTGGGTGAGACGGTGCAGGCTATGTGGCTTTGAGGTCTCTCTTAGTGTAAATAGACTAAGCCTTTCCAGTCTGCCCTTGTCCACCTAGGTTCAGTAGTACATCACTGACACTAAGTGGTCTAGGAGGCAGCTACTAGTACTCACCCCCGTCCCCTGATGATTCTAGGGGTTGCCTGTAGTGCTATATACTTCCCGTGTATGTTCTATCTGAAGAAACGCGTAGGGACATATGAACATACCCTTCTTTTATCCACGGTTCCATCATTTATTCTAGTCTCACTAGATTAGGTGTTCTACACACCACCCTGGCAGGGTCTCATAGGGACCTTATACCAGGGTCAGGTTCCGGACGGGACCACCCCTTGCGGGGCACGGATCCCGTGTTAGGGCATTAGGGTCATAGTAGGCCAAGCAGGGTACAACAGGGACAGTTCAATCTCCCTGCGGACCCTGACTAGGAATGACCTAATCTATGAAGAATCCCTCCCCCGCATTTGAACACCTTATCTACGTGCTGAGAAAAGATCCATTGTCCGGGTGTCTCCTGTGTCCGCTGGACACATGCATGGTCTGACCTCACACCGGTAAGATCTACCCTTATTTTACCCTGACTGGGCATTACCTGTTCCCCATTGGGATTCAGGACGCCCACGCTGGGGTGTTTCTCAGCACCTTCTGTGGCTCCTCTTGACCCTTGGGGTCCACACAGCCCTATTAAGGGCCCGCCCTAGGGACTCCGTGTACCGCGACCCGCATTCCTGCGGCTCTATAGTACCCAGGTCCCGACTGTGTCTGTTTGTCTTTGTTTGTTTGTAAGGGGATTATATATATATGTTTTAGTTATATCAATAAATACCAAGTTTTAAATGTTACTGCCCCTTTGATTTTCCTATTACGCTTCCTAGCAGTACCTTGGGGAGAGGTGCGGCCTGCACCGTCTCACCCACAGAGGACAACCTTATTCCCTTAAGGCCTCCTGTCTAATCATGCCATCACCCTCGGGTGGCTTAGGGTCTCGGATGGATTCCGCTTTAGGAGCACGTGATGATGACATGTCTATATTTTGGGGTGTGAGAGCTGGAGGATCCAAAAATCTCTCATTATCAGACAGATCACTTTCAAAGTTGACTATATTATGGCTTGGCCTGTCTGTTTGCTGCAGTCTGCAAATACGGAGGTTCAGCTCATCTGCCTCCCTTTTTAGTCGATGACAGGCATCATGGCTGAGATCGAGCTCACGTTTTAAGTCCTCAATCGATTCTTTTGCAGATTCTAACTCTGTTTCTATACAGGGGATATAGGCCTACATTATCTGCTATGTGCACATTTCTATTCTTTAAGAGGGTACTGACTGGGGGGGGCGTGGCCGGATGCCGAGAGGAGAGGACGCATAGTGTGGGAGCTCCGGCTGTGGAGCCTCGATAACGGCTCAAAGCGGCATATTTACAGCGAATATATTTCATACTTACCTACCCCAGGATAGCCCTCGATACAGTAGTCCTGCCGATGATGACCAGGGGACGGAAGAAGGGATCGCAGCCTCAGAAGATGACGGCGTTTTTTCACCCAGCTCCTGGGTCTTCACAAGATGGCGCCGGTTCCCGCCACACAGAGGGAGAGCCCTGTCCATCCTCAGCAACGGCACCCATCCAGCGATCTTCTGGATCTCCCTCCTCAGCAGGATCCGGTTCTCCACCACCACAGGAACCTAAAAAACAAAAAAGGGTGAGTGAGCAACAGCCATATAGCCCTCCCCTTAATACTTACCCTGCTTCACCAGGCATAGATCCTGAGCTAACAGTTACCACAATGCAGGACATGCTGGCAGATCTAAAAAGATCCATACATGGTGACTTTAAAGAGACAATCTCTGTTATTCATGCAGACATAGTCGCTATAGGGGAAAGAACAGCACATTTGGAAGAGAAAATGGAGGAATTTGTCACAGCACATAACTCGCTAGTAGATAATCATAATGCGGTTGAAGATGACATAGCCACCATGAAACTTAAAATTGCTGATCTGGAGGATCGCTCCAGAAGAAACAACATAAGATTCAGAAGCATCCCTGAAAGTGTTCTGGACTCTCAGTTACAAGATTTTATTGCGGATCTTATAGTGTCATATTTACCAGACACCCCAGGGTCAGAGCTAATCATAGACCGGGTACACCGGGTACCTAAACCTAAAGCTTTACCAGCCTCTATTCCCAGAGATGTACTAGCTAGAATCCATTTCTACCATCTAAAGGATTCCCTGATGAGAGAAGCCCAAAAAAAGAGGCCGGACATTCCTGAAAGATTTTGTAATGTGCTTCTGTTCACCGACCTCTCACCAGCAACGCTGAGTAGAAGACGTGAATTTCAAATGTACACCAAAGCACTAAGGGATAACAATATCCCTTATAAATGGGGCTTCCCTGTTAAGCTGATTGTAAGATATCAAAACTCATCAACTGTACTAGTCTCTCCTCAGGAAGCGTCAAATGCCTTTACCAAATGGAACATCAACGTGCCACCTGAGGGCGCCAAAGACAAAGACAAAGCAATGAACTCTCCACCTTACAGGCCTTCCTCGGATAGAAGTCACCTGAACCTGACTCCAGAATGGTCTAAAGTAGGAAGAAATCCTCCATGATTCCTATTCTGGACAATATCTATATTAAATTAAGTATACTTTCATGTTATACTATTTTTACGGGGCTCCACACCCGTTGCTTTACCTCTCAGAACACATATTCCATCTCTGTGTTCACAGTCTCTAATCCACTGTTTACCTAACGTCTCCTATACTAAGTGAGATACATCACAACTTGTGGTCATTGTTAGACCATTGTTATGTTATTGTTATTTAATATTTACTTTATTATTTATGTTTTAACTTATTGTTTTACAAGGTTACATAAAAAGGGTCTATACCTACATCCTCAAATATTTGAATCTAAAGGTATAATTCTACGACCCCCACAACCGAAATACGGTAACATTTGGGTACTTTACTATGTTATTCACATACTACTAGTCATTCAATTCAGATCAGGAATTCAAGCATGCTACCTTAAAGTTCAAAATGTCCAGTAAAGGCATAAAAATATTTTCTGCAAATGTTAAGGGTCTTAACAATCCCTTTAAGCGTTCAACATGTTGGAATGAGGTGAGGAAACAGAGAGCTGACATCATCTGTATTCAGGAATCCCATCTTAATGAGGAAGACTCATACAGATTTTCTCATCCCTCCTTTCCGCATATTTTCTTTTCTCCAGCCTCAAAAAAAAGAAAAGGTGTGATTTGGGGTTTCAAGAATTCTGTTGCTTTCCATTGTCATGACACAATAATAGATGAAGAGGGTAGATATATTATCATAATATGTGACATAAACAATACCAGATACACAATAGTTAACCTGTATGCCCCTAATGCTGATCAGATAAATTTTATCAAACGCACCATCAAATTAGCTCAGGATTCTAAGCAAGGATCCTTATTGATCTGCGGTGATTTTAACATGTGTCCTGATTCCTCAATTGATAGGCTTCCCTCCCCTAACCTGTCTCCCAAAAACTCACAACTTAGAGATTTTCTATTTCAGGAAGGACTTATAGATATATGGAGGGTACATCACGCCAATGAAAAAGATTTTACTTTTTTTTCGCATCCACACAACACTTATTCTAGAATCGACCTCTTTCTTTCAGATAAATGGCTTCTTCAAAAAGTGATAGAGGTAACGATATCTAATATAACATGGTCTGACCATGCATTTATCTCCCTTACACTAGATGACACATACAGCAATAGAATATACTCCCCGTGGAGACTTAACAATTCTTTACTCCAAAATGCCTCTATACGCACAGATGTAGAAAATTCATTAAAAGAATATTTTAAGACGAATGACAATAATCTGGTATCAGATATTACAATATGGAGTGCGCACAAGGCATTTATAAGAGGTGTATTGCTAAAACATGCAGCTATGCAAAAGAAAAAAAGAAGGGAAATTTTAGATAAATTATTAGCGGACATTAAGGTTCTGGAGGATTCCTCCAAGATCTCTCTGGACCCAAAAGTCATTAACAAACTAAAAATTTGACCTTCGAAAACTAAAAACAGACCATTATTCTCAAGGTAATAAAGCATCAAAAATATTAGCTAACAGAATTAAAAAAAGAGAAGTCAAATCAAGAATCCCCTTTCTATACGACAGCCAGAATCAAAAATTGTATAACCCCAAACACATAGCAGAAGAATTTGCAAAATACTATGAAAACCTATACAATCTGGAAAAAACAACTGACATAGTCCAACCAACTCCTGAATATATTAATGACTTTCTCAAGGGCATTTCTCTTCCGTCCATAACCTCATCCCAAAACCAATCCCTTAACGCTAAAATTACACATCTAGAAATAACTGAAGCAATCCAATCCCTCAAAAATAATAAGTCCCCAGGTCCTGATGGACTCACAAATGAATACTATAAAAATTTCTCCCACATCTTAAACCCTTTCCTGAACAGATCCTTCAATTTGATAGCAGAGCAAAATTCAATCCCCAAAGACATGTTAAATGCATTGATAATAACCCTTCCAAAACCTGGTAAGCCCGCAGATAAACCGGCTAACTTCAGACCAATATCACTATTAAACTCTGATGTAAAGATATTTGCAAAAATTTTGGCAAAGAGACTATCTAGCATTCTGCCTTCCCTAATAGCCAATGATCAAATTGGGTTTGTTCCTAATAGACAATCTTCAGATGGTACTTGGAGATTCATAGATCTTCTGGATGTAGCATATTCCTCCCGAACGCCTTCTTTGCTTCTTTCCTTGGATGCGGAGAAGGCGTTTGATAGAATACATTGGAAATACATTCAAGCTACTTTGGAAAAGTTTGGATTTAGGGATTTCTTCTTATCCGCAGTAATGTCACTATATTCTAACCCAACCGCATCTATATACTCATCTAGTTTTTTGTCTGCTCCATTCAATATAAAGAATGGAACCAGACAAGGATGTCCTATGTCACCCTTGATATTTGCCCTGGCAATGGAACCCTTTGCGGAGCATATCAGATCCTCCCCTCTCATTAATGGGATAACAGTGGGTAATACAGACCACCGCATTGGACTTTTTGCTGATGATGTACTAATATTGACATCAAATCCAACCACTGCTTTAAGTGCAATTAATGATATTATATTCAATTTTGGCAAAGCTTCCTTCTATAAAGTTAATATCAATAAATCTCAAATTCTTGATATGGGACTATCTCAATCCACCAAACGCTCAATATCCAACTTGTATAAATACCCCTGGGCTGAGGAATCACTGACATATTTAGGCATTCAGCTTGCCCTCCCTACTAGCAAATTATTTAAAGCCAATTTTTGGCCTTTATACAATAAAATTAACGACTCCTTGAATAATCTAAGAACGGACTCACTTTCATGGTTAGGAAGAATTGCTGCAATAAAAATGGTAATTCTACCCAAAATTATTTATATGTTCCGCAATATCCCAATTATTATTCCCAAAGGATATATCACAAAACTTCAGGCCTTAATCAACAAACACATTTGGGGGAGATTTAAATCTAGAGTCAAAGGGCTTATCCTTAATAAATCACTTAGAACAGGAGGCCTTAATGTCCCCTCTATTAAACATTACTATGCATCCTCCATACTTGATCAAATGAGATATCTGATCAAAAATGACATTTCAAAAAAATGGGTTTTACTTGAAAAAAATATAATGGGCACCTATGATTTAAGCTTGCGTCTCTCTGCAACAGCAGCCTTTGGTTCCAAGAATACTACCCCTCTCTCAACCCTAAAAGCAATACACAACATTTGGTACTCCATTGCTAGAACAGAAAAATTAGTCACCACTTCAGTATCTTCTCTCCCTCTAAAAATGTGTGAATTGGTAATACCAGACCTCAGGATTGATAATTGGATCTCCTTGGGCATCACTGATATTGACCAACTAAAGAAAAATGATGTTTTTGTTGTCTTGCTTACTTACACAAAGAGTTCAACATTCCCAATGCAGATTTCTACAAGTATCTAAGAATAAGACACTTACTACAATCTCCAAGGATTTTTCATTTTACTTCCAATAATCACTCTTTGACAGAGTGGATTCATATGTCACATAGATTAGATAAAGGTATTACTAAAGGATACCAACTATTGAAAGAATCAAATATAAACCCCTTACAGCATATTTTAGATATGTGGAATGAAGACCTGGCTATAGTTCTTTCAGACTCAGAATCGAATGAAGCTTTTACCTCTGTTTCTAAACTCTCTAAATGCTCTGATCACTTAGAAGGAGCAAGAAAAATATTGTACAGATGGTATAGAACTCCTGTCTACTTGAATAAAAATTTTCCAGAGGTTTCCCCTGCTTGTTGGAGGTGTGGTCACGTTTGTGGATCGTATCTTCATATGTGGTGGAACTGTCCAACAGTAGAATGTCTGTGGAATACAATCTTTAAGTACATATCGACTCTTGCATGCTATACTATAGATCCCTCTCCTAAGATGGCATTATTATCGGTAGGCCTTATAGACCTTCCTTATCATTATAGGACCATTGCCAGCCACTTAATATTTGTTACCCGTTTGAAAATTGCTGCTTGTTGGAAAACTGGATCCCTACCTAATATCAATAGAATCTTTAGAACACTTGATAATAATTGCTTATATGAGGGCCTTTGGGCATCAGCTAGGAACTCTAAGACCAGCTTTCTAAAAAACTGTGAAGTTTGGCTAGCTGACACTAAATGCAACATACCTCCCAATGCATCCATTAGACTGTAATATTACTTGCGCTCAAGTCTGTTATGTCAGTATATCTTTCTGCATCTATGTACCTGTTTTGTTATTATTATATTTATAGTTTTAAGCTAATTGTTATATGAAGTGTAATTTTCTACCTCATTAACAGCTGCCACAAGTGCCTTAATTATTCCTTTACCATAACTTCTACATGTGATTGAACTCATTCATTTGTAACCTACTTTTGAAAATGTTAATAAAAACTATTGTTCAAAAAAAAAAAAAAAAGAGGGTACTGACTTCTAATATTGCACATAGAACTGGTGGCAACATGCTTAAGTGGTGTTGGTCTTTACTGGCAGTACTTTTAAGCACATCAAAATAGGTTAGATGTCTCCTTACTGTACCAAGTGATGACCATACATCCACACATTCTCTCTTGGCTTCTGCCTGCAGCTCACTTAACCATTCTGTTACATCCTGATCCAAACTCAACCGTGAATTTACATATATGGATTAACTGTTCCGGGCTAGATTGACTACCTCCTGTAGCTTCACCAGAACCAGCTTCACTACCGGCTGTGCTCATTTTCTTTGTCAATTTTCTTTTTATTACACAAATTCTACATTGTACAGCCGGTTTCATACAATACATCAAATGCGTACATTTGCACAATATATATAACGTATGGGTACAAGAACTTAAATGTGACAATTAGACAACTGTGCAGTATACAATTTAGGCTGCATATGACACTTTTCCTGAACTGAACATGTGCCGGCATACATACATAATTCCTCTGGGTAGCCATTTTGTATGCTTCTGGCCTATGTAAAAGAACAGTGAACTCTCATCTTCCTGAAGCCTGGGTCAAGTATGATATAGATGGACACTTTTATTACCACTACTCTGTGAGGCCGGCTATACAAGGTCATAAAGGCTATACCAGGCCCAGCTCATCCTGTCCTATAAGATAAAGATCAGCTCGCTGTCAAGCCTGGCTGGAGCGTGACGTCATTAATTTCCAGGTCTGGTTTGAGGAGAGCTAATAGCCCTTAATTAGCTCTGGGCATAAAACCAGTCCACTTTCATATTTCAGTTATGAATCAACTTATGCCCTTTCTGACACCAGATCCAGGCTCTACAGAGTATTGTGGTTAATTGGGTATCAAATATGACCAGAGGATGTGATTCTGTAGCTCACCTATGGGTGATAGAAGAACTACAGGTCCCAGCATTACCGTGTGTGGTCTCATTCTGTATGTAAATAAATAAGGATCGCAAATATGTATTCTGTATAAAAATATGCAGATGTATCAGGGAGATACAGGCTTAAGTATAATCCTCATTGTAGGAACTGAACTTTGATGGGGTAATAAAACCCTTGGAGGCCAATCCCTAGGCTTCACAGTCACTCTGCTGCCATTGGCTGACAGGAGTAAGTCTCCTGCCCATGGGAGAGTTCATAAAGATCTGTGCACAAGGACAGAGGAGAGAGACCCATGGAACATCACCAGACACTTAATTGGACATTGATGGCATATCCCTGTATCAGAAGAACTTTGAGGGTCTCCCCTGATACATACTGAACTGGGTTTGCAAGGATTCAAAAATGACATATGAGCAACCATCTGAAAGCCTCCAGAGAAACTAAGTATTCTTTCATCTTTTTCCCTTTCATTTGAACTGTCGTGATTATTTATATTGTTATTATTATTCTGTAGATTTATAGTCATTTTCATTAGATTTGTATGCACTGCTTTTTACCTCTTATTAAAGATTATAAAATCTAAGTGGCCAAGTCTTCCAAATTATAAGCTGCTGAACAACGTACCTTGCCTTTGAAGAGACGTTACCAGGTAGTTAGTTAAATTGCATTTAGGAATTGTAGCTGGGGGTGATTGACTGCGGTTGGTCAGTAAGTGATATCCGGTTCATCCACTGATCTGTGTGATAGTGAATGACCCGGATAGTCGGCTCGTGGACCGGGAACCCACGTGGTGGCAGTTACCGAAGTGTAGTGGGGGGGTGTTAGCCGAATGGTAATACCCCGGTCACGTGAGGTCTCTGTGTGTGCGCAGACTCCGTCACAGACCACTACGTCAGAGCTGTGGGATCCGGAGCGATCGGATCCATAGTTCGTGACAAACAGGGTTGAGGGATAAATGGGTAGGGTGGTGGGAAAGGGGAGGGGGAAAGGGTGAGAGGCCAAGAAGGTGGTGAAGTGGGGATGCTAAGGGAGAGGAGAAGGAGTCTGGGCCCTCCTAGCCGGTACAACTCTGAATAATAGGGAGATAGCCATTGGTAGGGATGTTTAGTATGTGCACTAAACACACTTCATGACCTCAAGTTAGGGGAACACTGACTCAGGTATCCAGCTCTCTTTGTTGTTGCTTCCAGTTGCCTTGTGTTCTGCACGATGTATAAGCCAGGGTTTCTATGTTTCCAAAAATTTCTCATGCTTCCTGGCCTCCCAACTCGCCAGTTCCTCCAGGCGACATATCTGATCCACCCTATTCTCCCACTGTAGAAGTTCCTCTTTTAACCAATGGACTGGTATCAGCAATCTAGCCGCCTGGAGTAATTGTGTCGCCAAGCTTTTCTTTGATGGGTTAAAGGCTGGGGTTGGGAGCCAGAGCAGCACTAGCTCTGGTGTTAGTTGTATTGGGTTGACTACTAACTTGTTGATAACGGTAGATACCTGTGTCCAGTATGCACTTATTTTTGGGCAGCACCAAAAAATGTGAGATAGGGTGCCTATTCCCTCTTTGCATCTCCAACATAGGTCTGATTCCCTCAAGCCCCGTTGAAACATTTGTTTAGGTGTTTGGTACCACTGAGTGCGAATTTTATACGAGTGCTCTTGCACCCGAACACAGTTTGAAAAACCGTGGGAATGTGCATGAATGCGCATTATGTCAGTTTCTGAAAAGTCCTTATTAATCTCAGAGGCCCAAGTTCTTATGTATTGTGGGACCACTCCGGATTGGGGTGAGGTGAGTGTAATATTAAATAGGGAGATCAATTTACTTGGAGGGGTCTCGTGGATCAGTAATTTTTAAAACCACGTTTTATCAACCAAATGTTTCTTCTCTGTAAGCAGAGGTTTACTTATTGAGTTGAGTTCTATGGTTTCTAAAAAGTGTCTTGATTTCATGGTTTGGTGGATACTGTGCTGTATTGGAAGGATGCCTGACACCCCCTCCAAGAATTCCTTCATTGTGAAGTTATTCAGTTTGCCCCAGACTGGGGGTATATGTGTGGCTGTGGATCATGTTATAAAGGGTGCAAGATCTGCTGGCATAGATGGGGAGGGTTTGTTAAGTAGGTTGAGATCTTTGTTGAGTTGGTGCATGACTGATTCTGTATCCTTGAGGAGAACTTGGTTTTGAAAGGATGCAGAGTTTAGGTCCCAGAGGCTTGCTCGTTGTGTCGGGGTCAGTTGAGCTACCTCTAGGTTGTTACCCAGTGTTCTGTAAGAGGGGATATTAATGAGGATCCACCTTTTAAGGTGAATTGGTTTATAGTATAAATGTGGATCGGGAAGGCCCATCCCTCTGTAATTTCTTCTGAGGATTAACCTATGGTGGGCTATCCTAGCCCTTTTTCCTCCCCATAGGAAGTTGCCAAACAGTCTTCTGAGTTTGGTGAAGTAAGAGTTGGGTATGAAAATAGGTAACATCTGCATCATGTACAGAATTTTTGGCATAATGAATGCCTTCAACAAGTTTTTACGGGCCATCCAGGACACATATGGTATTTTGAGGGTTTGTAAGTGTTGTTGAACCTCTTTAAATAGTGGCGTATAGTTTAGGTGGAATATCTTATCTAAGTTGGAGGGGATCTTGATTCCCAAGTAGGAGACACAAGAGTCCTGCCATTTGAATAGGGTTTATTTTTTAATAGAGGATATCATCTTTGGCGATGCTGATATGCTCATGGTATCCGACTTTGAGTAGTTGACTTTGAAGTTGGAAGCTGCGCCATATTGGTCAAAGAGCTTTAGGAGATGCGGGAAGGCCTCGAAAGGGGTTTGCAAAAGCCGCATTTATGTATTCCACTGAGCCGCTCCCAACCTGAATGCCATGGATGTTCGGGTGTTCCCTTATGGCTTGTAGCAAAGCCTCCATTACCAGTATAAAGATGGTGGGCGACAGGGGACATCCCTTACGCGTCCCGTTTATAATGAGGGAATGATGGTGAGAGGGTCCCGTTGACCCGTATGCGGGCACTCGAGTCTTTATATAGTGTCATAATGGCTTGTCGGAACTGCTCAGGGATACCGAATTTACATAATACTTTCCTCATGAAGAGCCAGCTCACCCTGTCAAAGGCCTTCTCCGCATCTATGCTCAGCAAGACCAATGCCTCACTGCCCACTGGATAGCTGTCACTATCCTACATGAATTATGGTTACCCTCCCTACCCGTTACGAAGCCTGCTTGGTCTGGGTGTATTAATCTGGGCAGTAACGCTTTCAGGCGATTTGCTAACAGTTTTGCCCAAACTTTCACATCTACGTTAAGAAGCGATATGGGTCTATAACTACCACATTGTTTGGGGTCTTTGCCTGGTTTAGGGAGAATAGTGACCATCGCTTCCAGTGCTTGTTTGTGCAACTGGGAGTCTGAAAGCATGGAGTTACACCATTTGGTTAGGTGCGGGACAAGGGTAGTAGAATATTTTTTGTAATAGCCTGCTGGAAAGCCGTCCGGACCAGGACTTTTACCTGAGGGAATGGAGCTAAGGATATTAGTAACTTCCTCCTCTGTAACCGGGGCGATGAGAGTTTTTTGTTCCCCTACACTTAAAGAGGACCTTTCACTACATTAAAAAATCTAAACTAACTATACAGACATGGAGAGCGGCGCCCAGGGATCTCCCTGCACTTACTATTATTCCTGGGCGCCGCTCCGTTCGCCCGGTATAGGCTCCGGTATCTTCACATGTTAGGCTCCACCCAGTGGAACCTGCCGGCGTCTCTTTCTCCCATGTTGTAGCGCTGGCCAATTGCAGTGCTCAGCTCATAGCCTGAGAGTTTTTTTTTTCTCTCAGGCTATGAGCGCTCAGCTGCAATTGGCCAGGAATTGACTATGGAGGAAGTCTGCATCCCGTGATTCCCCTTGTGGGCTGTGTAGTTCTCTGGGATCACCAAGTCCATAGAGGTCTCTATAAAACCTTTGGAATTCTTTAGCTATGTCCGTCGTTTTGTGGACCACCGAGCCCTTAGTCGTGTTAATGCTAGCAATGAAAGTGGCCTCTTTTTTCTGCTTTACTAGTTTAGCCATTAATTTTGTTCCCTTATCACCGTGGGAGTAAAAATGGAATTTCGAATATTGATAAATTTTTGCATGGCTGATGTTTAAATGGTTTTTAAGTTCCTTCCTCAGAGTCAGCAGTTCTTCTCTTGCTACCAGCGCTTTAGATTTTTTATGGAGGGATTCTATAACTGTGATTTGTTTGAGGAGGCAGTTTAATGTTTTTTGTTTCTCTTTTTTAATTTTACACCCAAGAGCTATGAGCTCCCCCTTATTGTAGACTTATGGGCTTCCCACACCGTGGTGACTGGCATACCCTCTGTATAGTTATCCTGGAAAAATAGTTGTAACTTCTGGTTTAGGGCTGTCACTTCACTATCCTTGTCTAGGAGAGTTTCATTCAGTCTCCATTGCTTGGAGTGGGGGGATAGGCTAGCAAACTGGCATGTGGTGGACACCGGTGCGTGGTCGGACACTGTGATTGGCTCTATAACTGACCGTTCTACCATGTCTATGTGGTTGCTAGAGATAAAGATATAGTCTAGCCTCTTGAATGTGTTGTGTGATGCTGAGTAGTACGTGTAGTCACGTTCTTCTGGATGCATCAGGCACCAGGTGTCCACTAAATTAGCTTCAGCTAGATGTGCATTAATGCTTCCCAAGGCAGATTGGGTTAGCTGGGAGGAGCCCTCTGAAGCATCAAGACCTGGGAATAGTGTGATATTTAAATCGCCTCCAAATAACCAGATCCCCTCTGCAAAGGTGGTCAGTTTCTTTAGAGTGTCAGTAATCCATTTCCTCTGACCCCTATTAGGGCTATATAGGCTAGCCAAAGAGGCCGGCTGGGTACCTATTTTCAAATGCTTAGAAATAGCGATACCCACACCTCTGGAGGCTTTTTCATGTGCACTGACAAACCAGTGTTGATACTGTGTCTTCGGGAGGTTGGGGACACGACCCAGTTTAAAATGTAATTCTTGGAGGAAACCTATGTCTGTATGCGATTTCTTCAATAAACGGATAACCTGTGATCTTTTCTGAGGGGTATTGAAACCCCTAACATTAAAAGAGGTACATTTGACTTGTGCTATTATGACGTATATTCATAACGGTTATTAGACCATTGATGCGAGCATATACTCTTGGCCAGGGAGAACAGGGGATGACATTATAACAACTAAACTGCCTAGTAACATAGTGTGATGAGAGTTTCATCCACCATTGGTCATCCACCGTGGAATAAGGCAGACAGACCCCTGGTGGAGGTCTCAGACCTCGTAACTCCTGTCAGGGGGGCATCTCACAAGCCCTAACAGGTGTGTGGGGGAAGAGAGAGGATGGTACACTATTCCCCGATGCAACTCCTACTTACATATTTAGAGATTTTAAATGCAAAGTCAGTGACATAACCATATGGGTTGCACCCCTGGAGATGGTAATCTCGAACTAACACCTCCAAACTAGAGATGGCAACCGTTAACATAACTTCATAGCTATAATGGGGTAAACATATACTTGCAAATGGATGAGATATCTGCAGTCCGACCTATAATGTGTAAGAAGCATATTGCTCTTTACTTGGTGAATCTGTAATGCTGGGCTCCCGCAAGCTGGATTCAAGTGTCCCGGGATTTCAGAAGCGTGCTTCTTCTTTCTAGGTGCTTTATTCCATCTGTTGGATGCGGGCAAGTCTGGGAGCGGTGTGCCGATTTCAGCTGAGGGCAGCCAGGATGGTACATCTAGCGGGGTCGTTTGAAGTAATTCCCACGCCGCTGGCAGGTGTTCTGATGGTACATCGTTTTCCTTCCAGGGAGAAGGTGAGGCAAAATTGGAACAGCCACCTGAAAAGAATCTTATGGTGTCTCAAGTGATCCGTCAGCGGTCGCAGAGCCCATCTTTTATTGAGCGTAGATGGTGCTAAATCTTGGAACAGCAGTATTTTAGCACCTTCAAACTGACATTCTTTCTGTTCCTTAGCAACTTTTAGGACAGCTGCTGTGTCAGTATATTTCAATAGGCTGCATACTACATCTCTGGGGCTCTCGTTGGCTTGTGGCTTAGGCTTGAGGGATCTGTGTATCCTTTCTATTTCAATGCCTGCTGCCTTCTGTGGGCCTAGCAGCTTGGTAAAGATGGCGCTCGCTGCTGCAGGCAATGCATCATGAAGCACGTGCTCGGGCAGACCTCGCAGCCGAATTTTCTTGCGCCTACTCCTGCTCTCCTGGTCCTCAATGAGGGCATAAGCTTGATCCAGGGCTGTCAGATAGGCAGCTGTATTGTCGCCCAGTGTTTAAGCGTGTGCTAGGATTGCTTCTTGTGTTTGCTCTAACTTATCAACCCGGTTGCCAACATGATGGATGTCCTTTTTTATCTCTGTTAGTTCATGCATCACGGGTTGTAGTGCAGAGGTCAGGGCTTGCTGCAGGAACGAGCGGGATATCGGAGTCGAGTCTGCAGCCCCGTCTTCACTGACCTGACTTTGGGAGTTGTCATCTAAATCATCAGCTCCCTTCTCCCAGACTCTGGTATCTTGCGGCGCCATCTTGCCCGAGTCTGCAGCTGCCGTTACGGAGTTCTTATGCAGATATTTCTCCATATCTGTTGTTCTTCTGTCTGATTTGTTGGGGTCAGGTTTGTCTCAGGGTATGTTTTTACCGATTTTCCCCATTCTGCAAATGGTTATGCTGCCAAATTTTCTAGTTTACAGGGTCACAGGACGAGGAGCTCTCTCACACGCGTCTGCCTTGGTGAACAGCCAGGCTCCGCCGGCTGTGCTCATTTTCTCTACCAATAATCATTATACAGATATATCAACAGTCTGGTCAGCCAAGAAAATTATGGAATGTTTTACTATTTGCACAAATAACTAATAAATTAACACAATCTTGCTGGGGCCTCCATTTTATGTTGGGGATATAAAGCAAAAGGCTTTATATAAAAGAAAGGATCAAAGAAAAAATTTCAAATGATTATTGATCTTCGAGGTGGACATATATAACACCTCAAAAAGAGTTTGATCGGTTATTTAATTATATTGTGCAATCAGTAAAACAAGGTACAAGCATCTATGCAAAAATATAAATTATTTATTATACAATAATTTTAAATACAATCAAAGATTAATCAATGTGAAACTCAATAATCTGCAATGATACACAGCGATATGCAGTACCCAAAATTCGCCACTAGATGGTTCCAACACAAATACCAGCGTATACACAGTACCTTTCAGACATAAGATGAAACATAACGTCCCGACCACACTTTTGAGATATAAAAACTCAATAATGTTAATAAAAGATACGAATCCTTGCTCTGCACACACTATGACAAATCTTGGATAATGGGGTAGCAATATAAATTATCAAGCCTGGTATTGACTATAGAATGAAATTATTCCAATCAGAGAGTTACCTCTGAAATCAATATTTAGGTCTTTAATTCAGTAATATGCATCGTTACTGAATAGTGACAATATTGATGTAGCACTTTTAACAACTATACATCCGCCAACAGCGGGGAGTTTGCTAAATTTCAGGCTGATTAATTTATATCAATACTAAACAAAATAAAGCTATACATTACCTGAGAATGTAGATGATGTGCAGAGACTAAAGGAAGTCAGATCTGGTCATTAGGATCTTTTTCCTGGGTTTTCTTTGTTTCTCTGTGTTTTCTCTCTTTTCTTGTTCATTTTGTTTCCATTCTGTTCCTCTCCCTCATGTGTGTGTGGTTTATGATCACAAACTTATCAGTTAGACACACCTTCCTAGCTTGGAGTTTGGAGCTGTAATGACCGACGACACGCACAGGGAGGAAAACAGTGAAAGCCCTGCCCAAGGGAGAGGGAAAGGTGGTGACCCCTAACTCACCTTGCGGCTGGCACCTGACTGCCCTGACGTCCCTAGACGGGTTCCTCACCCGTGCGGCGATCACGTGCCTAAACCCTGGCTTTCCCTAATATGAGCCCTGGATAGTGAACAGGCCGGTGGGATCGCTAGTCCACACCACTATCACTAAGAGGGAAACACCAGGGAGAGGACAGACAAAACATACAAACACATACACCCAGGTGGGCGACCACAATAAACCAAAAAGGTCCAACAGGGATCTGGAGGGTAGCGTACTGGACCAACTACCAGCGAACGCAGCAACACAGCTCCAGAAGGTCAGAATAGATGTCCAGGCAGGAAGCTCTATCTCTGGCAACCAGAGAAGTGTGAGAGAGAAATATAAGGAGGTCTGGGAGTGCTGGACAAGGAACAGCTGAGGAGAAGGAGCTACGGATCCCTGAGTGAGCCAAAAGGGTTTGCTAAGCAAACCCAGAAAGCTACCATAAGGAAAACAGCCCTATCTTAAATAGAGCGTGCAGCCAACCGCTGCGACTTCCTGACCCCGGGTATAACGGAGTCAGGCGTGGTCCTCAACACCCTCGTGACAGTACCCCCCTCTCTACGAGGGGCCTCCGGACACTCAGGACCAGGTCTCTCAGGATGAGAGGCATGAAAAACCCGAACTAACCTGTCGGCGTTTACCTCAGACGCAGGAACCCACATTCTTTCCTCGGGACCGTAACCTCTCCAATGCACCAGATATTGAAGAGAGCGGCGGACCCGACGAGAATTAACAATTTTGGATATCTGAAATTCTAGGTTACCATCCACGACAACAGGAGGGGGTGGCAGCGGTGATGGTTCTAGAGGTGGAACATATTTTTTGAGTAACGACTTATGAAAAACATTATGAATTTTAAAGTCTGAGGTAACTCCAGGCGAAAAGCCACGGGGTTGATGATGGCTACAATTTTGTAAGGGCCAATAAACCTAGGACCCAGTTTCCAAGAGGGAACCTTCAATTTAATATTCCTAGTAGACAACCACACATAGTCATTCACTCCTAGGTCCGGACCTGGCGACCGTCTCTTATCAGCCATGCATTTGTATTTACCTCCCATATTTTTCAAGTTAGCTTGCACCTTCTGCCATACCGATGAAAGAGATGACGAAAACCGTTCCTCTTCGGGAACCCCAGAAGACCCCCCCTCTTTGAAAGTACAGAATTGGGGATGAAAACCATATGCACCAAGAAATGGTGACTTGCCAGTGGATTCCTGACGACGATTATTTATGGCAAACTCAGCTAACGGTAAATATGATGACCACAACTCTTGGTTTTCAGACACAAAACATCTTAGATATGTCTCAAGGTTTTGGTTGGTACGCTCAGTCTGTCCATTCGACTGAGGATGGAAAGCAGAGGAAAAGGACAAGTGTACCCCCAAACGAGAACAAAAAGCTTTCCAAAATTTAGAAATAAACTGGGTACCCCGATCCGAAACAACATCGGAGGGGACCCCGTGAAGCTTCACGATTTCACTGACGAATACCTGAGCAAGAGTCTTAGCATTAGGTAGTGCGGGTAACGCAATGAAGTGTACCATTTTGCTAAACCTGTCCACTACTACCAAAATAACTGTTTTACCCGCAGACAAAGGTAAGTCAGTGATAAAATCCATTGACAGATGTGTCCACGGTCTATTGGGAATGACGAGTGGTAATAGAGACCCTGCAGGACGTGTATGTGAAACTTTTGCGCGCGCACAGGTAGAACAAGAAGACACAAAATCCAATACATCCTGACGCAACCTTGGCCACCAAAAACGACGAGACAATAGTTCCAAGGTTGCTTTACTACCCGGGTGCCCAGCAAGTGCCGAATTATGATGTTCCTTTAATAATTCGAAACGTAAGTTCAACGGTACAAACAATTTCTCTGAGGGTCAAGAGACCGGGGCGTCCCCCTGGGCCTCTAACACCTTCCCCTCCAAAACAGAGTGTACCGCAGAAACAACCACTCCTCTTTGAAGAATGGGTACCGGATCACTCACATTACCCCCTCCAGGGAAACAACGAGATAGTGCATCAGCCTTGGTGTTCTTTGCCCCAGGACGATAGGTAATCACAAAGTTAAACCTGGTAAAAAATAGCGACCACCTAGCCTGTCTAGGGGTGATACGCTTAGCTGATTCGAGGTACAGAAGATTTTTGTGGTCCGTAATCACAGTGACGGGGTGGACTGCCCCCTCTAAGAAATGACGCCACTCCTCAAACGCAAGTTTAATAGCTAATAGTTCCCTATTGCCAATATCGTAGTTCTTTTCTGCTGCAGATAGTTTTTTAGAAAAGAAAGCACAAGGACGCCATTTGCCAGGAGACGGACCCTGAGACAGCACCGCCAGGGCCGGCGTCATAACCCGGCATCCCCGGGCAAGTGCCGGGGCCCAATGCTCCTGGGGGGGGCCCACTGAGCTGCTATGAGCACTTCCATCAATACAGATGGGAGCTCTCACTGCTGTCATTTCACATACGCAGTACCCCTCTGGTGGGCCCTCTAAGCTGCAGAGACTCAGGACACGCCCCCTCTACACAGGACACGCCCCCTCTACACAGGACACACGCTGCCTGAGGAGACTGGAGAGAGACCGCAGGGCTGGAGCTGGAGCAGAGAAGTGTGGAGACAGTCTGTGAGTGAGTCTGCACTGTGACTGTCTCTTCTCTGTGGGACAGAAGGAAAGGGGGGGGGACACTGCTGCTTCATTCTATTTAGGCCTCTTTCACACTTGCGTTGTTGGGATCCGGCATGCACTTCCGTTGCCGGAGGTGCCTGCCGGATCCGGAAAAACGCAAGTGTACTGAAAGCATTTGAAGACGGAACCGTCTTCCAAATGCTTTCAGTGTTACTATGGCACCCAGGACGCTATTAAAGTCCTGGTTGCCATAGTAGGAGCGGGGAGCGGGGGAGCGGTATACTTACAGTCCGTGCGGCTCCCGGGGCGCTCCAGAATGACGTCAGAGCGCCCCATGCGCATGGATGACGTGATCCATGTGATCACGTGATCCATGCGCTTGGGGCGCCCTGACGTCACTCTGGAGCGCCCGGGGAGCCGCACGGACGGTAAGTACACTGCTCCCCCGCTCCCCACTACACTTACCATGGCTGTCAGGACTTTAGCGTCCCGGCAGCCATGGTAACCACTCTGAAAAAGCTAAATGTCGGCTCCGGCAATGCGCCGAAACGACGTTTAGCTTAAGGCCGGATCCGGATCAATGCCTTCCAATGGGCATTAATTCCGGATCCGGTCTTGCGGCAAGTGTTCCGGATTTTTGGCCGGAGCAAAAAGCGCAGCATGCTGCGGTATTTTCTCCGGCCAACAAACGTTCCGTACCGGAACTGAAGACATCCTGATGCATCCTGAACGGATTACTCTCCATTCAGAATGCATTAGGATAATCCTGATCAGGATTCTTCCGGCATAGAGCCCCGACGACGGAACTCTATGCCGGAAGAAAAGAACGCAGGTGTGAAAGAGCCCTTAGTTGTGTTACTGTTTTATTAAGCTGATTGTCTCCATGACACCTGCCCCCCCCCCATATCCTGTCCTATCTCATCCTCATGGAGCCCCTGCTGTCTCCTTTCCTCCCTCATGTATCCAGGGCTCCTGTCCCACCCTCCTATCTCCTATTGCTGCCCTGCACAGACCTCCTGCCACTACTTGTATGAATCCCCCTCAGAGCCCCTTCAACCTACTTGCTGTGTCCACCCCTCCTGTCCATCCAGGGGCCCGGGGCCCCTGTCTCACTCCTCTGCCTCTCATTATGGTGGCATCTGAACCGCATTCACCATAAGGACCTTCTAACATCACAGGGTCATGTGACTGTGCCCCCCACCCCGTACTGTGCCCCTTTATACCCTGCATTGTGCCCTCTTACCACACCCTGTGCAGTGCCCATAGTCATTCCCTGTACTGTGCCCTCTTATACCCTTTTATCCGGTCACTGTATGGTGGTTTTATCCTTGTATGGCGGTGTTATCACTATATGGCGGTGTTATCACTATATGGCGGTGTTATCACTATATGGCGGTGTTATCACTATATGGCGGTGGTATCCAATAACTGGATGGCCATAACTGTATCCCTTTCTGCCCACACCACTTTTTTTAGACCTGGCATGAGCGGGAAAAGATACAGATTGCGGTGTTAAGGACCTTTGCGCCACATCTGTGTCAGAAATACGCCTAATATAGACGTATTTCTATATAATAAATGACCCCCTAATCGTATGATTATTCGGGGGGTGGGGCTAATATCTTTATATTATATAGATTCTAGTGTATTATACTGTGCCCTGTATTTTCCAGTAGAAAATGATCCTTGGGAAGCACAGTCCTCACCCCTGAACACCAGGACCAGGCAGCGCTCTGTCAGTACATGGCGGCCTCCCCTCTCCTCCACGCTGCTCCGCTGTGTACTGGGGCTTATTCTGACACTAGGGCTGGGTTCACATCACATTTTTGCCATCCATTTAATGCATACTGAAAATGTATGCATTGACAGATGCCTCAGACTGATGCCGTACAGTGGCGTCCGTTCACCATACAGTTCCATGGTAAAAAAACATATACGTTAACGTATGCATTTTTTACTTGACTCTGCAGGATACAAAAACGTGGAGTGCTGCACATGTGTATACATCAAACCGATAGGAAAAACGTAATGTGAACACACATTGGGGGGGAGGGGGGGCGTACTAAATTTCGCTGTGGGGCCCAGTCAGTTCTAGCTCCATCACTGCACATCTCCTTCTCTCCTCCAGGCCTGGCTCACTGCTGCAGCGGGCCGCCGTAGAGAAGGAGCGCAGGGAGCTGCGGTTAGTGAATGACAGGACCACCAGCTCCCCTGCAATGATAGGTATGTGAGGGGGCCACTGGGGGGTCATTCATCACACTGTGAGGGTCCCTTACACAGTATAATGACTCCCAGTGCCCCCCATTTAGTATAATGATCCCCATTGACCCTCCATTTAGCATAATGACCACCAGATCCCCCATTAAATATAATAACCCCTCGTGCCCCCTCCATACAGTATAACCCCCAGTGTGGGGGCGACTGGGGGTCATTATTCTGAATGGAGGGTCACTGTGGGGTCATTATACTGTGAGGGCCCTTTACATAGTATAATGACCCCCAGTGTCCCCCATTTAGTATAATGATCACCAATGACCCTCCATTCAGTATAATGACCCCCAGAGCCCCCTCCATACAGTATTCCCCCCGTGTGGGGGCTACTGGGGGTCATTCAGGGCCGGCTCCAGGTTCATGTGGGGAGCTGGGAGCTGCGGTTAGTGAATGACAGGACCACCAGCTCCCCTGCAATGATAGGTATGTGAGGGGGCCACTGGGGGTCATTCATCACACTGTGAGGGTCCCTTACACAGTATAATGACTCCCAGTGCCCCCCATTTAGCATAATGACCACCAGAGCCCCCATTAAATATAATAACCCCTCGTGCCCCCTCCATACAGTATAACCCCCAGTGTGGGGGCGACTGGGGGTCATTATTCTGAATGGAGGGCCACTGTGGGGTCATTATACTGTGAGGGCCCTTTACATAGTATAATGACCCCCAGTGTCCCCCATTTAGTAATGATCACCAATGACCCTCCATTCAGTATAAATACCCCCAGAGCCCCCTCCATACAGTATTCCCCCAGTGTGGGGGCTACTGGGGGTCATTATTCTAAATGGGGGCGACTGGGGGTTATTATTCTGAATGCAGGGCCACAGGTGGTCATTATACAGTGGGGGGGGGGAATTGGGGGTTCATTATACTGTGTGAAGGGCCACTAGTAGTCATTATACTGTATAGGGGCCACTGGGGGTCATTATACCGTGTAGGAGCCACAGGGGGACATGTCAATGTAAAAAAATGCCTCATGGGGGCCCACTGGGATTTATCGCCCAAGGGCCCACATGAACCTGGAGCCGGCCCTGAGCACCGCCCCCACTCCCACCTCTGACGCATCGACTTCAACAATAAAAGGCTGAGAGACATCAGGTTGGACCAGTACAGGTGCTGAGGTAAACCTCTCTTTTAGAGAGGAAAAAGCAACTTTAGCGGCGTCAGACCATTTAGAAAAATCAGTCCCCTTCCTAGTCATGTCAGTAAGCGGTTTTACAATAAGTGAATAATTTTTAATGAATTTCCTATAGAAATTCGCGAAGCCCAAGAACCGTTGTAGTGCTTTGAGGTTCTCAGGAAGATCCCAATCTAAAATTGCCTGGACCTTCCTAGGATCCATACGGAAACCTGACGCAGATAAAAAATAACCCAGGAATTGTATCTCCTGAACGGCGAAGACACATTTTTCAATTTTAGCATATAATTCATTCGTCCGTAAGACCTGCAGTACTTGTCTGACATGCACCTCATGTGTTTTCAGATCAGACGAATAAATTAAAATATCATCTAGGTATATTACCACAAACCTGCCGATTAGATGACTAAAAATGTCATTAACGAAATGTTGAAAGACGGCAGGAGCATTGGTCAGACCGAAAGGCATAACTAGATTTTCATAATGCCCCTCAGGGGTGTTAAACGCTGTCTTCCACTCATCCCCCTCCTTAATACGAATCAGATTGTAGGCACCCCTAAGATCAAGTTTGGAGAACCACCTAGCACCCGCAATCTGATTAAACAGGTCAGGAATGAGAGGAAGAGGGTATGGGTCTCGGATGGTTATCTGATTTAATTCGCGAAAATCTAAGCAAGGACGCAGGCCCCCATCTTTCTTTTTAACGAAGAAAAACCCTGCAGCCACGGGTGAAGAAGAGGGTCTGATGTGTCCCTTAGCCAAGCTCTCGGAGATATAATCTTTCATGGCTTGTCTCTCTGGACCCGAAAGATTATATAACCTGGTCTTGGGTAATTTTGCGCCGGGAATAAGGTTAACCGGGCAATCATAAGGACGATGAGGTGGTAACTTCTGACAACCCTTTTCAGAAAAAACATCCTCAAAGTCCGAAATAAATGTAGGTAGGGTAGTTATGGAGGCGACTAAGCAATTGCTATTTAAGCAATTTTCTCTGCACTGCTCACTCCACTCCAATATCTCCCTGGCCTGCCAATCCACCACTGGATTGTGCGCTACCAACCAGGGAAGACCCAGCACTACCGGAGTGGGAAGCCCCTCCAGAACATAACCTGAAAGCATCTCGTTATGGTGGTCCCCTACCCGAAGGTGTAAATTATGAACAATGTGCGTGAGGTTTCTCTGAGACAGGGGAGCAGAATCAATAGCGAATATGGGAATGGGTCTCTGTAAAGTACAGAGAGACAGTACAGTGCGGGCAAAATGGGCATCTATCAAATTTACCCCTGCTCCACTGTCTAGAAAGAAAGAAATAGTCTCCGTCTTATCACCAAAAATAATAACCGCTGGCAACACAAATTGCGATGTACGTATGGAGGAAACGTATACCCCCCGGCTGACATCCTCCACACAGCCTGGGGTTAGTAGTTTTTCCGACGGTCTTTTGTTTCTGAGGAAAGAAGGACAGACATTAATGAAATGACCCCTCTCCCCACAAAAAAAACAAACCCCACGCCTACGGCGAGCCTCAGGAGGACGGACCTGACGAGTAGTTCCTCCTAGCTGCATAGGCTCGTCTAAGTCCGTACAGACTAACTGCTGCTTGGGAGGGGTTACCAATTGCTCCGGTTTTTTCAACCTGACCCTAAGGCGTCTATCTATTCAGATAGAAAGGGACATAACCGCATCAAGGGAAAAGGGGGTCTCATATAACGCAAGCGCATCCTTAACCCTTTCGGATAACCCAGAGCAGAACTGACTCCTGAGAGCCGGGTCGTTCCATTGGGTATCCGTAGCCCACCTACGGAATTCAGAGCAATACTCCTCTACCGGCCGCTCTCCTTGTAAGAGTCTCCGTAATCTTGATTCAGCCAGGGCGACTCGGTCAGGGTCATCATATAGGAGACCCAAGGCCCCGAAAAACTCATCCACTGACCGAAGAGCCTGGGAATCAGTAGGTAAAGAGAACGCCCAGGACTGCGGATCCCCCTGCAGCAGGGAAATAACAACCCCCACCCGCTGATCTTCATTACCAGAGGAGTAAGGGCGCAGTTTAAAATATAACTTACAGGCCTCACGGAATGTCAAAAACTTGTCCCTTCCCCCAGAAAATCTGTCAGGAGAGGGACCTTGGGTTCCGCAACAACCTGGTTACCAGTAGCAACCGCTGGGCTTGCAGTCAGTTGTAATTGCTGCTGTTGCTGGAGGACCGACGCCTTCAATCCTACCACCTCCAAAGACAGGCCATGAAATTGTTTGGACAGAGCAGCAATTTGATCCATACTGGATTCTAAGTAGGTAAAATTTTTTTTTTTTTTTTTTTTTTACCTACACAAAATAATGGCCAGAGATAATGTAATGACCGACGACACGCACAGGGAGGAAAACAGGGAAAGCCCTGCCCAAGGGAGAGGGAAAGGTGGTGACCCCTAACTCACCTTGCGGCTGGCACCTGACTGCCCTGACGTCCCTAGACGGGTTCCTCACCCGTGCGGCGATCACGTGCCTAAACCCTGGCTTTCCCTAATATGAGCCCTGGATAGTGAACAGGCCGGTGGGATCGCTAGTCCACACCACTATCACTAAGAGGGAAACACCAGGGAGAGGACAGACAAAACATACAAACACATACACCCAGGTGGGCGACCACAATAAACCAAAAAGGTCCAACAGGGATCTGGAGGGTAGCGTACTGGACCAACTACCAGCGAACGCAGCAACACAGCTCCAGAAGGTCAGAATAGATGTCCAGGCAGGAAGCTCTATCTCTGGCAACCAGAGAAGTGTGAGAGAGAAATATAAGGAGGTCTGGGAGTGCTGGACAAGGAACAGCTGAGGAGAAGGAGCTACGGATCCCTGAGTGAGCCAAAAGGGTTTGCTAAGCAAACCCAGAAAGCTACCATAAGGAAAACAGCCCTATCTTAAATAGAGCGTGCAGCCAACCGCTGCGACTTCCTGACCCCGGGTATAACGGAGTCAGGAGTGGTCCTCGACACCCTCGTGACAGGAGCATTGTCGGCTAGGCGTGTACATATAATAAGGACTGTGATGTAATTGTATTACCCAAAATGCACTTCTGCTGTTGGTGTAATGTTACTCATTTACCCCTAGTTGACACTATTACCTAAGCTATTAGTATCATTCTATTAAGGGTTAAATATCCAAGTATGACTTTATCTCACATTCTATACACATGACCTCTGGAACCTAAATCAAAACTAGAGGGATTAATTCTGACACTTCTACCAATCAAGCACAGACTCATAGGCACCATTTGAATGTTTCCCACATTGTTAATTTATGGGACCGATAACAATATGATGAGCCTTATTTTCTCACAGAGATATCTGTGCCTTCTCTGCTACACTAACGGGTGATTGATGGTTAGTTAAAATATCAAATTTTTACAGATACTCATTAACAAAGTCCATATTTAAACAGTTTTCATCATATAATAGGAATATATGCGTTCCTATTGAGAAATATATATGATGACAGATACATAAACGTCCTTAACCCCTTAAGGACACATGACGTACCGGTACGGCATGTTTCCCGAGTCCTTAAGGACACATGACCGGCGGGCGGTGATCGGAACAAGGTGCCTGCTCAAATCATTGAGCAGGCACCTCGGCTAAATGCACGATCCCCCGCCCGCCTCCTCTTGAATATTCATTGGCGTCCAGTGGTTATACCAGAGTGTCAGCACATTGCTGACAATCTGGTATAAACGGCTGACATCTGTGCTGTAATGTCAGCCGTTTAACCCTTTCCATACCGCGGTCCGTACGGACCGCTGTATGGAAAAGGTTAACAGTCAGGGAGCTCCCTCAGTTGTTGCAGACGGGGAGGAATCGCATGGCAACAGGACACCTTCTCAGGCATCCTGCTGTCCATGGTGCTGAACAGATCTGTGCTAAAGGCATAGATCTGTTCAGACAAAGTATAAGTAAAATACTGTACAATACACTATATAGGGTACTGTACTGTATTATACAGACATCAGACCCACTGGATCTTCAAGAACCAAGTGGGTCTGGGTAAAAAAAAAGTGAAAAAAAGTGAAAAAAGTAAAGATAAAAAAATAAAATAAAATACACTACACATATTAGGTATCGCCGCGTCCGTAACGACCAGATCTATAAAACGGTCATGTTAATTTTCCCGCAAGGTGAACGCCATAAAAAAATAAAAATATGAGGAAATTGAAATTTTGCCCACCTTACTTCCCAAAAAAGTCGCATGTATGCCAAAATAGTACCAATCAAACCATCATCTCATCCCGCAAAAATCATACCCTACCCAAGATAATCTCCCAAAAACTGAAAAAACGATGGCTCTTAGACCATGGAAAAACACTAAAACATGATTTTTTTTGTTTAAAAAATGAAATCATTGTGTAAAACTTACATAAATAAAAAAAAGTATACATATTAGGTATCGCCGCGTCCGTATCGACCGGCTCTATAAAAATATCACATGACCTAACCTCTCAGGTGACCACTGTAAAAAAATAAAAGCGGTGTAAAAAAAGCAATTTTTTGTCATCTTACGTCACAAAAAGTGTAATAGCAAGCGATCAAAAAGTCATATGCACCCCAAAATAGTGCCAAACAGTCATCTCATCCCACAAAAAATGAGACCCTAACTAAGATAATTGCCCAAAAACTGAAAAAACTATGGCTCTCAGACTATGGAGACACTAAAACATGATTTTTTTGGTTTCAAAAATGAAATCATTGTGTAAAACTTACATAAATAAAAAAATTGTATACATATTAGGTATTGCCGCGTCCGTGACAACCTGCTCTATAAAAATACCACATGATCTAACCTGTCAGACAACAACAAAAAAAACGGTGCCAAAAAAGCTATTTCTTGTTACCTTGCCTCACAAAAAGTGTAATATAGAGCAACCAAAAATCATATGTACCCTAAACTAGTACCAACAAAACTGCCACCCTATCCTGTAGTTTCTAAAATGGGGTCACTTTTTTGGAGTTTCTACTCTAGGGGTGCATCAGGGGGGCTTCAAATAAGACATGGTGTCAAAAAAACCAGTCCAACAAAATCTGCCTTCCAAAAACCGTATGGCATTCCTTTCCTTCTGCGCCCTGCCGTGTGCCCGTACAGCAGTTTACGACCACATATGGGGTGTTTCTGTAAACTACGGAATCAGGGCTATAAATAATGAGTTTTGTTTGGCTGTTAACCCTTGCTTTGTAACTGGAAAAAAAATATTAAAATGGAAAATCTGCCAAAAAAGTGAAATTTCTATTTTCCATTAAATCTTGTGCAACACCTAAAGGGTTAACAAAGTTTGTAAAATCAGTTTTGAATACCTTGAGGGGTGTAGTTTCTTAGATGGGGTCACTTTTATGGAGTTTCTACTCTAGGGGTGCATCAGGGGGGCTTCAAATGGGACATGGTGTAAATAAACTAGTCCAGCAAAATCTGCCTTCCAAAAACCATACGGCGCACCTTTCCCTCTACGCCCTACTGTGTGCCAGTACAGTAGTTTACAGCCACATATGGGGTGTTTTTGAAAATTACAGAATCGAGGCAATAAATATAGCATTTTGTTTGGCTGTTAACCCTTGCTTTGTTACTGGAAAAAATGTATTATATATTTATAAATTGACCAAAAATCTAAATTCTGAAATTTTATCACCATTTGCCATTAACTCTTGTGGAGCACCTAAAGGGTTAACAACGTTTGTATAATCTGTTTTAAATACCTTGAGGGGTGTAGTTTCTAGTATGGGGTCATTTTTGGGTGGTTTCTATTATGTAAGCCTCAAAAAGTGACTTCAGTCCCTAAAAAGTGGATTTTTCAAAATTTCAAGATTTGCTTCTAAACTTCTAAGCCTTGTAACATCCCCCAAAAATATCATTCCCAAATTGATCCAAACATGAAGTAGACATATGGGGAATGTAAAGTAATAACTATTTTTGTAGGTATTACTATGTATTATAGAAGTAGAGAAATTGAAACTTTTTTACAAATTTTTGTTAAATTTGGTATTTTTTTATAAATAAAAATGATTTTTTTTTTACTTCATTTTACCAGTGTCATGAAGTACAATAAGTGACGAAAAAACAATCTCAGAATGGCCTGGATAAGTCAAAGTGTTTTAAAGTTATCACCACTTAAAGTGACACTGGTCATATTTGCAAAAAATGGCCTGGTCCTTAAGGTGAAATAAGGCTGCGTTCTTAAGGGGTTAAAAATACGTAACAATATAAAACAATACATATGTCTTATTGATTTTCTTATACAAAACTAAGGTTGATTATACGGGTATATAGATATTACAGCTTTTCTACCTCATTAATAAATACCAAACTGTAGAGGTAATTAGCACCAGCTGCGTCTGGAGAGCACCCTTATCTCCTGTCATAAATCCATAAGAAGACAAGAAGGCGTCTTTTCAGACTGGTACATCCATTAAAAGAAATCTTATTTGAACTGTCCTTCCCATGACCCTCTCTCGGCCATCTTTAAAATACATAACATATAACTGTAGAGGGAAGTCAGGTGGGCGTATGTATATGGATATATATATATGTATCTGCCCCTTCATTGATATGTGTAGGTATGTATGTATATGGGCCCCCTTATATGGCCAATAGGGATATATATTCCCTGTATGGCTGTGTATATATTCCCTCTTATGTAGATGTATATATGAGGATGTGTGTATGCAGTGCATACATCTGTATATGTGTATCTGCCATGGCTCTCCCCCAGGTATATATATATATATATATATATATATGTGTATATGTATATATGTGTGTATATATATATATACAGTACAGACCAAAAGTTTGGACACACCTCATTCAAAGAGTTTTCTTTATTTTCATGACTATGAAGGCATCAAAACTATGAATTAACACATGTGGAATTATATACATAACAAACAAGTGTGAAACAACTGAAAATATGTCATATTCTAGGTTCTTCAAAGTAGCCACCTTTTGCTTTGATTACTGCTTTGCACACTCTTGGCATTCTCTTGATGAGCTTCAAGAGGTAGTCCCCTGAAATGGTCTTCCAACAGTCTTGAAGGAGGTCCCAGAGATGCTTAGCACTTGTTGGCCCTTTTGCCTTCACTCTGCGGTCCAGCTCACCCCAAACATTTCGATTGGGTTCAGGTCCGGTGACTGTGGAGGCCAGGTCATCTGGCGCAGCACCCCATCACTCTCCTTCATGGTCATATAGCCCTTACTTTCAAAGTTTTCCCAATTGTTCGGCTGACTGACTGACCTTCATTTCTTAAAGTAATGATGGCCACTCGTTTTTCTTTACTTAGCTGCTTTTTTCTTGCCATAATACAAATTCTAACAGTCTATTCAGTAGGACTATCAGCTGTGTATCCACCTGACTTCTCCTCAACGCCACTGATGGTCCCACCCGCATTTATAAGGCAAGAAATCCCACTTATTAAACCTGACAGGGCACACCTGTGAAGTGAAAACCATTTCAGGGGACTACCTCTTGAAGCTCATCAAGAGAATGCCAAGAGTGTGCAAAGCAGTAATCAAAGCAAAAGGTGGCTACTTTGAAGAACCTAGAATATGACATATTTTCAGTTGTTTCACACTTGTTTGTTATGTATATAATTCCACATGTGTTTAATTCATAGTTTTGATGCCTTCAGTGTGAATCTACAATTTTCATAGTCATGAAAATAAAGAAAACTCTTTGAATGAGAAGGTGTGTCCAAACTTTTGGTCTGTACCGTATATATATGGGCCTATAACTGCCCATGTATGCCCCAGGTTTATGAGTATATCTGTGTCTATAGATGCGCCCCAAGTATCTATATACATGTACATACTTAAATGCGGCCAATTTTATGCCTCCAGGTGGCTGGTGACTTCAAAGGCTAAGGGATCAATAGATCTGAGGCCTTTTGTTGAGTTTCCTCAGTTTATTAGCCTAGTTACTATGATCTCCCCCACCTTGTGTTTGTGACATGGCTGGGCGTGTGGTGCTGCTAGCCTCAGGGGGCCAACTGGGAGTCCTGAGTGCAGGCATACGTCACAGTCACACTATGATGTCACATCCCTGAGGAGGGGGGAGGTGAGCTGTTTCTGAGGCTGATATATGAGCCCCAAGCCAGGAATAGGGCTCTCTTGGAACTGGACTACAAACAGAGACACATGGGAGAGAGCAGCTTCATGACGTGCCCCTGGAGAAGGCATAGTAAACCTGGAAGGGCTAAGTATACCCCTGCAGCAGTAACCCCTTCACTGCTGCCCTGATTAACCACTACCTGTCTAGCCACTACCTACCCCTCACATACCCCCTATATCCCCAACAATAGTAACCCCTTCCCTGCCACCAACACATCCCATTGCAATCCCTATCCCTGCAGGCCCTGTCCTACATTACCCCTTTTACCCCTGCGGTACCCCTGAATCTGTGGTCTGCATTAACTCTTGCAGTGCCACCATTTACCCTTTCTACCCCGTAGGGACAGTGAGTAGCAAGGCGGGTGGGTTGCTGCTAATGAATGTATGTAAGTGTATTGTATAGATAGTGTGTGGGGTGGAATTGGGAATTGAGTATTATCTGTGTTGTAGGTGTTTATTGTAATAATCTTGCTGTACTGTGGTGTGTGCGTCTATATGTGTATACAGTCAGATCCATAAATATTGGGACATCGACACAATTCTAAAAATTTTGGCTCTATACAGCACCACAATGGATTTGAAATGAAACGAACAAGATGTGCTTTAACTGCAGACTGTCAGCTTTAATTTGAGGGTATTTACATCCAAATCAGGTGAACGGTGTAGGAATTACAACAGTTTGCATATGTGCAAACTAAGAAGACAGGTTGTCATTAGCAGGAGCTGCTCAAACCCACATGCAGTTGTGCATATATATAGGGGAGCAAATCCTGCACTTGTGGCCCGTTGCTAATGGCAATCCCCAGCAAAATGCATACGGTGGAGGATGCCCGCAGCGAACCACAAGTACCACAATAGACATCCTACACAAGGTGTGGTGCCCGGGCTTAGACATGTTCTACACCGTAGGACATGTTGACTAATCTCTCAATTTTAAAATCAGTTTGAGGGTTTAGTTAGATTGCAGAGTGCACCTGTATTTGTTATTGTTTTGTTATATTGATTACAACATCCGCACTTGTTATCTTGTGTAGGATGTCTATTGTGGTACTTGTGGTTCGCCGCGGGCATCCTCCACCGTATGCATTTTGCTGGGGATTGCCATTAGCAATGGGCCACAAGTGCAGGATTTGCTCCCCTATATATATGCACAACTGCATGTGGGTTTGAGCAGCTCCTGCTAATGCCAACCTGTCTTCTTAGTTTGTATATATAGATTTTTGGAGGTGTATAAACTCCAATTTAAATGTGCCTGTTTTCCATCTACAGGTCACATTTAGGTGCACCTGTGAAGCCTGGGCTATATCAGCCAGTCTTGAGTGGGACTCGCAGACTCCTCCCTCCTCCCATTGCAAGCATGGCCACATGCTGGAGGTAACTGGTGAGCTGTTTGTGTGTCGGCCTTATGCTCCTGTAATTTGCCCACTGGCTCCTGGTATCGCCCATACGGCTCAGGTAGGAGAGTGTTAGGTCCCGGGCTACTTGAGAAACCTTGGCGTGGTGCCCGGGCTTAGACATGTTCTACACCGTAGGACATGTTGACTAATCTCTCAATTTTAAAATCAGTTTGAGGGTTTAGTTAGATTGCAGAGTGCACCTGTATTTGTTATTGTTTTGTTATATAGTTTGCATATGTGCCTCCAACTTGTTGAGGGACCAAAAGTAATGGGACAATTGGCTTCTCAGCTGTTCCATGGCCAGGTGTGTGTTATTCCCTCATTACCCCAATTACAATGAGCAGATAAAAGGTCCAGAGTTCATTTCAAGTGTGCTATTTGCATTTGAAATCTGTTGCTGTCAACTCTCAAGATGAGATCCAAAGAGCTGTCACTATCAGTGAAGCAAGCCATCATTAGGCTGAAAAAACAAAACGAAATTATAGAGTAAGTGATCAATTATTAAAACTTAACATTTAATATGATAAACATAGAAAATTGGTCCCACGATAATTGGATACAATAAATACAAAGAAGGAAGCAATGCAGAGGTTCACCACACAGGTAATAATGGTACTAGCAACCAAAACACATTAAGGAAACAAGAGGTGCTCGGCGGCACCAAAAGATAACCAGGTGGTCCCTACCGCTCTGATGAGATGCTCCTTGGTACAACAGATGCCTAGCCGGTGTTAATGGATGTACACACCGTTGCTAGAGGCAGTGGTAAAAACGCAGGGTTAAGGATGCTAGGTTAGCTGGCCCTAGTAATACCCTAGGCATCCTACAATGAACTAAGTGACCTGACCACGGAATTCCGTGACCAGTCACAAGCAGGAACCTAACCCTGGAATTTGTGCGCCCTAGAAAGCCCTCGCCTGCCTGATCCCTACACGCATGTTTTGCTGAAAAGATGAGTAAAAAGCTCATCAGGGGAAACACGGGAGCTTGGGCTGAAACTGTGCAGGGTACACTGACAATAATGTCAGATGTGTGCTCTGCACAGAGGCAAAGTGTGACCACAATCCTGATGTGGATACGAGTGGACAGACTAACAGTAGGATGATAGGGGGAAAACTGATGCAAAGCCCCTCTCCTACTAACAAATTCTTGGTGCATGGGCTAATGTAGCCTGAGGTAGCGCAAAAAGCCACCACCTTTTAAAGAAGAAGCCAGCCTCAAAACGGGCTTGGCTAGGACACTCCTACCTGAACCAGAAGATGCGGTTAACGCCTGCGCATGCGCGAAAAGACGGATCGCATAAAGAAAGGGAGGAAGTCACTGGGCAGACGCTAGTGATGGAGATGACGTCACCGCGTCCAATCTCGTTTGTTCACGCGAGATGACACGACAGTTGCCAGGCAATCGCGACGATGAAAAAACAAAACAAACACATCAGAGAGATAGCAAAAACATTAGGCGTGGCCAAAACAACTGTGTAACGGATCTCCTGGCACCCTGACCGGGTACCTCCGTCGAATGATGCTCCTAGCGCTTCCCGAGGACTCCAAGCACTCCACTTGACACCATAACCGCCACAGACCCCACGAACCGCCGAAGCTTGGTTGAGGTCTCGCCGTCTCCTACCCACCCTGGACCTACGACATGGCTCCAGGCTCCAGTGGGTGAACCTCTCCTAAATCCAGAGAGCAGGAACAGCTCATACAAGAGCTAGTAGTTATAGCCAGGGGAGTATAGCAAATCTTCAGCGTATAGCAATCCCCAGTGTCGATCAGTTACCCAAACACCAGCCTCAACATGATGAAGGGTAAAACAGCAACTCTTTATTGAACACACAAGCATTGACTTATACTCATTTTCCAACAAGGTTACCACCCACAGGATTTTGTAAAAACAACCAATAAACACGTACAATACAGTAAAACACTCCCACACAAAATCCTCCCCTCTGCCTGTGATACAATTACCTTACACAATGGGTTAATGTAATCATCACAGGCAGGATAATACACAATGTCTTCTGTCCTGGAGACAACCGAGGAGTAATTTAATTATCTCTCAGGACAAAGGGAAATCGCAAATACACACGTGGAGACAATAGGACAGACATCACTACTCAAATATACCATGTCTCACCCTTTACAGTACACATAGACATTTAACATATCCAAACAGCGCTCAGATGCCACAAACACAGTCAGATCGCCATGGGGTTTTAGTTTAGCATGGGCTGATGAGAGGGCCCATAATCCTGGAGCAAGAGGCTGGCAAACAGGCCCCTCCAAAACCCAGTGGTGAGGTTGGTTTTGCCACAAACTGTTTGGAACATTCTTAAAAAGAAGGAACGCACCGGTGAGCTCAGCAACTCTAAAAGACCCGGAAGACCACGGAAAACAACTGTGGTGGATGACCGAAGAATTCTTTCCCTGGTGAAGGAAACACCCTTCACAACAGTTGGATAGATCAAGAACACTCTCCAGGAGGTAGGTGTATGTGTGTCAAAGTCAACAATCAAGAGAAGACTTCACCAGAGTGAATACAGAGGGTTCACCACAAGATGTAAACCATTGGTGAGCCTCACAAACAGGAAGGCCAGATTACAGTTTGCCAAACGACATCTAAAAAAGCCTTCACAGTTCTGGAACAACATCCTATGGACAGATGAGACCAAGATCAACTTGTACCAGAGTGATGGGAGGAGAAGAGTATGGAGAAGGAAAGAAACTGCTGATGATCCTAAGCACACCACCTCATCAGTGAAGCATGGTGGTGGTAGTGTCATGGCATGGTCATGTATGGCTGCCAATGGAACTGGTTCTCTTGTATTTATTGATGATGTGATTGCTGACAAAAGCAGCAGGATGAATTCTGAAGTGTTTCGGGCAATATTATCTGCTCATATTCAGTCAAATGCTTCAGAACTCATTGGACGGCGCTTCACAGTGCAGATGGACAATGACCCAAAGCATACTGCAAAAGCAACCAAAGAGTTTTTAAGGGAAAGAAGTGGAATGTTATGCAATGGCCAAGTCAAACACCTGACCTGAATCCGATTGAGCATGCATTTCACTTGCTGAAGACAAAACTGAAGGGAAAATGCCCCAAGAACAAGCAGGAACTGAAGACTATTAAAAAGTGAAAGTTTGATTTATGATTATTATTATGTCCCATTACTTTTGGTCCCTTAACAAGTGGGAGGCACATATGCAAACTGTTGTAATTCCTACACCGTTCACCTGATTTGGATGTAAATACCTTCAAATTAAAGCTGACAGTCTGCAGTTAAAGCACATCTTGTTTGTTTTATTTCAAATCCATTGTGGTGGTGTATAGAGCCAAAAATGTTAGAATTGTGTCGATGTCCCAATATTTATGGACCTGGCTGTATATCTATAACCATTAGTAGACTATTGTGTAATAAATATTTTATTATTTAAGGGCACAGTGTCTGGTCCATTATTATAGTACAGTAAGGCGCAGGCAGTCGGCTTTCAGCGCAGCGTGCAGGCAAGGCGAGGGTGCATATGTTATATTATATTAAGGGAATAAATGGGCGGGGTCACAGTAGATGACTCACGCCTATTTAGGAATATTAATTATTGGTATTGACATAAATATTGGTAATTAATATTCCCCCCTTAACAATAACAATATGGCCTCTTATATCTACGGTATATATAATCAAATATAATTATGATAATTAGATAAATGTTTGATACACTTATGAAAAAGCACAACAAAGATGAGATACAGCATCTAGCCTGGATACAAGATGAGATACAGCCTCTAGCCTGGATACAAGATGAGACACGGCCTCTAGCCTGGATACAAGATGAGATACGGCCTCTAGCCTGGATACAAGAGGAGATACGGCCTCTAGCCTGGATACAAGATGAGATACGGCCTCTAGCCTGGATACAAGATGAGATACAGCCTCTAGCCTGGATACAAGAGGAGATACGGCCTCTAGCCTGGATACAAGATGAGATATAGCCTCTAGCCTGGATACAAGTTGAGATATGGTCTCTAGCCTTGATGCAACATGAGATACAGTTGGGCATGGAGGCATACAGGATCTGTATGGTATACTGCGGCACATTTACCCACATTTACCCACACCTGTTGAAGCTGGCCCTGTAGATCTTGCACACTTGTAGATTATCGAAGCTGGTGTCCTACCTGGTCCCATAAATGCTCTATTAGTGATAAATCTGGTGACCAGGCAGCGAAGGAATCTAGTGAGACATTCCTGGGAAACCCTTGCTGTGTGCGGGCGAGCATTATCCTGCAGAAAAATGCCAGCTGGAAGCCCTGCCATTAGAGGCTACACATGTGGCTGCAGGATGTCCTGTGACTGAGCTGTTAGTGTCCCTCATATCACTTCTAGGGGTGACTTTTTTATTTCATGGCCCACAGGATCATGACACCAGCATATGGGACAGTGCGTAGCTCCACACACACAAAGGCAGGATTGAAGCGCTCACCACGAAGCCTCCATACTCAAACCCGATCTTTGTGAGATTCCAAACAGAACCTGAATTTGTCCCTAAAGACAATGGTTCCAGTCCATAGCAGTCCAGGCATCTCATTCACAACAACAAAGGTAATGGTGGCTGACTGTTAAGAGTAGGACATGTATTGGATGCCATGGAACCAAATTTCCTTCTGCCATGTGGAAATGGTCTGGGCAGAGACAGGGGTGTGTAATGAAGGTGCCACCTGTGTCTGGATGGTGGACAATGAAATTGTGAGAGCTGATTGTGCTTGTTGGCAGATCAAATGATCCTCTCTACTGGTGGTGTGTCTGGGACATCCAGAGCTTGTTCGCAGTAAATGTGTGCTCTCGCGTAGCCACTGCTTCCAATACCTCCTAACAGCTAGGTCAATATGGTCTAGATCAGGCCTGCTCAACCTACGGCCCTCCACTGTTGCAAAACTACAAATATCTTTGAGTGCGTCATAGAAGCATGTCTAGAATTTCTCATCAAAAGGTACACTATCCAATAGTAGCCTCTGAGAGCATTTTTAAAGGGCAGTGAGTGAAGCACTTTTACGTTTTTGGGTTGTAGTTTTCTTTTTTCAGGCTTTTTTCCCCCCAGTATAGCAATGTATGGTAAATAGCCAGAAAAAGCCACATCAGAAATATGCTGCCGTATTACAAAAAATAAATAAAAAATAACATGCACCTGGAAGTACACTATAACAGTCTGAGTGTGGTGTTATGGATCCGCACTACACAGATCCATATTACGGCCACATGCATTTTTATTTTTTTGCAAAGCAATAGTTTTAACATTCTGTAAGAATAAATACTTAGTTTTATGGCTGTAGCTGAAATAATGGACATTATTAACAAAGCAATAGCGCAATAAATAAAGCAACAGCCACGACAAAGTGAACGCAACCTGCCTGATTGGCATCTGCTTTATTTTCAGTTCTCGTTCTCAGTTTTCATTTCATCGTGTCTGTGTTTTTTTTTCCCGTCCAGATTGTATGCTTTTTTCACTCACATTACAAAAAAATGGAGAATAATATAATTTTTCGTTTTTTTATTTTTCTGATGGATTAGAAGAGCGGAAAGCTCAATGCAAGTGTGAACACAGCCTTAGGCCTCATGCACACGAACGTATTTTCCTTCCGTGTCCGTTCCATTTTTTTTGCGGACTGTGTACGGAACCATTCATTTCAATGGGTCTGCAAAAAAACGAAGGTACTACGTGTGCATTCCGTTTCCGTTCCAGAAAAAAAAAGAACATGTTCTATTATTGTCCGCATTACGGACAAGGATAGGACTGTTCTATTAGGGGCCAGCACATGGATGTCATCTGTACGGAATGCACATGGATGTCATCTGTATTTTTTGCGGATCTGTTTTTAACGGGCCGCAAAATACATACGGTCGTGTGCATGAGGCCTTCCTAAGCAGTATCTAGAAGCAATACTACAGTGCTGGTGAATGGTACGTCAGGATTTTACTTTCCAGTACTTCTGGCTAGAGTTACGCCTTGTTCACATCTCTGTCAAGCAGATTCAGCAGGCTGTTCTGGCAGAAAACGACCTGCTGGATTCTCTAGTTCACCACCGGATGCCCATTAACTGTAATGAAGTCTGATGGTGATCCGTCCGCCTTCTGGCATAAATGCCGGGTTTTGGCCAGACAAAAAATGTTGCATGCAAGGTTTTTTTTTGTCTGGCAGACAGCAGACATTTGTGCCAGATTAGACAGAGGGATCTGTTTGACGGAGATGTGAACAAGGCCTCACCATGTCCCAGTGAGGCTAAATCTCATGTTTCCAGTTTTTGCTGTGGTTATTTGTGATGTAAAAAGTAAAAAAAAATGTTTAACATGTAGAAAAAAAACAGATGATGCTGTCCGTTTTGTGCCATGGGCACACGACAGTTGCTCAGACTTACTAATCATAAAGATGGAGTAAGCTTAGACCAGCACCAGATTTATCACAGGGGCTCAGGCTTGGGGATATAGATGTGGTGCAGGGATAGACACTTTTCTCTGTCTCTATACCTACTGTTGGTTGGCCTAGTTTGAGAGATTTTTACACCAGAATGGCGCCAAACTTTTAAATGGTTCATCTTAGGCCACACCTGCTTTCCCATGAAACTCCACCAACTTTCTACTAAATCCTAACCCTTTTTCAAGCATGTCAGGGAAAAGTGCAGAAACCCTGGATGCCCCAAATTGGACCACTTTTTAAGACAGACTTTTGGTGAAGACATATTAGTAAATCAGGGCCACTGTGTGTGAACATATCGAGGCAGACTAACGTGAGAACTGTAATAAAAATGACTGATCAGCTGATCTTGCCGGGAGGAGCTGCAGCCATTGAGTTCTTTCCCCTACAGCAGGTGTCAGCAACCTTCGGCACGCCAGCTGTTGTGAAACTACAATTCCCTGCATGCTCCATTCATTTCTAGTACAGCAGTGCAAGTATGCATGCTGGGAGTTGTAGTTGTACAACAGCTGGAGTGCTGGAGGTTGCCTACCCATGCCCTACAGGTACAAGGAGACCCTTATGTAATGCATGGAAGGCCCGAGTCTGACAGGTGGCTCATGTGAAGTGACGTCTTAGCCACACTCAGGGTTGCCTCATGTTTCACTTCAAATTAAATGTAATATTACGGTACAAGGCGGCTATGAAAATGAACGATGACCATGTGATACATGGACAATCCAGGGCAACGCCAGCTGTCCCATCACATTTTCATCTTCTTTTAACAGAAGTTTCCAGCATAAATGAAGACTGAAATCTATGATGGCTTGATGTGCACAGACCGTCGAAGGATGCACTTAATTTATGATGAGGTTTGCCCTTCACCATAAATTAAGCATATCCTCCGTCATCGCAAGGGATATCAAGACCGGTGTACCACACGCCAGTCTTTATAAACTCCCCCCTTTGCACTTATCTTTTCAAGAGCTTTTTTTTTTTTTTGGGGGGGGGGGGGGGGGGCATGGAGTACAAAACATGCCTCGTAGTTAGCTGAATTGATCAACATTTTTTGCCATATTGTGTTTTACAACCTGGCGTTTTTTAATGGTGTATTTTTCATGTTTTTTTTTTTTTAAGTATGTATCCCCAGTAATGTCACTAATACACCAACACACTTGGCATATGCATTTTTTTTTTTCTTGGCAGCCAAGACAAGGAGACAGGAGTGGCGTTGTGTGCAAAATCTGCCTTCTTAGAATTGTGTTTTTTTTCCCTGTATTTTCTTTGTGACCTCCACCCCATTAGCCTTAGCACATGTTGGATTATCAGACTATATATTAGTTGATCAGCATGACATGGACCGAACCTCATCCGGATGCCTTCCGTTTTTCATGCAGCCTCATTCACTTTGATGGGCCGGGGTTGTGTGAAAAAAAAACACAATATAGAACATGCTGTGATTTTTTCCAGAATGCAAAAGTGGTCAGTGAGAAACTATGCTCGTGCCTCTATACCCATTGAATGGGTAAGGATTTAGTCCGAATGCTGTCAGTTCGCAACACCTATTGCTTCCGGATGGAAAACTCACTTGTGTGAAAGAGGCCTTAGAGATCGTCACTCTCATCCACCTGCTTCCAGAAGCCGTTTCTGTTAGGGCTCTTTCACACGAGCGGATCCCGTAAAAGAATGCCAAGCCCCGTTCCGGACAGCAGAGACACTGAGCAGTAACATGATTGATAATGGTCTTTGCCTCTCTGTGATCTTTTTACTACAAAATCACAGCGAGATAAAGTTGTCACCGTGATTTTGTAGTAAAAAGGTCACAGAGAGGCACGGACCATTATCAATCATGTTAATGCTCGTGTCTCTGCTGTCCGGAACGGGGCTTGGCACTCTTTTACACAGTGGATTGCACGCACGGCATCCGCTCATATGAAAGAGCCCTTAGGCCTCCTTCACACTCATCCAGCTCAGTAGGTGAACTTGAAAATTACCATACAGATTACACACCAGGGGGCGCCATTATATTGAAGCATTTTTGTAACAGACATTAAATGACAAAAAATAAAACTAGCTTTTAAGACTGAATTAGGGTACTTTCACACTTGCGGCAGAGGATTCTGGCAGGCAGTTCCGTCAGATCCAGCAATCCGGACGCAAACGGATGGCATTTGTCAGATGGATCCGGGTGCGGATCTGTCTGACAAATGCATTGAAATACCGAATCAGTCTCTCCAGTGTCATCCGGAAAAACGCATGCGCGGACCGGAAAAACAGATCCGTCAATGCGGAAATTTGAATGCCGGATCTAATGCATTCCAATGGAATTCCGGCAAGTGTTCAGGATTTTTGGCCGGAGAAGAATGCAGCATGCTGCGGTATTATCTACGGCCAAAAAACGTAAGAGGGACTGAACTGATGCATCCTGAACGGAATGCTCTCCATTCAGAATGCATTAGGATAAAACAAATCCGTTTTTTTCCAGTATTGAGCCCCTGTACCGGAAAAGAAAAACGCTAGTGTGAAAGTACCCTAATATTAAAATAACATTTAATGGTGGCAGAACCCCTTTAAGAGGGGTGCAAGCGGTTAGTAATATGAAAATGTTAGGGGGACAGGTCCTCTCTAAATCACTTTTCTGATTCATACTGATGATAACAAATAAATTTGCACATTAACAATTCTAAAATTGAAATATATGAGCAACATGAAATACCTTACCTTACGATTAGGGAAGGCAAACAAAAAAGCGACCAGCAGGTATATCAATTTTTATTATTCATATTTAACAAGCTTTAAAAATACAGAATAAAATAGCTTTTTTTCTACTATTATTCACAACATCTGGTCCAATTACATATTTTTTCTTAAATATATTTTAACAATAAAACGAAAGTCATGTTAGAAAAAAAAAAAACACTAAATATGAAATAATTTCTTTAAAAAAATTGTAACAAATTACATCTTGGGAGAAAAGAAACCTTTTGTTACACTCAAAAATATAAATCAAAAGACATCCAGCAAATAACGCAATAATAACTCCTGGAAGAAGTAATAAGATATTCTTCCTGACAGTCTGCAAATTATACATACAAATCACCTTCAACTAACGAAGAGAAATATTGGTATTAAAATAAAACATAAAATTAAAATAAAATATAATTTAAGGGTTTAATTTTTTCTTCGTTTCAACTCGATACATCAGCAAAAAGCATCCATTAGTGTGCGTACTAGGCCAATTACACATTTTACAAAGTATGTCCATCGTGACAAGTATTTAGGAATGTATCAAATGATTATCATGGCACCATTTTTCAAGCTTAATTCAGTCCGCAGCTATGGGCAGTAGCAACATCAAAAACTACAAAAAGTAGGGCTGCCCAAGTAATTGCTCCCCCTGGTGGCAGATGTACAGTCAGATTTTCTGCTCCAGAACCCAGATGATTATCAAACATTTTACATGCATGGGAACTAAAAAAAAATTTAAAAAAAATCCCCTCCAAAGAAAAGTAATCCCTGCTTATCCACATCACACTATACATGGTAGTATGTTAATTAATGAGACTATGCCCATTTAAAAGGGCCATTACATGTATGAAAAATGGTAACAAAGGTGGGTTCTCTGGTCATGATGATCCGTTACACAAGTGTATCTTGCTCATTACAAGGACAGCCCACTGATTTTAATGACCACAGTGTAATACTTAATTTCTCCTGTGGTGGCACTGCAGGGAAGTTGAACACCTGATGATGGATTCTCCCATTAAAGGGCCTCCTGTGAGAAGAATTTATATCTGTGCGTCCACATGGTAGCACTTCTTGCCCAAAGCATTATCACATAAGGACTTGGCTTCACATGAACCGGTCACTAAAGTGGTTGTCCATGATTAGAAGAACATGGCTGCTTTATTCCAAAAACAGCATCACCCCTGTCCATGGATTGCATCTAGTATTGCAGCTCAGCTCTATTGAAGTGAATGGGGCCGAGCTGTTATGGACTGGGGTGGTGCTGTCTTTGGAAGAAAGCAGAGCAGCCACCTTCTTCTAATCGAGGACAACCTTTTTAAGGGGTGCCTATCAGTTTCTGACATGTCATAACAGTATGTTAGAAGTTCTAACCAGTGGAAGTCTGAGCGCCGAGACCCCCCCCCCCCCCCTTCCATATCATCAAAATAAAGGGCCAGGTGACCACTGTGGCCCCTTTTCTGTTTGGCTCTTTAAGTGAGCACTGCACAGATTAAAAAAAAGTTCACGGACAAAAACAAAGAAGCAGCCCAGCCCCTCACCACCCAAAAGTTCTGACATGCTGCTATGACATGTCGGATGTTTGTTAAAATGAGAGATACCCTTTAAGCCTTTAGGCAGGAAGTGTTGTCCTGGGGACACAAGGACTCAACTTCTTAAAGGGATTGGAAAGAATTAGAAAAGCGTGGCTGCTTTCTTCTAGAAACAGCTCATTGCTTGCTGATGGTGATATATTCTGTAGAATGTAAACTCTTTAAATCGCAATATCCCACGTCAATATGAGATTTTTAAAATGCATAGGGAGCCCGAATACTGAAACCATACTCTGTATTTCTATATAATACTGCACTTTTACTTCTAGAGGACTTTACGTTTGCACACAGAACACACTGGCAGAAACGGGAAGTGCACAAGGATGCCGCTCAGACCCAATTGTGCGTATAACATTATAATCTCCGAGGTAGGGGCAGTAACCGGTTTCACACAGAAGTGGGTCAGTGAAAGGAATTTAATCAGGCCTATTTGACTCTTCATTGGCTATGGCTTTGTTCAGGACTACATTCTGAAATAAGCATCACATTTCCATGAATGGCTTTGTAGGTGTAGAGCTATTTGTGCCCAGCAAAAGAAAATGGGAAACTTTAAGGAAAGCAAAAAACATACTGGTGAAGGCAGAGGCAACAGTACAGTACGGTACATTAACATCAGTCCTATTTAAAGGGGTTTTCCAGAGTTGAAACATTGATGGCCTATCCTCATCAACATCTGATTGGTGGGGGACCAACTCCCAGCCGCCAATCAGCTGTTGCTAGTCTCATCCTAGGCCTGTGATGTCACGTCTATTGATCACATGGCCTTTGTACAGCTCAGCCCTCTTCAAATGAATGGGTTAGAGCAGCAATACCAAGCACAGCCACTATTACATGTGCTTCAGGTCGCAGTGCTCATCCTAGCGCTATGGATCCAAACCGGTCTGAACATTTAAAGGGGTTATCCAGTAATTTATATTGATGAGCTATCCTTTGAGGGGCGCCAGGACTTGGACCCCGCCTGATGTGATGATGATGATCTATGCTGAGGATAGGTCATTATTATTATTTTTACCTGGATAACCCCTTAAATTACTGGAAAATCTCTAAAAGGCAGCAAATGGTAATGTAGCTATATAGAAATAACCATTTCAGAATGTCTGCTCTGACTGTACTGGCATTGGCTTTATGTATCCCAGGAACTAGACTGGATTTATATTTATAGAGGTTCTGCGGGGCTTAGATATTAATGGCCCATCCTTGGGATTGGTCTTCAATATCTGATCAGTGGGGCTCCGACTCCTAGCATCTTCACTGATCGGCGGGGTGCACACTGGAGATGTTTCCCAGGCACAGCTCCATACATTTGGAAGTGGCCATTCCTGGTACTTCATTACCAGGCACAACCACCGGGAAATATATGCTACTCAATAAAGGGGATGTGGCACTTGTGGGAACCTCACTGATCTGATAGTCATGGCCTATCCATCAAAAACCCAGAAAAAAAAAAAGCCTGTCCATGTAGTTCGACAGGACATTGTTGTATAAACATTTGAAGTGGAACCATTTGCCTTCTGAACTGGGATGGCTGCTCATTAATATAGAAACCTAGTTCACTAACTAGATAGACCTGTCCTTGACACCTACAGACGTGCCACGTAAAAAGATGGATTCAGGGGTTGGTCTAGGCATTCTTGTGAAGGCCTTTTTGGAGACCATTAAGTGGGTACAGTAGGACATATTGGTTCGTCTTTGATATGGCATTGACAGATGCCTTGACCTAAAAGTAAACTGCCATGGTGACCGATTTTCTTAAGGACAGGTGTCCTGAAGAAGGAGAACATATTTTTCTAACTACTTCCCAAAATTGAAAAGGCATGGTGGATATTGTTCATATAAAATGGAAACAAGCTCACATGAAAATAAGTGAATGATAAAAGTGTGCAGGGTCCTCTTACTGAATGGCTCTATCCCGACAGTATAATTTACACAGTTATATTATAAATTGGTGTAAAATATGTGACATATGTATAATAAATATCTATCCAACCCAACAGGGATATATACTATAGTCAACGCCATGAAAAATCTGACATTTTACTATATACAATAAGGAATAAAAAATACAGGCGGATTTAAACTGCTCTGGTGCCGTACTACCAGCTACATCATATATAAATACATATAGGATATGTTTTAGGGAGTTCACACTGTAGAAATAGGTGGGATAATTACCGGGTCACCAAGATGAAATTCCCCAGATATAATAAAGGAAATCCACAAAACAAGCGCAATCGGTAGCATTTCAAGACAGGTATAAAGAAACGTCGTGCTGTACAAGTGGTCTGTCTAGGATAATGACAGTAAATTCTTAGATAAAAGTACAGAGAGAGATGACTAGTTCACAAGTTATTCCAGTACTAAAAATATACCAGGACCCGTACAGAACAAGTGATTTCTAGGGCTGCATATAAAAATCACAGGTTGCCGCAGATAACAGTAATCCCCTGCTTAAAAAAAAACAAAAACACAGTTAAAAAAAACTGCTTTAAAATAATCATGCCAATTAAAATATTTGGACGATGCCATATTTTTTGGATACAGTACTGAAGATATGAAGGGTCAATAGGGCCCATAAATTTTGTAAGGTTGTAAATATGCCTGGCATCCAGCTGAAAAGGACATATGGGAGGAGCAGAATGAAAAGTTGTCTGCCAATTACACACACCTAGCCAGTCAGCAGTGGTGTTGTTTATTAACCATTCCGATTGGCTAAGAAGAACTGGAAGACAGAGCTCTACCCACAATGCTCCGCCCAAATGTCCTTTTCAGCTGCATACCAAGAGATCTTAGCAGGCTCGGACTGGCCCACCGGGGAAATCCTCGGTGGGCCCCCGATCCAGAAAGTGAGCTTCCTTGCTTAGAAGCTGTCTGCGATAAGCTACGCCCCCTGTACACAGTTGGATGCATGCTGCCTGTGATTCATCCTAAATGAGAAGGAGGGCTCCGCACCAGCGCTGATTCATGGGAAGTGACAAGTTTTGTGTAATCAGCACTCCTGGTCAGAGTAAGGCTCCATTCACACGTCCTCAATTCTGTTCCGCATTTTCCAGAATGGAACTGCGGACCCATTCATTTCTATGGGGCCACACTATGTGCTATCCGGATCTGGAAATGCAGATCAGCACTTCCAGGTCCGCAATTCTGTTCCCGAAAAAAATAGAACATGTCCTTTTCTTGTCCGCAATTGCGGACAAGATTAGGCATTTTCTATTATAGTGCCGGCGATGTGCGGGCCGCAAAATGCGGAATGTACATTGCCGGTGTCCGTTTTTTACGGATCCGCTAAACACATATGGATGTGTGAATGGACCCTAAGGCTGTTTCCACATGATCTAACTTTCATAAAATCGCGGCAAAAAACTAGGAATTTTGCCGCGATTTTATGTAAATTAGATCATGTGGAAACGGCCTTACTCTGACCAGGAGTGCTGATTGGTCTAAAACCTGTCAGTCAATAGCACTGACAGCCTCTCCTCCAATGAGGCAGCTCTGCTAGATGGACTGCTGCCTGTGTGATCAGTCTGGAGCCCAGCCATGCTGCTGCGAGGGGGAGAAGCCATGAGGTGAGGGAGGAATCTACATGTATTGTAATTGGTTTAAAAAAGTGCCTGCATGTATGACAGTATGTGTATGAAAGGGTACCTGCATGTATGATAGTGTGTGTATGTAAGAGTACATGCATGTATGACAGTATGTGTATGAAAGGGTACCTGCATTTATGATAGTGTGTGTATGTAAGAGTACATGCATGTATGATAGTGTGTGTATGAAAGGGTACCTGCATGTATGACATTGTGTGTGTATGTAAGAGTACATGCATGTATGATCGTGTGTATGAAAGGGTGCCTGCATGTATGACAGTGTGTGCATGTAAGAGTAACTGCGTGTATGACCGTGTGTGTATGAAAGGGTGCCTGCGTGTATGACAGTGTGTGTATGTAAGAGTGCCTGCATGTATTAGTGTGTATATGTAAGAGTACATGCATGTATGACATTGTGTGTATGAAAGGGTGCCTGCATGTATGACAGTGTGTAAATGTAAGGGAGCCTGCATGTATGACAGTGTGTGTACGTAAGAGTGCCTGCATGTATGACAGTGTGTGTATGAAATGGTGCCTGCATGTATGACAGTGTGTATATGTAAGAGGACATGCATGTATGACAGTGTGTGTATAAAAGGGTGCCAGGATGTGTAGAAGTATGTGTGTAACAGAGCTCTGTTGCTGTATCTATGCACAGAGCTTGGTTCTGTTACCTTATCTAACTACAGAGCTTGGTATTGTTATGGTATAGAGCTTGAAGGGGGTACCTAAGTTCAAATTTTTAAGGCCAAACTACAGGGATGCTGTTAAAATAAAAATGAAAAACAAAATAAACACTTAAACTCACATCCTGATCACTATTTGATCCAGCACCAATATCCTGTTCTCTCCGTCGGGCTTGCCGCTGGCACATAATGTTCTGGCTGCTGCGGTAAAATGCCTGTGTGCCGCACCTGACTGCTCTAAGTAATCAGTGGTGTACAGCACCAAGCCAGATTAGCTGCAGCGGTCATGTGTGCTATTACACTACAGCTTCCTATATAAAGGATTATTTTAAAGAATGTTGATGCAAATCGGAAAACCCCCTTAAGTGTCCATATTTGTATGAAACTATAGGGTGGGCCCCTACAGTCACTTCTAATAGTGGACCCTTGGCACCCCAGTCAGACACTGGATCTTAGTACCTAGTGTTTGAACAAGGGCACTCTCTCATGAGAGGGTTGGAGCTTTTATCCAGAACTAAACTTTTTTAACAGACCTCTTCAGAGTGGCTGGGCCCGCAGTGGGGTTCATACTTACTGGTGCCCATGGCATCATTCCACGACAGCCTCCAGGTCTCTGGGAATCAACATCCTGTTCACAAGCGTCACATGACCACTAAAGCCAAGCACTGGCCGCAGCGGTGACCTGTCAACCGCGTGGCACTTGACCCAGTGACGTACCGCATGGATGACAAATCACTGTTGCGGCAGTGATTGGCTGCAGAGGTCACATGATGCCCATCAACAGGATCTTGACCTGGAACCTGCAGAGGCAGTCGTGGAGTAATGCGGCGGGGACCAGTAAGTACGAGTCCCGCCACGGGTCCAGCTACTCTGAAGAGGTCTGCTAAAATAAAGCGAAGCCTTGGATAACCCCTTTAAAAACACCATTGGCCCCTCTGATTTTTGGAATACAACTAGAGACAATAAAGCAGACAAGTCCCAGATATTTTTACTGTTTCGTCATGTTATACGGAGTCTGCGGGCCTCGTCATGTCCATAGTAACCAGTTTTCATTTTTCCAGTGTTAGCTAGAAAATGAAATCCGTATTCTCACTGGTTGCTATGTCTCTATGTATGAGGCCTTATGTGTCTGTTCCCACGAGCACGCCTCGTTTTCTTTGTATTTTTATTTTTTTGCTGATGCAGCCTTGCAACTGAATAATCCCAAATATACAGATACAGGGGACCTCATGTATCAAAAAGGGACTCCTGGAAATGGAGCCCTAGTTATCTACAGATATCAGACTTCTCTAAACTGGCGTCGTTTTCTGAATTTTAATACATAATGCCCATTAAGTAAGAAATAAAATCATAAATTATTACTATAGGTCTGTCCTCTCATGGGACAGGAGATACAGGGGGAGGGGGGGGGGGGGTTTATAATTTTTACCTTTTTTATTTTAATATATTTTTGTTTATATTTTTATTAATTTGTATGCCATTGATGCACAATAAATGTTTATATACAAAGTATTGAATCTGGACGGCTTCAGATGAGGATGGCCTGTCTATGCTAGATTTGTTCTATTAACCATTGATGGGGTGAATCAATCAGACAGAGAACCATATCCAGAGCTACAGAAGGGCGAGTCGCTAAAACTAATTCATTCAGTTTTCGGGTTCGACTGCATTACAAAAAGATAGCATTTGTACCTAATGTCCTAATTATGAAGACATCAAGACGGAATATGTGGCTTGTTATAGATTTCTGTTTCAAAAAGTGGAAGTGAACGACGCCAAATACAGCCAGTACCATCAGAAATGCACCGCCATCAGGTATATGGCAAATAGGACGTAAAAATCCACCTCTACTGTGCCTTATGCCTGACGGTTTTTACATTATTTTATCCCGCAGACTGTATAAAATAACTGTAACTGCCGCTGACTGATGCGGCACTGCCTTTACGCTCCAGTGACATCACTTGATCCTCACATATTATTAAATAGGACTATTTAGCCAATATGGCTGCTCCCATTACATGTGAGTAACGTATACAATATCCCATGATGACAAGAATGGGACTGATCCAAGTTACATAGCTGACAGTAGAATTTCACTGGTAATCTTATTAGTTGCACAGATATGCACTGTGGATTATATAACGGTTTTAAAAAAAAATATATATATGGAATTTGAATCCGAAAATCCACAAAATGTCATGCAAGTATCATTAAGGCAAATGGAATCCAATAAATACAAATAATAATTAAAAAATTTTTAAAAAAAGAAAGAAATTAAAATAAATAATACAAGTAAAGAATTTTGCTGCACTGGTAAAACCAAATAAATGATATGCAAGGTAAGATGGCTGTGCAAACGACAACATAAATAATGTACAGATACTTCAGAAGTCATCTCCATTTGCATGGCGGATGGTCAGAAGTGAGCACCACCTAGTGGGTTATACTGGTCTCTACACTTAAGGGGGTTATCCAGGAAAACAGCACCACACCTGTCCAAAGGTTGTGTGTGGTATTGCATCTCTGCCTAATTGACTTTAATGGAGCCGAGCTGCAATATCGAAGGCTAACTTTGGACTGGGGTGGCGCTCTTTTTTTTTTAAAGAAAGCAGCAATGTTGTTCTGGGTTTTTGGGCGACTGGTCAAAATAAGGGACCAAGAGAACTGAAATACAGGTGAAACTCGAAAAATTTGAGTTCATTTATTTCAGTAATGCAACTTAAAAGGTGAAACTAACATATGAGATAGACTCATTACATGCAAAGTGAGATATGTCAAGCCTTTATTTCTTATAATTTGGATGATTATGGATTACAGCTTATGAAACCCCAAAGTCACAATCTCAGGTCCCCTTTGCTCAGGGGGTATGGATTAATTAGCTGACTAGCGTGTGACACTTTGAGCCTAGAATATTGAACCTTTTCACCAAATTCTAATTTTAAGCTGCATTAATGCAATTCCTTTTAATTTGCATTACTGAAATAAATGGACTTTTGCACGATATTCAAATTTTTCGAGTTTCATCTGTATTTCAGAGGCAAGAATGTGCCTATAGCTGGCATGATACCCGTTTAACCACTGATATACCAGAAAGTCGGTCATGCACAGGAAAAGGTGGGTGACAAGGTCAGGCAGGACATATTGCTTTTTAGAGTAACAAGGGTAATGAGGGGTTAAAAAGTAGGAAAGAGGGTGTCAATGGTTAAAAACACAGCAAAAGAGGCACAATATCAACCTGGAGGTCAAAGGATTAAGCCCACGATGCCTCCCCCCATGTCTCGGCCCTGGAATTTCTCTATGTGAATATACAGAGTATTATACACAAGACTTCTGGCTCAAGGCTTGGTAAATCTGGCATCAGACTGCAGAGACATATTACTGTATGACAAAGCTGGATCTGGAGGCCAGGGCTATACCGCGGGCTCAGATTCCTTCTCCTTTCTTCGACTCTTGCGGTTCTTCCTTAGAGCCTTCCACTGGTATCCCGTGAACGTGGGGCTGATCGGAAGGTAACTGAAGCATTTGTACTTCCGGAGAAAGTTCATAATGAATGGCAGGTCATACGATTCCATGCCTTCACCAGCAGACCCACCTTTGCCTATCCCCAGCTTCCATTTCCGGATCCCCCTTTCTTCAGGTGTGCCTGGAAAGACAATTTCCCATCATTCAAAGAGATCCTTATAGTTTAAAAGGGGTTGTGTCACTTCAGCAAATGGCATTTACCATGTTAGAGAAAATCAATGCAAGACACTTACTAATGTATTGTGATTGTCCATATTGCCTCCTTTGCTGGCTGGAATTATTTTTCCATCACATTATACACTGCACGTTTCCATGGTTACGACCACCCTGCAATACAGCAGTGGTGGCCGTGCTTGCACATTATAGGAAAAAGCATGGCCGGGACCACCTGGTATCTCCTGTCCCGGCCACCTGGTATCTCCGCTGCAGCAGTGGGTGTAACCCCTGGAAACAAGCAGTGTATAATGTGATGGAAACCAGTAAAACCATTCATCTGAATGCCTGCCAGGTAACTCCTGTCACTGCCTCGCTGAAAGGGGTTATATACATATCTTATGCTTGGTGAGCGCAGCTTAGGTCTGTTCGTCCTACCTGTGGACAGCACCTGTAACGTAATGACAGGGTCTTCAACCCAAAACAGATGATCCATTCATAATCTCAACTTATTTAAAGATAAGCCTTGGACCAAGTTACTACACATCAGTTCACCCCATACAGCACTCACCGGGAATAGTGTTATCCAGAATGAAAGCAACACAGCCTCCCACAAACATGGCGGTTGTAAGCAGCACATTTAATACTTGATCAATCTCTGCAATGCCTGAAAAGAGAAGATGACTTGTCAAAAATGTTCCTTCCACAGACATGCCCTAATCTAAACAGCACTAGCAAATATAAGTTTTCTCTTACATCAAGTAACTTTTCAGAATAGGCTGTCATGTGTGCATACATGAGGAATATCACTATATCTGGCCACGATGTGACTTGCATTCTGCATTTATCAGCAGTTTAAGGCTACTTTCACACTAGCGTTTCTGCTGGATCCGGCAGGGTTCAGCAAAAACGCTTCCTTTACTGATAATACAACCGTCTGCACCCGTTATGAATGGATCCAGTTGTATTATCTCTAACATAGCCAAGACGGATCCGTCATGAACTACATTTCTATTGTGTCGGAGAAAATGAATCGGTCCCCATTGACTTGCATTGTGGGTCATGACGGATTCGTCTTGCTCTGCATCCCAGGATGGAAAGCAAACCGCAACATGCTGTTCTCCGATATGAGAACAGAACGGAATGCATTTTGGAGCATTCTGTTCTGTTCAGTTAAGTTTTGTCCCCATTGGCAATGAATGGGGACAAAACAGATCTCAATACCGGAAAATATTCACGCTAGTGTGAAAGTAGCCTAAGCCTTCATCTCGAATTGTCGGTTTTCCCTAAGCTGAGCTGCAGAGTGGCTGGAGACCAACTGCTATGATGTCTCCCATACACTGCACACTGAGAAGTTGAGACCCAGCTCCCCTATCTCTACATAGCAGCATAAAGGCTATTATAAAGAAGCAGTGTAGCTGTGACTCCAGCACTGGGGTGAGGTAGAAGACTAGACCCAGCTTTTCTGTATTAAAATATAGTACAGAAAATTACAACTTTCTTATTTCTGCCTCTACTATTGAGAAAGAAACTTTAAAGGAACAGAAAAAAAAAAAAAAAAGTTAAGACATTTTTACGGCAGCCACTAAGGCCACTTTCACACGAGTGAGTTTCCCGCGCGGGTGCAATGCACCTGCACTGAATCCTGACTCATTCATTTCAATGGGTCTGTGTACATGAGCGTTATTTTTCATGTATCAGTTCTGCGTTGCGTGAAAATTGCAGCATGTTCTATATTCTGTGTTTTTCACGGCCCCATAGACGTGAATGGGGCTGCGTGAAATACGCATTACGTCCTCAAGCAAGTGCTGATGCAATGCGTTTTTCACTGATGGTTGCTAAGAGATGTTGTTTGTAAACATTCAGTTTTTTTATCACGAGCGTGAAAAACTTATCAAAACGCATTGCACCCGCGCGGAAATAAATGAACGTAATCAGGGAGAGAAAACTGACTGAACTTGCTTACAAAATGGTGCGAGTTTCACTGAACGCACCCTGAACGCATCCGGACCTAATCAGTCACGGGGCCTAGTGTATGTGCTAAGTCTCCTACACAGCAGAATCCAGGAGCTCAGCTCTGGTATGACAGCCGGTCCCCTGCTCTAATGGCTCGGATATGGAGATGCGCCAACCCAGGCCGCTTAACCCCTTAGATGTGGCGGTCAATAGTGACTGTGGCATCTAAGTGGTTTAGAGGAAGAGGACTCCCTTTGTCAGCCATCAGCACCTATGTGAGTGTAATGGCTGTATGCTGATGTCTTAGTATGGCAGCCAGGAGCCTAATGATGGCCCCCAGGCCTGCCTGCAGCGTATGCCTGATAGCATGTTGGTATTGTTTTGACAGTATATTTTACACTGTATTATACAAGTAATACAGTATGCTGTGTGAGCGATCAAAGGATCGTATATCAGAGTTCCCTTGTTAGACTGAGTGGTAAAAATAAAAGTTAAACAAAGTTTTATTAACCACCTCAGCCTCCCTAGCTTAATGACCAGACCACATTTTACAATTCTGCACTACACTACTTTCACGGTTTATTGCTCGGTCATACAACTTACCACCCAAATTAATTTTCTCACTAATAGAGCTTTCATTTGGTGGTATTTTATTGCTGCTGACATTTTTACTTTTTTTTTATATTAATCAAAATTGACCGAAATTTTTGCGTTTACAAACTATGGTGCAAAAAAATTAATTTACGCACTTTGACTTTCTGAGCACCTGTCATGTTTCCTGAGGTTCTACAATGCCCAGACAGTAGAAACACCCCACAAATGACCCCATTTCGGAAAGTAGACACCCTAAGGTATTCGCTGATGGGCATAGTGAGTTCATGGAAGTTTTTATTTTTTGTCAATAAAATTTTACATGAACTCACCATACCCCTCACGGAATACCTTGGGGTGTCTTATTTCTAAAATGGGGTCACTTGTGGGGTATTTATACTACCCTTGCATTTTAGGGGCCCTAAAGCGTGAGAAGTAGTTTGGAATCCAAATGCGTAAAAATGCCCTGTGAAATCCTAAAGGTACTCATTGGAATTTGGGCCCCTTTGCGCACCTAGGCTGCAAGAAAGTGTCACTCATGTGGTATCGCCATACTCAGGAGAAGTAGGGCAATGTGTTTTGGGGTGTATTTTTACATATACCCATACTGTGTGTGAGAAATATCTCTGTAAATGACAACTTTTTCAATTTTTTTATACAAAGTTGTCAATTTACAGAGATATTTCTCTCACCCAGCATGGGTATATGTAAAAATACACCCCAAACCACATTGCCCTACTTCTCCTGAGTATGGCGATACCACATGTGTGACACTTTTTTGCAGCCTAGTGCGCAAAGGGGCCCAAATTCCAATGCGTACCTTTTAGGAGGGCATTTTTAGGCATTTGGATTCCAGACTTCTTCTCACGCTTTAGGGCCCCTAAAATGCCAGGGCAGTATAAATACCCCACATGTGACCCCATTTTGGAAAGAAGACACCCCAAGGTATTCCATGAGGGGCATGGCGAGTTCATAGAAGTTTTTTTTTTTTTTTGGCACAAGTTAGCGGAAATTATTTATTTATTTTTTCCTACAAAGTCTCATATTCCACTAACTTGTGACAAAAAATAAAATTTTACATGAACTCGCCATGCCCCTCACGGAATACCTTGGGGTGTCTTCTTTCCAAAATGGTCACATGTGGGGTATTTATACTGCCCTGGCATTTCAGGGGCCCTAAAGCGTGAGAAGAAGTCTGGAATCCAAATGTCTAAAAATGCCCTCCTAAAAGGTACTCATTGGAATTTTGGCCCCTTTGCGCATCTTGGCTGCAAAAAAGTGTCACACATGTGGTATCGCCGTACTCAGGAGAAGTAGGGCAATGTGTTTTGGGGTGTATTTTTATATATATCCATACTGTGTGTGAGAAATATCTCTGTAAATGACAACTTTTTCCATTTTTTTATACAAAGTTGTCAATTTACAGAGATATTTCTCTCACCCAGCATGGTATATGTAAAAATACACCCCAAAACACATTGCCCTACTTCTCCTGAATACGGCGATACCACATGTGTGACACATTTTTGCAGCCAAGATGCGCAAAGGGGCCCAAATTCCAATGAGTACCTTTAGGATTTCACAGGGCATTTTTACGCATTTGGATTCCGTGAGGGATATGGTGAGTTCATGTAAGATTTTATTTTTTGTCACAAGTTAGTGGAATATGAGACTTTGTAAGAAAAAAAAAAATAATAATAATAATAATTCTGCTAACTTGTGCCAAATTTTTTTTATCTTCTATGAACTCGCCATGCCCCCTCAAAAGTGATCTTTATAGTGCCGCAGCGATTTTACAGTGTTTTTGCAGTGATCAGAAAAAAAAAATTCTGTCACTGCGGTGGGGCGGACTGAACGCAAGTGTGCACACAAGATCAGGCCTGATCGGGCGAACATTGCGTTTTTTAAAGAGCCTATAGAACATGTCCTATTCTTGTCCGCAATTGCGGACAAGAAAAGGCATTTTCTATATAGTTCTGGCAATGTGCGGATCCGCAAAATGCGGAAAGCACATTGCCGGTGTCCGTGTTTTGCGGATCCGCAAAACACATACGGACGTCTGAATGGAGCCTTACAGGCGGTGATCAATGACAGGGGGGTGATCAGGGAGTCTATATGGGGTGATCAGGGGTTAATAAGGGGGGGTGTAAGTGACGGGGGGGGGGGGGGGGGGGTGTAGTGTAGTGTGGTGATTGGTGCTACTTATAGAGCTGCCTGTGTCCTCTGGTGGTCGATCCAAGCAAAAGGGACCACCAGAGGACCAGGTAGCAGGTATATCAGACGCTGTTAACAAAACAGCGTCTAATATACCCTTCTGGGGTTAAAAAAATTATCGCATCTACAGCCTGCCAACGAATGATCGCTGCTGGCAGGCTGTAGATCAACTCGTTTACCTTGCGATCCTGTGAACGCGCGCTCCTGTGAACGCGCGTTCACAGGAAATCTCGGCTCATGCGAGATGACGCATCGATGCCTCCAGGAGGAATAACCCGGCCGCCCGCAGGACGCATCCCTGCGTTAGGCGGTCGGGAGGTGGTTAAATAAAATAAATATCTGCGTGATAGAAAAAAAATTAATTTTTTCCACTGACAAAAAAGGCTTAAAAAAAAATATATATATAAAAAACTCAGCATACTTGGTATTGCCACAACTGCTTTATACAATCAGCACGTAATTCATCCTGCACAGTGAATGCAGAAAAAAAATAATAAAAAATTAAAAATGCACCCGCACTGGATTCTAACGCATTTATTTCAATGGGGCTGTGGTGTACATGAGCGATGTCTTTCACGCATCACTTGTGCGTTGCGTGAAAATCGCAGCAGGTTCTATATTCTGCGTTTTTCATGCAACGCAGGCCCCATAGAAGTGAATGGGGCTGCGTGAAAATCGCATTGCATCCGCAAGCAAGTGCGGATGTAATGCGATTTTCATGGATGGTTGCTAAAGAGATGATGTGAATAAATAGGGATAAGCCCCGGGACCCCATTAATTATCACGCGCGTGAAAAACGCATTAAAAGGCTTTGCACTCGTGCGGAAAAAACTGACTGGAATTGCGTGTGCAGTCGCGCGGGTTTCCGGCAAGGCATCCGGACCAAATCCGTGACGCTGTGTGCAAGGGGCCAAAAGGTTATGGGTCTTAGAATGCAGCGAGGCAAAAACTTTCTTTCTTTATTTTTAAATGTTTTTTATTCTGTAAAAGTAGTAAAACATAACAAAAACTATACATATTTCATATTGATGTAATAGTACTGACCCAGAAAATTAAGTTAAGTTATCACGTTATTTAGGCTACTTTTACACCTGCGCTAGGTGCGGATCCGTCTGGTATCTGCACAGACGGATCCGCACCTATAAATGCAAACGATGGTATCCGTTCAGTGCGGATCCGTCTGCATAACAGCTTTTTCAGATCTGAGTTTCAGATCTGTGGCCACTGCCACCAATGCTTTTAATACTGGGGAGGGAGGGGGGAGGGCCGCACTGGCCACCAATGCTTTTAATACTGGGGAGGGAGGGAGGGGGGGGCCGCACTGGCCACCAATGCTTTTAATACTGGTCCAGGGCGGCACCTGAGGGGTTAATTGTGCGGATCACAGCCCCCTGTAAGAGATCGGGTGCTGCCAGGCAGCAGGGGGCAGTTATGTACATAGTTCTTAGTATATTCTAACTTGAAGCGTCCCCATCACTATGGGAACGCCTCTGTGTTAGAGTATACGGTCCTTTTCACGATCTAACTCAAATCCGATGGTATATTCTAAAATAGAGGCGTTCCCATGGTGATGGGGACGCTTCAAGTAAAAATATACCATCGGATTGGAGAAAACTCAGATCCGATGGTATATTAATAGGGACTCCTGACTTTACATTGAAAGTCAATGGGGGACGGATCCGTATACAATTGCACCAATATTGTGTCAATGTAAACGGATCCGTCCCCATTGACTTACATTGTAAGTCAGGACGGATCCTTTCGGCTCCGCTCCGCCAGGCGGACACCAAAATGCTGCAAGCAGCGTTTTGGTGTCCGCCTCCAGAGCGGAATGGAGGCGGAACGGAGCTAAACTGATGCATTCTGAATAGATCCGCATCCATTCAGAATGCATTGGGGCTAAACTGATCCGTTTGGGGCCGCTTGTAAGAGCCTTGAAACGGATCTCACAGACGGACCCTGAAACGCCAGTGTGAAAGTAACCTTATGCCGAAAAATGAAGGCCACAAAATTTATAGCGTTAAAACTCAATGACAGTATTGCTGTTTTATTCCCAACTCCCTCTGAGAAAGAGTTAATAAATGTTAATCAGTAAGTTATGTGTACGAAAAAATGGTGGCATAAAAAAAATTACAACTTGTCTCACAAAATACAAGTCCGCATATGGCTGCTTTGATGGAAAAATAAAAAAGTTATAGCTCTTGGATAAATGAAACAAATTGCTGTGCTGAAACTACAATTCAGAATGCTCCAATCACTTCAATGGCAGTGTGAGGAATATAGATTATCATTCACTGGCAGCCCTGATTTTCATTTGATTCACCTTTTGCATGTACACAGTCAGTGTACATGCAAAATATGTTCTCACCCCCCAGCCATCTTCTGTCAGATAGCAGGGGAGAAAACCCCCCAGGGGTCCATGCTTCAAGGAGGCCCCAGGTGGATAAAGTCACAACTTTTTCAGCTGACAGGCACCAAGAGGATGTAGCAGGAAAACTCCCGGCAGGAGGCCTCAGCCCTGGACCAAATCTATCACTTTCCCACAGCCATGTTGGCACTGACATTTCATAAGGAATTCGTCCGTCCATCCCAGACATAATTCGGTTATCTTTTTGCGATCCTGGGGCAAAGCCAAACATCCACGTGGTCCTGGCTTGATAATAGGATGCCAGGGAAGGGAGATATGCATATCTCCCCACAGAAATCCAATAATGGTACCACTTGTAGCCGGAACCCAGGCGGATTCGTTGGTCCCAGAACCATCTCTCTGTGACCTTCTGGCCTGGAGCGATGAACCCTAAGGGCTGTTTCACACAAGCGAGTCCATTGCGGGAATCACGCTCCATGTGCGAGTGTGATCTTCTGCTCTGGACTTGCAGGAGCGCACGGCATTATCATGATTTATAATGCTATGTGCCTCTACTTGACCTTATTTCTACAGAATCATAATGACAGCTTTATGTCACTATGATTCTGTGGAAAAAAAGCCATGTAGAGACACATAGCATTATAAATCATGATAAGGGCGTGCGCTCCTGCAAGACCAGAGCGGAGGATCACACTCACAAATGGAGCGCGATTCCCGCAATGGACTTGCTCGTGTGAAACAGCCCTAAAGGGTTTTATGGGTAAGTTGCTGCCAGCCCAGCAGAGGAAGGGAGGGGGGGGGGTGGACCCATCCCAAAGGCCAGGGGGAGGGACCGGCTTCAGGTTAAAAGGCTTGTGCCAGCAAGCGGGCGTGTCTTTTTCTGAAAGGGGGTCACATTGTGCAAATGTGTTTGGAGAGACTTGGAAACCAGCTGACATCACTGCCCTCCATGTGAATACAGCAAAGGAATATTCATCTACCCGGTAACTGACTTTTGCTCTGCTTAACCCTGTTGTACCCATATAACCTGTAATTTGTAACCTCACACCACTGTAAATATTCTTAGTGTATATTGTGTTATCTAGTGAGCCCTTAAGGCGATTAAATATATAATTAAATCTTGTGCTGTCTTGTATCTCGATAACGAATCCCGAAGTCCGTGTTTTGGCCTAGTTATAAGTTACCGCGGGTTGGTTTCTCACCCTATAAAATCCCGTTAGCGGACCAGGCTTATATCAAATGAGAAGCTGGTGGCAGATTATCCGGCTGAGAAAGAGCTGTTTCGCTGCGACAGTGAAAAGGCTCTCTCAGCTTGTTGCCTCTCTGTGCCCGCGTGGACAAGAGGTGTCTGTGTAAACTGTACCAAGCTGACCTTACCTGCTCCTCTGGAGGGCGGAACATCACGCTTTGATAACAGGTGACCATACTGCGTCTCGTAGTTGACGTCAAGTGGGCATGAGGTGTGGTATTCGTCACAGGCAGTTACAAGAACAGCTGAGCAAGTGTGCATGCTGGGAGTTGTAGTTTCACAACAACTGGAGCGCCAAAAGTTTGCTGGGTTATCGTATGGGATATGGCAACTTCCCCTAATGGCATACTTCAGGGGGATAGAAGGACTGTTGGCTTACAACACGCCAAATCTTTTTGTTCTGGCTTACTCCCCTATCCCCATTCAGAATACATGCACACAGGCCCGAGCAGAGCATGCATGTGTATAGGAGAGTAAAAAAAAAAAAAAAAAAAAAAAAAAAAAAAAAAAGCCGCCAGTGGAACTAGCTATCTGAAGTGCATGGCCAGCTGCGGACCATCTATGACTGATGAAGACAACCCTTGAGAAGGTAAGCTCCTAATGGCCTGTTCACACATACATTATTTGTACGTGCCATTGTCAGAATAAACATTCTGAAAATGAGAAATACTTGCGTAATATTCATTCATCTGTTAGGGTTGCACTTACCTGTCACCAGTGGGTTCTGCTTTAGGTAGCTGGGAAGCATGAGCCCAAAAAAAATAGAGAAACCTAGAACAAATAGGTTCCTTGACGAGTTCAAATCCACAAACTGAAGGTTGGAGAGCCCCACAGCAGTGATCATGCCTGAGATGAAGAACATACAACACATGTCAGATAGTCCTGGACTGATGACTTTTACTTTGATGGCTGATCATGTGTCACCCACTTACCAAACAAGGTGCAGAACAGGGCACCGAGGATTGGATCAGGCAGAGAGGCAAAGAGGGCACTAAACTTCCCAATCATGCCCAGCAGCAGCATGAAGGCAGCACCATACTGAATGACTCTGCGACTGGCAACCTGCAAAGAAACACAAGGTGCCTGTGATCCATGCACAAATATACAGCCTCCTCTTTAGGGCGCCTTCACACGCGGCAGATTTTGTGGCAGAAAATTCTGCGACTGAAAATCAGTTCCATTCATTTGAAAGGGGCAGCAAGCACATGGATTTCTGCCAGCCCTATTAAGGTGAATGCAACTGATTTTCAGTTGCGGAATTTTCTGACAAAATCTGCCGCGTGTGAAGGCGCCCTTACCAGACTACAACCTCCTCCACTGACGAATATGAGAAGCAGACATCCCTACCACATGCCAGGATATGTCCACTACATATACAGCACCTCCACCGGGAATAACTACAGTACTAGCCGCCGCTCACACGATCGTATCCGCAAAATACGGATGTGGTCCGAGTGCATCCTGCACTTTTTGCGGGCCCCACTGTAACAACGCAGCAGCTTGCACTCTGACAACAACAGCATTTTGAGGATTTTTTTTTAAATCGCTGCTAATACTTAAATGCTATGTAAGGAAACATCATTATTTCTAGTTTGAAAACAATCTGTCACTAGTCAGATTTCCTACAATTAGGGCATGCACTTAATGTACAGAAAGCTAGAGGATGCTTCCGGCTGACAGGAGGAGGAGGGGGGCGTTATGTAAGCAGGTCCACCGCTGCTCCAGTACAGAGGTCATGGAGGGACACGGAGCCAGAGCACAAGTTCAGTGCTGCAGCAGCATACACTACCGTGTGTAACAGACAGGTGGCGCTAAGACCAGATTTCATTCACAAACCTAAGACATTTTTCCAAGCAGAAGAGCAGCTAGGTTGTCCAGAGAATTGTTATTTTATCCTCATCTCTTGTTGGCACCGGCACCCAGGGCACATGCCTTGGCAGTTCTCCCTTGCTCTGTCTATTTGACTTAGACATATTGGTCTTTTTCTATTTTATTACAGCAGCAATTTTTGCAAAAGGGACAAAATGATTAGTAGTCACTCAGCTGCTCAGCAACCAAGGAGAGGCTCACACATCCCTGTCCGGATAATGGGGGTAGATTCAGAATCCTGTACATAAAGGTAGGATCATTTTAACGTTTCCCAATTGTAGATCACGGATTATCAGGTCACTTCTGTGAGGAGAAGAACTGTAGTACTACACGGCAGCCATTCAGGTCAAGCAAAACACTGCCATCTGGTGGCAGCTCTCCCCATATGTCACCCAAATACTCTGTCATATACTGCCATAGTGCAGAGATGCTGTTGCTACTCTGATGAGCAGGGCAGAAAGCAATTTTATTGGCTGCTCTGCGATTAACAGAGGATCCCTATGCAGAAACTTAGCCGTGGGGAGAGTGACTGGGCTTGCTATACACTCTGAACACCAGGTGGCGCCATACAATGTAAATGTCATAACTCTTCACTGGATCATTTTTAGGGGGCATCTGTCAGCAGATTTGTACCTATGACACTGGCTGACCTGTTACATGGGCGCTTGGCAGCTGAAGACATCTGTATTCCTCCCATGTTCAGATGTGCCCGCATTGCTGAGAAAATGATGTTTTAATATATGCAAATAAGCCTTTAGGAGCAACAGGGGCGTTGTCATTACACCTAGAGGCTTAGCTCTCTCTGCAACTACCCCACCCTCTGCACTTTGACAGGTTCAGGCACGATGACGCTTACACTGCCTGGCCCTATCAATCAAAGTGCAGAGGGAGCGTCCGCCGCAGAGAGAGCAGAGCCTCCGGGTGTAACAGAAACGCCCCCATTGCTCCTAGAGGCTCATTTGCATATATTAAAACTTCTTTTTTCTCAGCAATGAGGGCACATAGGAACACGGGCCAACACAGCTGCCAAGTGCACATGTAACACGTCAGACAGTTTCATGGGTGCAAATCTGGTGACGGATGCCCTTTAGTAGCTTCCAAATAGAATATATACTTGTTTATGATTTACACAATGAATATGACATGTAATGCAGGGGTAAACCCTTGTATTTTAGGTGGTCTTACCTTGGTTATTCCCAGAACGCCAATGTTGGGACTGGACGATGTGGATCCGTTTCCAGTACCGAACATGCCATCCAGGACACAAGAGAGGCCTTCTATGAAAATCCCCCTGTTATGTGCACAAGAGGTCAATTAGAAGACAGTACACACATCTGTATAGGTCATATACAATGTTCACAGGTCGGCACTGCTTGCTGAAGTCGCGGTGCACGTGTCTGTGGGATGGCATTCCCAATAAAACACTGCAGAAAAGACCGGCACTCGCTGTAGATAAATTCTTGCTGCTTTTATTTGTCACATATACAGTAAATAGGTGACGCGTTTTGGTGCTACTGCACCTTCATCAGACTAATCATACAAGAATAAAGCATGTTTAAATAGACCGCCAAAACACGGGGAAATGACATCACACAGATAACCCCTCCCACCAATCAGTGCTAAATCGAAAACATATAAACAAAACGAAATCAAGCCTTGCTGCGGCATTCTTTATAAATAAAACATTATTCATTTTACTTCCTTATTGTGTTCTGCTTTTTCTTTAATTCCGCTATGGAAAAAATAAGAGAAAAAAATAATCTTTTTGAAAATATATTTTTTTCGCTTATTTTTTCCATAGCGGAATTAAAGAAAAAGCAGAACACAATAAGGAAGGAAAATGAATAATGTTTTATTTATAAAGAATGCCGCAGCAAGGCTTGATTTCGTTTTGTTTATATGTTTTCGATTTAGCACTGATTGGTGGGAGGGGTTATCTGTGTGATGTCATTTCCCTGTGTTTTGGCGGTCTATTTAAACAGGCTTTATTCTTGTATGATTAGTCTGATGAAGGTGCAGTAGCACCGAAACGCGTCACTTATTTACTGTATATGTGACAAATAAAAGCAGCAAGAATTTATCTACAGCGAGTGCCGGTCTTTTCTGTATAGGTCATTATATGGATTTGTCTATTTCATCTCTCACATCTGGTGGAGTAATGAATCCCTCTTGGCTTTCCTAAATCAACCTAAGGATGTTTGAAAGAAGATGGATAACGAACTGGGCTAGTATTCAAGGTTTGGGCTGAACTCTAAGGTTGCCCAAAAGAGTTGTCTGAATTAGCCAATTTTGGTGAGATGAACTGATGATCTAATGTGTATGAGAGACCCAGGACAAGCCTAAAGCAGAAGAGCATTCCAATTTCACCATGTCCGATCGTTTGTTGCCAAAGTAGGTCATCTGCTACCACATTAGGGCAAGTTTCCTGTTTGAAGAAAATGATCCCCAATGTTTAACACCAACAATCCTGTCCAAAACTCACGACCACTTGTGGTTGAATGGACTTCTTCAGAGATATTTCCAAATGTAGTAGAAAGTTCCCAGAATGGTGGAAACGACAAAACAGGGATCCAGTAAGGAACCAACACATATGCATCTTCCGGTGGTTACACTTTGTCGTGCACACAACAGACATACAAAGAAAAGAAAATTATTAACCTATTAATGGCATGTATTGGAGGCGGTGGGGCACAAGACAGCCGGGCACAGGCATAGTAATCGCCAATAGACTCAATAATACTGGCTACTACAGCACTCAGCATCCCAATAACCCCTGCAGCAGACACTGTAGGAAGACCCCACTGAACTGCAAGAGAACACATGGAAGATCCGTTAGAGACATTAAGGGTTACGGTTTTCAGGTAAAGCAAGGTAAAGCCATAAAATATAGTTTCAGTACAATCATATTACTACTAGTTGTAATACCGCGCTCATGGAGGCAGCATTTGCAGTTTTATGGTTAGTATTTCCTCTGACCTACAAATGAGTCAGAACCTGGTTAGCATTTAACAGACTATAAATGGTGGATAACCCGGCATGACACACGTGACCCTCACCATAGTGCTAAACGTGATGCTATAGAAGGCCTTAGTTAGCCTTGGTGGATTATGCCAGTAGCTGCGATGCTCACCAATTGCTCGGATTCAAAAATTTAAAGGTGACTTGTCACATTATGTAAAATGCTCTATGGCAATGGTGGACTTTTCATGAGCTTAGAAGGCACCAGATCTTCTCCCGATTGACCCAATGAAACCTCTACTTCTGGCGCAAAGAGAGGCCCACTCTACTGTCATTTCATATGAAGATTTTTGGGCTCCAATGATTGCTTCAGAGTAAAATGAGCAAGGTTAACCCTCGTTTGAAGGACATGTACCCTACCACAGATTTTATCATAGAGGAGAAACAGGTTCTTTAAAGGAGTTGCCATTTTAGTCAGAAGCCGGCCTGGTGATCAGCCGATTGATCCATGAAATCTAATATTACATGGCGGATAGTCAAATGAATAGCTAACTAGATCCACTGGAGCAGCACTCTAGTTCATAAAGGAGGAGACCCTCCTCTATGACACGCTTATGGAAAGTGGTTGTGGTCGTCAGGCAACTCCTCTCAGCATGGTAGCAGAGCCTAATGTTAAATGCCAACCAGGTCCTAATCACTGGGCATATACATCTACGTCCTGTGATTCATGAAGTTCCCTCAACCAATCAGATTTTTTTGGTCCTGAACCATGCGAATACAAAAAGTGACTTATGTGTTGTCCTCTCGATATCACCACATCATACGGTAACCCTGCATAAAGAGCACTCCCCTTAAATAAAATCAGGATCAAATACATGTCTGTCCAGGTAAGCCAAATGACAACCAAGATGGCCACCAGCACAATTCTCTCTGTGGTGGTCATCCAGTTTTTCTGGACCCACTCCTAGTTAGGTTTCTAATAGGGGCACAGATTGTTAAGGCCGGTTTCAGACAAGCGGGTGCAGTTCGTAAAACACGGCCCATGTGACGACCGCATTTTCCACGACGATCGTGGCTCAGCTGACCCTGCAGAATAGTCATCTATGATGCTGTACGTGCCATGAGTCTACTGTACTGTACTCATAGCATCATTTTACTACAGGACAGAAGACCCGCACTTGGGCTGGTACTCACGACATCATAAATCATTATGATGCAATGAGTTTGGTCAGCCAAGTCAAGGTCAGTCCAGGAAAGACAGAGCGTGCATCAATGGACCACACAGGCTAATCGGAAACCGTCCCTACACTGTGGGACATAACCTCCATTTTCCAACACAGTTGCATCATAAAAATTGGCACAGGGCCTTTATAAATGTGGTGTTAAACCAGAAAACTGGTGCAAGTTCCTGGAGCTCCCTGGCGAGCTCCAAATCCCTTGTTTTTCTTCACACAATAAATGATAAAACTGTGGCTTTCCTGCATTCACCACTAGGGGGAGCTCACTGCACATGGCTCAATACAACTTCTATAGAACTCAGTGGTTGCTGTTAAAGTCTCAGTACAGTGTGCTCCCCCTAGTGACAGCAGCAGGATATGAAAGTGCAGGATATGAGTAAAAAATAGGCCGACTATAATTATTGACAACCGGGCAGCAGAGGGTAACTCAAGAATCTGCATTTTATTTCCAGGCAGAATGCTCCTTAGGGGTTAATGGGTCTCCGTGACATGATTTGTAATGCGACATTTGCAAATTTCATCAAAGCACAACTTTTTTTTTATTTTTTTAAAGATTTATATTTTACTTTTTGCAGTGACCAAAACAACATATGAAGGGAATATACAAGGTTACCTTGATGTCTACAAGAATCGTTGTCATAGAATGATGCGTCCTGAAACCAGCGTTCGAAAACACAAGATATGCAAGCCCCTGTGTACACTGCTCTAATGGAGGGAAAGCCACAAGCGGTGATATTAACGCTGTAACGGCAAAAGTACAAGATGATTTCTAAAGGGCTTAGCCTACGCGTTACCTTCTCCAGTACAATCCCAGAACAGCCAGCGGGGGGCAGTAACAAACACGTCAACATTACGATTACTACCCCTTTTTATTATCGGTGGGGTCTAAACACACAGTCTAGGGCAGAGCAGTGTACACAGTGAATGCTGTCTAGTGGGAGGGCACCCCATGCCAGCTGTCAGGGCTCAAAACGAGAGGCTAATCCTCAGTGGTTAATGGGGTGCAAATTAAAGGGATTCTCCCACCAGCATCCATTGCCTATTCACAGGATGGCTGCGGGGGTCCAACCGCTGCGATCACGATAACGGGGGTTCCCGAGTTCCCAATGTGAATGAAGCAGTAGTGCACATGTGTGACCTCTGTCCCACTGACTGTCCAAAGGACTGCCCGCTATCTCTGTCAGTCCCAGAGAAGTGACTAGAGCCATGTTGCACATGTACACTACCGCTTCATTTACACCGAGGAATCGGGGACCCTTGTTTTGTGATCACTGGAGGTTCTAGAGGTTGGACCCCCGGTGTTTATACATTTATGTGTGGATAGCGGATAAATTTGTAGGTTAACTCCTTTAAACACCCTTAATGACCAGACCACTTTTTACTCTTCTGCACTACACTACTTTCACGGTTTATTGCTCGGTCATGCAACTTACCACCCAAATTAATTTTACCTCGTTTTCTTCTCACTAATAGAGCTTTCATTTGGTGGTATTTCATTGCTGCTGACATTTTTACTTTTTTTTGTTATTAATCGAAATTTACCGAAATTTTTGCAAAAAAAAAAAAAAAGACATTTTTCACTTTCAGTTGTATGTAACTATGGTACAAAAATGTGAATTTCCGCTTTTTGAAGCAGCTCTGACTTTCTGAGCACCTGTCATGTTTCCTGAGGTTCTACAATGCCCAGACAGTAGAAAAACCCCACAAATAACCCCATTTTGGAAAGTAGACACCCTAAGGTATTCGCTGATGGGCATAGTGAGTTCATAGAACTTTTTATTTTTTGTCACAAGTTAGCGGAAAATTATGATTTTTTTTTTCTTTTTTTTTTTTTTCTTACAAAGTCTCATATTCCACTAACTTGTGACAAAAAATAAAAACTTCCATGAACTCACTATGCCCATCACGAAATACCTTGGGGTGTCTTCTTTCCAAAATGGGGTCACTTGTGGGGTAGTTATACTGCCCTGGCATTCTAGGGGCCCTAATGTGTGAGAAGTAGTTTGAAATCAAAATGTGTAAAAAAATGTCCTGTGAAATCCTAAAGGTGCTCTTTGGAATGTGGGCCCCTTTGCCCACCTAGGCTGCAAAAAAGTGTCACACATGTGGTATCGCCGTACTCAGGAGAAGTTGGGCAATGTGTTTTGGGGTGTCATTTTACATATACCCATGCTGGGTGAGATAAATATCTCGGTCAAATGCCAACTTTGTATAAAGAAATGGGAAAAGTCGTCTTTTGCCGAGATATTTATCTCACCCAGCATGGGTATATGTAAAATGACACCCCAAAACACATTGTCCAACTTCTCCTGAGTACGGCGATACCACATGTGTGACACTTTTTTGCAGCCTAGACGCGCAAAGAGGCCCAAATTCCTTTTAGGAGGGCATTTTTAGACATTTGGATCCCAGACTTCTTCTCACGCTTTAGGGCCCCTAAAATGCCAGGGCAGTATAAATACCCCACATGTGACCCCATTTTGGAAAGAAGACACCCCAATGTATTCAATGAGGGGCATGGCAAGTTCATAGAAGATTATTTATTTTTTTGGCACAAGTTAGCGGAAATAGATATATATTTTTTTTTTCAAAGTCTCCCTTTCCGCTAACTTGGGACAAAAAGTTCAATCTTTCATCAACTCAACACCTTGGGGTGTCTTCTTTCCGAAATGGGGTCACATGTGGGGTATTTATATTACCCTGGCATTTTAGGGGCCCTAAAGCGTGAGAAGAAGTCTGGAATATAAATGTCTAAAAAATTTTACGCATTTGGATTCCGTGAGGGGTATGGTGAGTTCATGTGAGATTTTATTTTTTGTCACAAGTTAGTGGAATATGAGACTTTGTAAGAAGAAAAAAAAAATCAATTTCCGCTAACTTGTGCCAAAAAAATGTCTGAATGGAGCCTTACAGGGGGGGTGATCAATGACAGGGGGGTGATAAGGGAGTCTATATGGGGTGATCACCCCCCTGTCATTGATCACTCCCCTGTAAGGCTCCATTCAGACGTTCATATGTGTTTTACGGATCCGCGATGTCTGTGTTTTGCGGATCCACGGATCCGCAAAACACATACGGACGTCTGAATGGAGCCTTACAGGGGGGTGATCAATGACAGGGGGGTGATCAGGGAGTCTATATGGGGTGATCACCCCCCTGTCATTGATCACTCCCCTGTAAGGCTCCATTCAGACGTTCGTATGTGTTTTGCGGATCCGATCCATGGATCTGTGGATCCATAAAACACATACGGACGTCTGAATAGAGCCTTACAGGGGGGTGATCAATGACAGGGGGGTGATCAGGGAGTCTATATGGGGTGATCACCCCCCTGTCATTGATCACCCCCCTGTAAGGCTCCATTCAGACGTCCGTATGTGTTTTACGGATCCATGGATCGGATCCGCAAAACACATACGAACGTCTGAATGGAGGCTTACAGGGGGGTGATCAATGACAGGGGGTTGATCAATGACAGGGGGGTGATCAGGGAGTCTATATGGGGTGATCAGGGGTTAACTAGGGGTTAATAAGTGACAGGGGGGGGTGTAGTGTAGTGCTTGGTGCTACTTATTACAGAGCTGCCTGTGTCCTCTGGTGGTCGATCCAAGCAAAAGGGACCACCAGAGGACCAGGTAGCAGGTATATTAGACGCTGTTATCAAAACAGCGTCTAATATACCTGTTAGGGGTTAAAAAAATCGCATCTACAGCCTGCCAGCGAACGATCGCCGCTGGCAGGCTGTAGATCCACTCGCTTATCTGCAGTTCCTGTGAACACGCGCGCCTGTGTGCGCGCGTTCACAGGAAATCTCGCGTCTCGCGAGATGACGCGTATATGCGTGACTCTGCCTGGGTGAGCCGCCTCCGGAACGCGATCCTGCGTTAGGCGGTCCGGAGGCGGTTAAGGGAGCGTGTCCTTTATTTGAGTTTCATGTTCCTTTTCACTTTGTATTAAAATAGATTAGGTTCTGTTTACACTGTATTCAAGGCTTCCATTGGAGGAATAAGTCAGGAGGCATTCATCGCCCATAGTCTCCCGTTGGGATAGATATATTTTTACGGATGCCCCTGCACTGAATGGCCCACTACATTATTCCATAGCGTTAGGAAAAACATATGCCAATGTATTCTTCTACGTCATGTGCCAACAAGACACTCTAACGACTTTGGGCTCTATGAATACATGTAGCTTATGTGCCGGGAGCTTTTCTGGCGCGCACATCAAACGTAGCTAAAAAACACATGATGTGAACAGAGCTTCTGATGGCAAATGTGCATTTTATTAGTAAGCTTAAAGCGTGGCTCCAGATTTGTCTGTCATTCTACAGATTACATCTAGAATAATCAGATATCAGCCCAGTCTCATCAAAAAATATATTCTAAATTCTGCTACCTCCCATTTAAAGGAAGCATGCCCTGCTTATTCAGCGTCTGCACAAAGCATGCTCAGATAATCTGCACTGTTGCTGCTGTGCAATAGCCTAATGGTATACAGCAGAGTATACGCCATCATTTTATATTACAGATCGCACAGTGGTGAAGGACACCAAGTGGTCCAATTGGGAAGGCATCAGAATAGACAAAAATATTTTGCAAAAATACACTGCGTGCAGAATTATTAGGCAAATGAGTATTTTGACCACATCATCCTCTTTATGCATGTTGTCTTACTCCAAGCTGTATAGGCTCGAAAGCCTACTACCAATTAAGCATATTAGGTGATGTGCATCTCTGTAATGAGAAGGGGTGTGGTCTAATGACATCAACACCCTATATTAGGTGTGCATAATTATTAGGCAACTTCCTTTCCTTTGGCAAAATGGGTCAAAAGAAGGACTTGACAGGCTCAGAAAAGTCAAAAATAGTGAGATATCTTGCAGAGGGATGCAGCACTCTTAAAATTGCAAAGCTTCTGAAGCGTGATCATCGAACAATCAAGCGTTTCATTCAAAATAGTCAACAGGGTCGCAAGAAGCGTGTGGAAAAACCAAGGCGCAAAATAACTGCCCATGAACTGAGAAAAGTCAAGCGTGCAGCTGCCAAGATGCCACTTGCCACCAGTTTGGCCATATTTCAGAGCTGCAACATCACTGGAGTGCCCAAAAGCACAAGGTGTGCAATACTCAGAGACATGGCCAAGGTAAGAAAGGCTGAAAGACGACCACCACTGAACAAGACACACAAGCTGAAACGTCAAGACTGGCCTAGAAATATCTCAAGACTGATTTTTCTAAGGTTCTATGGACTGATGAAATGAGAGTGAGTCTTGATGGGCCAGATGGATGGGCCCGTGGCTGGATTGGTAAAGGGCAGAGAGCTCCAGTCCGACTCAGACGCCAGCAAGGTGGAGGTGGAGTACTGGTTTGGGCTGGTATCATCAAAGATGAGCTTGTGGGGCCTTTTCGGGTTGAGGATGGAGTCAAGCTCAACTCCCAGTCCTACTGCCAGTTTCTGGAAGACACCTTCTTCAAGCAGTGGTACAGGAAGAAGTCTGCATCCTTTAAGAAAAACATGATTTTCATGCAGGACAATGCTCCATCACACGCGTCCAAGTACTCCACAGCGTGGCTGGCAAGAAAGGGTATAAAAGAAGAAAATCTAATGACATGGCCTCCTTGTTCACCTGATCTGAACCCCATTGAGAACCTGTGGTCCATCATCAAATGTGAGATTTACAAGGAGGGAAAACAGTACACCTCTCTGAACAGTGTCTGGGAGGCTGTGGTTGCTGCTGCACGCAATGTTGATGGTGAACAGATCAAAACACTGACAGAATCCATGGATGGCAGGCTTTTGAGTGTCCTTGCAAAGAAAGGTGGCTATATTGGTCACTGATTTGATTTTGTTTTGTTTTTGAATGTCAGAAATGTATATTTGTGAATGTTGAGATGTTATATTGGTTTCACTGGTAAAAATAAATAATTGAAATGGGTATATATTTGTTTTTTGTTAAGTTGCCTAATAATTATGCACAGTAATAGTCACCTGCACACACAGATATCCCCCTAAAATAGCTAAAACTAAAAACAAACTAAAAACTACTTCCAAAAATATTCAGCTTTGATATTAATGAGTTTTTTGGGTTCATTGAGAACATGGTTATTGTTCAATAATAAAATTAATCCTCAAAAATACAACTTGCCTAATAATTCTGCACTCCCTGTATATATGTGACACATGTGAAATCACAGGCATTTGTTATGTATACGCCCCAAAATTTTACTTGCCGTCTTTCTGAAGATCTCCCCACCCGTCTCAACAAAACCATGTGTCGCGTCATGACCACCAACCAGTGTTGGTTGTCGGATTTCCAGTTGTCTCTATAGGAAATGCTCCCCTGCTGTTAGTGACCTGCACAGAGGAAGTGTTTCCTATACAGATTCCCAGGCAGCTCATGACAGCCCCGTCCTGACGTTATGGGGGGGATGAGGTGGAGTTTAGAAAGAGGCCAAAGAAGTAAATGAAACTTTGGGAGCATACGAAGGGCCATAACTTGTGTAGAAAACATGTTCACACTAAGAACTGCACTGAAAATATGAAGTTTATCGAGTAGTAAACCGCAAAGCGACCTTCAAAAGTAGAGCCACGTTTTAACAAAAAGCATGCAGAAAAAAATGATTGCATACTACTATATAATACATATAATTGTACGGGATATTGTAAAAAAACTGTACTTACATGGGTAAGGAACTTTAAACCAAGGGGCGACTGCCAAAACCCCTTGCCTGGCATCAGTGCGGGCATAAAACCCATACTTGCTACTATCTGGTGGAAAAACATCGGTCACAGTAAAGATGAAGCAGAGCAGCCAGGACACGATGATGGCCATGATGATCTGTAGGAAACAAACGTGGACAGGCGCGTTCACATTCCTACATTACACTCAATGCAACTGCGTCATGTTCTCCTACAGCGCCCCGAAAAAGTATTCATACCCCTTGAACTTTTCCACTTTTTTTATTTTTTTTTACATCCACAAACTTAAATTAATTTCATTGGGATTTTATGTGATACACCAACAAAAAGTAGCAAGTATGTGTGAGGTGAAAAGAAAATGATGCATGGTTATCAACATTTTTAATAAATAATAATCTGAAAAGTGTGGCACAAAGTACCACAATTGTATTCAGCCCCCCAGAGTCAATACTTTGTAGGACCACCTTTCGCTGCAATTACAGCTGCAAGTCTTTTGGGGTATGTCTCTACCAGCTTTGCACATCTAGAGGCTGCCCATTCTTTGCAAAATAGCTCAAGCTCAGTCAGATTGGATGGAGAGCGTCTGTGAGCAGCAATGTTCAAGTCCTGGACTTTGGGCCATTATTACACATGAATACGCTTTGGTATAAACCAGGGGCGTTGCTAGGGTCTCAAAAGATCCGGGGCCCAAGCCCCAATGCATATGGCCCAATTCTCTAAGTCGACCAACTGACCCCTAAGCCCTCTATAGCTATATAGCAGCACGTACCTCTCACATCCAGGGCCTCCCAGGTGACGTCTCCTCTGATGTAGATCTTCTTTGTCATCATCTTCTCCATTCCGTCCGGACAACTTCTCTCAGCCGCGCCTCGTCTCTACAGAGTGTGACACACAGACATCTTAGCTTCCTCATTTTTCTGTACCCCCAAATACTATCCTGAAGAAAAATGAGTGCCCCCCATAGTAATAGTGCTCCTCATAGTCCCACCAATAGTAATTCCCTTCTAGAATACCCTCATTAGTAATACTGCCCCCTACAGTGCCACCAACTGTGATAACCCTCCCCAAGAGTGCCCCCATTAGTTGAAGAGCCCTCCAGTATTAATAATGTCCTTACAGAGCCCCTAGTAGAAATAAGGCCCCCCTATTGTTCCCCCAGTGGTAATAAAGCTATCTACTGACCCCTCGGTAGTAATAAGACCCCCACAGTGCTCTTAGTAGAAATAATGCGGATCTATAAGTCCCTCCTATAGAGCCCCCAGTTGTAATAAGTACGCCTAATGTCTCCAATTTAAAATGCCCCCACAGTGCCCCCAGTATTTATAATGCCCCCTACTGTTATAATGCTCACCCTGAAGTGCCCCAGTTTTATATCGCCCCCTACTGCTATGCTCGCCCTGAAGCCCTCCCAATATTTATAATGCCCCCTGTAGTTATATTCCTCCATTTACTGTCCTCAAAAATTATAATTCCTCAGCCCCTCCACCATACAGTCCCATGTAAATAACATTATTTCCCTTCTCTGCCATAGAGTGCCATGTAAATACCATCACACCAGCTCTCCAGCCCCCTCCAATATACAGTCCCATGTAAATAACATCCCTTTCTATCTACAGCCCCCTCTAAAATACAGTCCCATGTAAATATCACACCATCTCTCCTGCCCCCCTCAATATACAGTCCCACGTAAATAACATTATCCCCTCCCCAGTCGCCTTTAACATACAGTCCCATGTGAATAACATTACCCCGTCAATATTCAGTACCATGTAAATAACATCACTTCCTCCCCCAGTCACTTTCAACATACATTCCAATGTAAATAAAATCACCCCCTCCCCAGCCACCTCCAAAATGCAGTCCCATGTAAATCACATTACCCCTCAACATTCAGTCCCATATAAATAATATCACTCCCTCCTACAGCCGCCTTCAACATAAAGTCGCATGTAAATAACATCACCCTGCCCCAGCCACCTCCAACATGTATTCCCATGTAAATAACATCACTCCCTCAACTTTCAGTCCCATGTAAATAACATCACTCCACCCCACTGTCCCATGTAAATAACTTCCCTCCCTTCAGCCCTAACATACAGTCCCAGTTAAATAACTACAACTCCCAACATTGCTCTGCCTCTCACACTGAGTAATCTACCCCTTCACTTACCTCTCCTCATGTAGCAGACCTCAAAACAGCTTCTTCCCAGGACTTCTCTTCACTGCTGAGCAGTCCACTCCTGCACTGGTTACATGATGGTGACATCTTCGCAGGTCCTTTTGGGCTACGGCATTTAGAACTGATCACATGTGATGTCATCACAGGTCCTTCAGCTCTTGCAGGGCATTAGATTCAATTGTATTGCCGTCCTGAGGAGGGCAATACAGTTGTATCTAGCAGGCAGGCAGTACATTCAGGGCCTGGGACAAAACATCAGGGGCCCAGGCCCCAAATTTTTTAACCTAGCAATGCCCCTGGTCTGAACCATTCCATTGTAGCTCTGGCTGTATGTTTAGGGTTGTTGTCTTGGTGGAAGGTGAACCTCCGTCTCAAGTCTTTTGCAGCCTCTACCAGGTTTTTCTCCAGGTTTGCCCTGTTTTTAGCTCCATCCATCTTCCCACCAACTCTGACCAGCATCCCTGTCCCTGCTAAAGAAAAGAATCCCCACAGCACGATGCTGCCACCTCCATGCTCGATGGTGGGGGATGGTGTGTTCAGGGTATGTGCAGTGTTAGTTTTCCACCACACATAGCGCTTTGCATTTAGGCCAAAAAGGTCAACTTTGGTCTCATCTGACCAGAGCACCCTATTCCATATGTTTGCTGTGTCCCCTACGTGGCTTGCGGCAAACTGCAAACTGGACTTCTTATGGCTTTCTTCTTGCCACTCTTCCTTAAAGGCCAGATTTGTGGAGTACATGACTAAGGCCCCTTTCACACGAGCGAGTATTCCACGCAGGTGCGATGCGTGACGTGAACGCATAGCACCCGCACTGAATCCCGACCCATTCATTTCAATGGGTCTGTGTACATGAGCGTTTTTTTTTTCATGCATCAGTACTGCGTTGCGTGAAAAATGCAGCATGTTCTATATTCTGCGTTTTTCACGGCCGAGCGAAGTCTCGCGCAGACGCAGTACCCGCTGAGGGCTGCGCCAGTGCGATTTGCTGGAGACTGAGGGAAGAGCGAGCATCGGACGTCACTGGGCTCGGCGCATGCCCAGTGATGACGATGAAGCTCCTGCCCTCAGTCTCCAGCAAATCGCACTGGCGCAGCCCTCAGTGGGTACTGCGTCTGCGCGAGACTTCGCGTTACTGGGCACACAAAGGGGAACATAACGCCCCTCTGGGCACCTTCAGGTTAATTTGCATAATTAAAAAAGTCGTTTTTCTGCAAAACTACTGGACGGATTACAATATAGAACAGCACAGCCGATTCAAGGTAAGCTGTGGAGCATGACTGGTTTAAAATCCGAATTTGGGTTATGAGAGGTGACAGAATCCCTTTAACAAGCCTCTGAGGCCTTCACAGGACAGCTGTAGTTATACTGAGAATACATTACACAGAGGTGGACTCTATTTACTAATTAGGTGACTTCTGAAGGCAATTGGTCCCACTGGATTTTATTTAGGGGTATCAGAGTACAGGGGTCTGAATACAAATGCACACCACTTTTCAGATCTGAATGTATTAAAATTTTTGAAAACCATGTATCATTTTCTTTTCACTTCACATATACTGTACTTGGTATGTTGGTCTATCACATAAAATCCCAATAAAATACTCTTAAAGGGGCTCATCACAGACAATGGGGGCATATCGCTAGGATATACTCTCATTGTCTGATAGGTGCAGGACACACCTCTGAGACCTGCACCTACACGGAGAACGGAGCAGGGGAAAGTGGTGGAGGGCGCACTGCGCATGCACAGCCGCCCTCTATTCATTTCTATGGGGCCGCCGCAAATAGCCGAGCACTGGCCCCTTAAAAATGAATGGGAACAGCGGAGAGCAGCGCTTGGTGGACGCCAGATGCTGGGAAAGCCGGGGTCCTCCAGCCACAGCTCTCCTGGCTCCGTTCTAGGAGCGGGTCCCAAAGGTGGACAATGGGGGGCATATCCTAGCGATATGCCCCCATTGTCTGTGATGGTAATGCCCCTTTAAGTTTGCGGGTGTAATGTGAAAATTTTTGGGAAAAGTTCAAGGGGTATAAATACTTTTTCAAGGCACTATAGGTGTCCTGTGATCTAACAAGCCTGGTAATATGCAGGATCATCTGTATTCGATTACAAGCCTTATGTTACCCCTTTCCAACGCATCCAACCTTTACTTCTCAGACTACTAACGCAGTAGAACTACAATGGCTGCAGACGTGGCAAGGTACACAACCATGTGCTGGATCCACCATAGGATGAGAGCCATTATACAGTATTTTTACTGCAGGTTCAAGCTATCGATTTGACTAACATTGCACAAAGACCTTATATAATGGTCAGCCAAAATATCCTTAATGAACTCAACACAAGTTTTTGTCAAGGGTGTTTTTACCACCAAAAAATAAAATAAAAAAAGACATAGAACCTGAATGTGGTTTTTATGTTATTTTTTTCTGGCATTTTAATCCTTACAGAGAAGGAAACGCAAAAAAAAGCCACCTAACAAAAACGCTGGTTGGAAATAAACCTTCTGCATGACTTTCAGCTCATTTCTGGAGCTGGAGGTTTCTACGGCAAATAATGTCACTAAATCTGCAAAAGTGCACAGAAACGCTACTAAAATTCTGTGTGCGACAGCATGCTAAGACCTTACACATGACTGTACTTTTTATTTCTGCAAACCGCGGATCCACAAAATACGGGTACAAGCCGTGTGCATGTCACATTTTTGGACGGCCCAACAGTAGAAATGCCTATTCTTGTCCACAAAACGGACAAGAATAGGACATGTTCCATAATTTGTGGGATGGACATATGGATGCTGACAGCACTTTTTGCGGACCCATACAAATGAATGGGTCCATGTCCAAACTGCAAAAAAATTAAATGCAAATCAGACACAGCCCAAAATATGGTCATGTGCATGAGGCCTAAAGGGGTTGTCCAGGATTTAAAAAAAAAATATGGAGAGCGCCTTAAATCGGCATGAGGAGTATTATAGGCCAGGCAATGCCCCTCTGGAATTCTAGCAAAAAGGTAAGCAAAGGAGCACTTAGCAAGCTCTGCCTCGAATGCCACCAGATGTAAGGTAGATATCCTATATGTCAGTGTTTCACAAATTGACTAGGCCTTGAGACATGACTTGGATAATAATTAAGCCAGTGACTCATCTGCAGACAGCTGTTTCGGGGTAAATGCCCTTTAGTGCAGAGCAGAGAGTACTGGCTTAACTGGGTGAGAGGCCTCATTCAGGATTTGGGGGGTACCATCTCTCCTTATGAAGAGTGTCTTAATCGGCATGAGGATTCTGCCTGGCCTATAAGACTCTTAAAGCACTCTCCGTAAGGAGAGATAGTACCCCCCAAATCCTGACTTAGGCCTCTCACCCAGTTAAACCAGTACTCTGAGCTCTGCACTGATGAGGGGAAATAACCCTGACACAGCTGTCTGCAGATAAGAGGCTGGCTTAACTATTATCCAAGTCATGTCCCAAGGCCTGTTTATAAAGGTCGAACATTGACGTACAGGATAGCTGCCTTACATCTGGTGGCATTAGAGGCAGAGCTTGTTTTGCATCCCTATGTTGGAATGTCATACGTTTAAAAAATAATAGTCACATGTTTGATCCCCTGCAGCTCCAGCGCTGACACTCTGATGGTCCGCACTGGTCTTTTTCTTCTCTGCAATCGCTGCAGCCAATCACTGGCCTAACTACTGATCATAGCAGGCATGGCACAAGATCACCGCCCCATCAACATGCTTGTTTGGCTCAGCTGAATGTCAGTCGGGCACGGGAAAATGTAACGGCATAGTGGGAGGCACAGCTGCTGGGGCAACCATCGGATGTCTAATGTGTTTCGTACACGGGTCCCATGAATGACAATAGGAACCAGGTAGGATACTTGATGGGTGTCGAATGGTTGCCTCAGCAACAGTGATGCCCGGCGTGTACCTCTGCACGTAGGTCTCTGCAAGTATGCCTGGACAACCCCTTTAAAGAGGCTCTAATCAAATTAATTGCTGAGGGCGCGCTTTTACGTACTGTGTAATATAATCACTTGTTGTTTCTGCTGCTCTGAGCGGCTAATATGATATAACGGATTAACCCCACAGCCATGTCCTACGCTTCAGATTGTGACTCCCAGCTGTTTTTGTTCCAGAGGATCCGATTTGGCGCACAGCATCCCCTTAGACAACTGTGTATCTGACTCTAAATAATGCTTATGTTTCTTAGAACAAATTATTGAAAAAATCCAAAACTCAGCTAGGGCTCTTTCACACTTGCGTTCTTTTCTTCCGGCATAGAGTTCCGTCGTCGGGGCTCTATGCCGGAAGAATCCTGATCAGTTTTATCCTAATGCATTCTGAATGGAGTAAAATCCGTTCAGGATGCATCAGGATGTCTTCAGTTCAGGACCGGAACGTTTTTTGGCCGGAGAAAATACCGCAGCATGCTGCGCTTTTTGCTCCGGCCAAAAATCCTGAACACTTGCCGCAAGGCCGGATCCGGAATTAATGCCCATTGAAAGGCATTAATCCGGATCCGGCCTTAAGCTAAACGTCGTTTCGGCGCATTGCCGGATCCGACGTTTAGCTTTTTCTGAATGGTTACCATGGCTGCCAGGAGGCTAAAGTCCTGGCAGCCATGGTAAAGTGTAGTGGGGAGCGGGGGAGCAGTATACTTACCGTCCGTGCGGCTCCCCGGGCACTCCAGAGTGACGTCAGGGCGCCCCACGCTCATGAATGACGTGTCGCATGGATCACGTCATCCATGCGCATGGGGCGCCCTGACGTCATTCTGGAGCGCCCCGGGAGCCGCACGGACGGTAAGTATACCGCTCCCCCGCTCCCCACTACTACTATGGCAGCCAGGACTTTAATAGCGTCCTGGGTGCCATAGTAACACTGAACGCATTTTGAAGACGGATCCGTCTTCAAATGCTTTCAGTTCACTTGCGTTTTTCCGGATCCGGCGTGTAATTCCGGCAAATGGAGTACACAACGGATCCGGACAACGCAAGTGTGAAACCAGCCTTAGGGTACTTTCACACTAGCGCTTTTCTTTTCCGGCACGGAGTTTCGACCTAGGGGCTCTATACCGGAAAAGAACTGATCAGGCATATCCCCATGCATTCTGAATGGTAATCCGTTCAGGATGCATCAGGATGTCTTCAGTTCAGTCTTTTTGACTGATCAGGCAAAAGATAAAACCACAGCATGCTACGGTTTTATCTCCGGCCAAAAAAACTGAAGACTTGCCTGAATGCCGGATCCAGAATTTTTTCCATAGGAATGTATTAGTGCTGGATCCGGCATTCAAAATACCGGAATGCCGGATCAGTCCTTCCGGTCTGTGCATGCGCAGACTGAAAAAAAGGTGAAAAAAATAAATGCCAGATCCGTTTTTCCGGATGACACTGAAAATACAGATCCGGTATTGCAATGCATTTTTCAGACTGATCAGGATCCTGATCAGTCTTAGGGTACTTTCACACTTGCGTTGTTTGATTCCGGCAGGTAGTTCCGTTGCCTGAACTGCCTGCCTGATCAGGCAAACTGTATGCAAACATATGTCATTTTTACTGACTGATCAGGCATTTTTCAGACTGATCAGGATCAGGCAGAAAAATGCATTGCAATACCGGATCTGTTTTTCCGGTGTCATCGGGCAAAACGGATCAGGTATTTAATTTTTTCTCATTTTTAGAGGCCTGCGCATGCGCAGACCTGAAGGACGGATCCGGCTTTTTTTTTTTCGCCGGAGATAAAACCATAGCATGCTACGGTTTTCTCTTTTGCCTGATCAGTCAAAATGACTTAACTGAAGACATCCTGAACGGATTACTCTCCATTCAGAATGCATGGGGATATGCCTGATCAGTTCTTTTCCGGTATAGAGCCCCTGTGACGGAACTCTATGCCGGAAAAGAAACACACTAATGTGAAAGTACCCTTACAAATGCCATCAGTTGGCATACGTTTTGCCAGATCCGGCAGGCAGTTCCGGCAACGGAACTGCTTGCCGGATCACTCTGCCGCAAGTGTGAAGGTAGCCTAAGGATGAGTTTACATCACCACTTTATATTTCCGTTGATCTGCTCAGTTAGGGTACGGCTACACTGGTCATGGCCAGGATCGCAGGGGCATCGCGGTGTAGTGGTGAGCCCTTAGAAATTAATGGAGTTGCAGTGAGTTTCATTTGTGCCGCAACTGCGACCCCGAATTGCCCAAAAAATTGCCAACTTTGCTGAATTTTCTGTGATTCAGGGGTCGCAGTCGGGCACATGTGCAACTCATGTTGTAACCCTATTCATTTCTAGGGGATCACCAGTACACTGCGATGCTCCTGTGATCCTGGCCATGACCGGAACAACAAGAATAGCGGGAGTGTCGGAATTGGCACACAACTGACTACAATGACTAGAATGGAGTTTGTTCAGTTTCCGTTTGGGATCCCGTTTTTTTTTTTTTTTTACTGGACCAAAAAGTCCTGAACGGAGCCTCCAACACAGATGTGAACAAACCCTAACCCATATGAAGCCCTCCACAAATGATCACCCATTCAGGTCAGATACACCAAGCTGTAACATACTGGAAACATTTTAAACAGCTGTAACTTGTAAGCCGTCCAACCCTTCTTAGACTTGTATATGGGAAGCGGCAGCTTGACGTTCCTTGCGTATTGGGAGAAAAGAAGGACCAGGAAAATGGTGCTGAAAGAAGAAGAAAACCATTGTTGTCATGTCCATGGACAGGCATAGGGATTCACAAGTTGCGGGGCTTTGTTGCCCTTCTGTAATATTACTTTGCCTTGGTAAGTCAATAAAGGAACGGAAGAGAGCATGTATTTTAACCTACAACGTGACTATTAGTCATTTTCCTTATTCTAGGGCACAAGGATCAGCTTCATCTCAAGACATATAATAAGAATATTATGCCGGTGAATGTGCAAAAAAATAAATAAAAAATGACATTTAGTCATAGGATTACAATGTATCATTCTGTATGCATTAGGATTAATCCTGATGGCAGTGGATATTATTTTACTGACATTTATTGAACTGTTGCTTCCAAGTATCTTATATAACCACCTAGTACAGTGATGGCTAACCTCCGGCACTCCAGCTGTGGTGAAACTACGACTCCCAGCATGCTCCTCTCACTTAGAACAGCCAAGGAAGTGTACATCTTGGGAGTCGTAGTTTTAGCACAGCTGGAGTGCCGGAGGTTACCCATCACAGACCCAGTAGATTGCATCAGCAGAACCTGGGGCTGAGACTTGTTACATAAAAAAGGAGAACTTCAGATTTCACCCTTCAGAGAAGAACCTATGACCAGCAAGCCCCTGTCTGTGGACTTCAGGAATTCCCACCCAAAAAAAACAACTGTTTTTAACCAACCAGAGCCAAAGGAGGAGGATGCCACGTGCCTTGTGGATCCTGCTACGGATCACAAGGCAAGCCATTGTTCTGTGCCTTCATCTCAAAAAAATTAATAGTATAATATTGTTACATCATTGTTTTCTTTCTTCCCAACATCTAGGGTTGTACAGGGCCAGACAGGGCAGGTACGGGGACAGGGAATTCCCACCATCAGGGATTATCCCTGGGCAAAGGCTAATTTAGGGCTGGTACAGGGAGAGATATTCCCTAACACCTATCTAAGTGCCCCTAGCCTTCCCCCGGTCCATACCATAGCCAATGTTACAAGTGCCTATGTGGATTTTGTACTATTTATACGGCATCAAATTCACCATTCACGGTGGTAGCTGGGCGATATCTTTGTCCTCATACACTCATTGAAGTCAACCAGATATCATAGGGTGATTAATTCTCTTTTAACGTTAATTAATAAAAGTTATATTTTACAGGGTCTATATGCTCTATGCTAACACTCATTGTCCTGTGCCTGCTGAGACCTTGGGGTCTCTTTAGTGAGGTCTTTATGAAAAGGGGTTTAGCGGTTCCCAATGGTTTGATGCAAGGCCCAATCTTCCCACAGCAAGTGCAATCTTACTGAAAGTAAATATACCGTTCCCCCTTCACCTGGACCATGCGTCAACACCCAGAACAGATCCTCAATATCCGACAGGGTGCCACAGACAGGCAGAATGCACAATGTAGAGGAAAGTAAAGCTGGCCATACACATCAGATGTGAATCAACTGAGCCATACTGTGTATGTGTAATCCTGAATTCTGATGTTGGGGAAGATGATGATAGGGCAGGTTGGTTACAACTGCATGCTCATTTCTTTATCAGGGAGATAACCTATTGCCAGAGGAGTCTGAAAGTGGTTTTCTCCCCTCTCCCCATTCACTACACATGCATGCAGATGCAGATGTATAACAGGACCAGTTGGCTGACAACTATCTCATGAGTTTGGCCAGCTTTAGTGTGGAACATCCCGTACAACTAAAATTACTTCATTATTTGCAATTCATTAAGCACATAGTGTGGCACAAGACATCCATGATCACAAAACCTTATGCATTTTGAACTATAGTGTTTTTAATCAGTTGCTTGAAATGCGTACACTTACATGAGCATGTATCTATTGTGCAGCAGCATGCATTTAAAGAGGCTCTGTCAGCATGATCAACCCTATTAAACCAGGCATACTGACTGGTAGGGCTGATCATTCTGATTAAAACTATACATTTCTTTTGTCTGTATGCTAAACAGCTGCAGAGATAATTGAATTTCATTCATATGCAAATGGGAAAAATTTAGAGCACCAGGGGGAGAGGATGAATCCCTGGAGCACTGCTTTGTAACATGCCCTGTGCACTGCACACTCCCACTCCCATTGATTGACAGGGCTATACATCAGCATGCTGAGGGCACAGCAGTGTCCGAGAACTGTGTCCTAGCAAGTACATATAATATACACTACTTACTGTAGCCATACCATGTTGAGAAGAGTTGATTTCTATGTTTAGAAAGCTAAGATACATATTACTACTTTACTCACAGGCACAATTTATGATTATAATGAAATCAGTAATAAGTATTAGCTTTCTAAGTATAGAAAAAACATTCTTCTCTATGTGGTAAGGTTATAGCTTAGTGCTAAGAGATCAGCCTTGCATGTAATGAACCTAAGTTCAAGTCCATGGAGAGACTTATATAGGTTTTTTTTCTGTTATTCTTTTCTCCCTCATTTAACCTATAATAAAAGGCCATACTATAATAAATAATATAATAATAATAATTTTTAAAAAATCTGAAAGTCTCTCCCAAGATTCAAACCTGGGATCTCTACATACAAGGCTGATCACTTACCTGCAGGTTAAGCCTATTCAATTGAGGACTGTGTTTTTTCTAATCTTAGAATACATACTACTGGTTTCTTTATGATGGTATCCTGTGCTTGTGAATAAAGCATTAATATGTATTAGGTTTCTAGGCAAAGAAAGCCACTCTTCTCAACAAGGGAAGTCTATAGTCAGTAGTGTATATGATATTTACATGCTAGGACACAGCTATGCCCTCAGCATGCTGATGTCTCATCCTGTGAATCAATGAGAGGGGGAATATTGCAGAGTGTGCAGGGTGTGTTACAAAGCATTGCTCCAAAGATTCAGCCCCACACCCTGGTGCTCCAACTTGATCATTTGCATATGAATAAAATGACTATATTTCTGCAGCTGTTTAGCATACAGACAAAAGCAAGGTATTGTTTTAATCAGCATGATAAGCCCTACCAGCCAGTATGCCTGGTTTAATAGGGTTGATCATGCCAACAGAGCCTCTTTAATGAATTACTGATAAAGAAGTACTTTTATTCCTACAGGATGTATTGGACTTGCTTGAGTCTAAATGTATCTACTGCTGTAACAAACCACGTCAGATACAGTCATATGCTCACAGACTCAATCAGTGATATCTACTTACAGCATCGCAATGCCCCAGTGTTTGCCAGCTCTCTCCCCGGCAGCCTGGAACCCAGATAGGCCGATAAGAGACACAGTAGGAGTTATCGTCAGAGGTCCTATGTATCTCAACAAGGCTCCAGGAAGACCAAGGAAGCCAATGACCACTTCTATGAGTGAAGACATGATAATGGCACCTTGTATCTATAAAATAATGTGAACAATAGTTACACGCAGGATGAATAAAGTCTATATCTAACCGGTAAGTCCTATGAAGACACAGAGATTGTATTACAAAATGTCAAAAACTGTCTGAAACCAAGCGTAAGATTGGCTAGTAGTGTTAAGTGCAGAAGAAATGCTGCCTACAATACCAGATATTAACCTATATTAACATTTCACTCACAAGTCACATAGACATCTGATATTAAGGGGGCTCACATGTCAATCGGAAACAATTGAAATGGTACTGCAGTACTGCTAATAATAAGTCAAGTACGTTACCTCGCGTATCCTCGGGTGCCATATGTGCTCTGTTCCATTAGAAAAAGATATATCTACAGAAAGCAAAGAAATTCAATCAAGATCTCACAGGACTGAAAAAACAACCGTCATCATGTCCGCTTACACATGGATATATGGAAGTTGCCTTCAGATAGACCGTAAGATGCACAGCTCATTGTCCCTGATGAAAGGGCTGAAATAATGGATGAACCTCCTCACCCCATCTCAAAATACTGATAATCACATGAACAAGTACTACAAAATTGTGGCTTAAAGGGGTTGTCCCATGAAAAATATTCTACAGTTTTCAAACGATAACCTGGATCTGAATACTTTTCTAATTGCATGTAATTAAAAATATAGTATAGCCACTGAGTTATTCAATAAAATGAATCTGAATAGCGCTACCTGCTGTTTGTTTTTTCTTATTTCTTTGACCTGCTCACTGAGATGGCCGCACATGCTCAGTTTCATCCTTCATCTGCCTCCTGAGCTGTGAAAGGGAGAGCTGAGACACGCCCCCTGAGCTGTGATAGGGAGAGCTGAGACACGCCCCCTTAGCTGCAGCAGAAAAGACACTCCCCTTGAGCTGTCAGCTTGATATAAATCTAGCAGAGCAATGAATGGGGAGATCTCTGGATCCATGTGAGGTACAGGGCTGGTTCTAGCTTTATTAGAAAGGTATTGTCATGTACTATATGATGTCCGATTTTCATTTTTTACATTAATTATGGGATAACCTTTACAGGAGTTCTCCAGAATTTTTTTTTTTGCAAGTGCCCCCACCCTGCCTCCGTAAACAGAAGATTCATACTTACCTACTCCCCAATGCTCTGGTCCTTCCATGTTCTGGTCCCCGCAGTATGGGCATAGTCACGTGGCTACAAGCAGCACATCAGCACTCAAGCCAGTCATTGGCTGCAGCGGAACATGTGACCATGCCTATGCTATGGCGGATTTAAATACCGAGAGGGGACCAGAACATGGAAATGCGAGAGGCAGAGGACCAGAGCGGCAGGGAGCAGGTATGTATAAATCTTCTTTTTATGGAGGCAGGTTAAGGGCACTTTAAAAAAATATATAATAACATTCACAGACAACCCCTTTAAAGGGGCATTCCAATCTGGAGAGAAATGGCACATCAAATGGATATGCTATAAATGTCCGATAGGTGTGGGTCCCACTCCCATCTCAAGAACTGGGTCCCTTTGTGTATGAAGAGCAAGCTCAGCTTTCTCAATTCACTGCTATGGGACCTCCAAAAATAGCTCTCCATTTGTAACTGGGCCCCAATTATGAGATAGGAGTGTGTTCCAGAGGTGGAACCCTAACCTATCAGACATTTATGGAATAGCCTATAGATATGCTATAAATGTCCAGATGGGAACCCCTTTAAGAAGCCCATACACATCAGAGTAATAGCAGCCTAATCTAGGGCTGTGTAGGGGTGTCCCGAATTTCCATGTACAGCAGATGCCAGAGAAGAGAAGGAGCTTCTTGCCCTAAGGCCTCATGCACACGACCGTTGTTCAGGTCCGCATCTGAGCCACAGTTTTTGCGGCTCGGATGCGGACCCATTCATTTCAATGGGGCTGCAAAAGATGCGGACAGCACTCCGTGTGCTGTCGGCATCCGTTGCACCGTTCTGTGGCCCCGCAAAAAAAATATAGCATGTCCTATTCTTGTTCGTTTTGCGGACAAGAATAGGCATTTCTACAATGGGCTGGGCTTTCCGTTCTGCAAATTGTGGAAAGCACATGGGCGGCTTCCGTTTTTTGCAGATCCGCGGTTTGCGGACTGCAAAAAACGGAACAGTTGTGTGCATGAGGCCTAAGGGTACATAAGTTGCTGTCAGGGGTCTGCCAGAGGCTTACTCCCCAAAAGTGCTTGGCTGGGCTGAGTGGGCCTGTGCTGGAGGGGGCACCTGTAGGAGCAGTTGTTGAAGAGTTTTCGGCTGACAGGTATCTAATGGGTATGGTCAGCCTTACCGCATAATAAAGTATTTTCGGAGGTTGCATTATTCGCCAGCAATCTGGTGTCACAAGTATGGGCTTCATATCCTGTTGGGTGGAGGTTTATACGTCAATTATATTTTGCTAAATTCTGCCAAAATTTTAGATAACAAGTTAATCCCCCCCCCGCCACCCCCACCCCAATAGAGCTGCATCTAAAGCGTCAATTTTCCTTCATCAGGTGAAATGATTGTTGGTGCGGACACCTAAATTGTCATCTCTGGGCAGCAGGTCGTCCTGAGTAAAGAATGAGACTGTATGAAGATGAGTGATGGCAGTAGCGATCACTCATCCGCTTACTGTGGAGGTGATCGCTGCATGTAAATTCCATCCAAACAATTGCTTGCTCCATCATACCGTGTAAACTGGCTTGAAGGCATCTAATTCAGTCCTCCATTAGTCTGTCTCTGGCTGCTTCGAGCCAATTTGCAAAATTTCCCCCCTCGCAGCATTACCTAAAACATATATTTGCATATACGTGTCTCTTCAATGAGAGAACGGTAAGAATAATACAACCTCGAGGTCAACTAGAATTTTCAGAATTATGAAAAATTTCATTTGACGCAAAAATGCTTCTCAAGAACAAAGGAACAATGCTGCCGTCATGTGTCTTGTGCACCAACAAGGGGTGCTCTCAACCTAAAAATCTTCTAACACTGTTACACAAAATCCCAAAAGGAAAATGCGTAAAATCCAAAAACGGACACAACTTCCTAGGTTTGAGAAAGTCAAAGAGGTCTGTGACCAAAACTGTATGAACAACTGCTAGAAACTGGGATAAGTGGAGTAACGGCAGAGTAATAAGGAGAACCTCACTAAGGACACTGAAAGATTAGAGCTCAGGGCCATCTACAGATAGAAGGTTCACAATGTGAAAAAACTGATAAGTTACACACGTGCAGTGCAACACGTGGTTTGGTCTGACATGTTTTCTGTTTGGATCAAATGACGTCTGTGTTGTTTCTGGTGCTTGCCACATGCAGAGAGCAAGTCAAGCACAAAGAGATCTTTACTCTGCGCCGTCATGTCCACATCCGAAGGATTTCAGCTAAAAAAATTCACATAAAAACACTCGGCCCACTGGAAATTTCCATTCGAAAGATTCCCAGGGATGGCTCTTAGTAACTTCTGATCTTTGCCCTTTTTCCACGAACCACATGTCTTTTATCTATGATGAGGGAGGATACGGAAGGCTACATGAGATACGATTTACATCACTGGCCAAACTATCCTTTTATTACCAGTCACTGAAATTCCCTCATTCACCCCAAACCATACTGTAGTAACACTCCTGCTATGGCGGCTACTCTACAGTCACATTCAGGGGGCTACGTGGTGATACGTGTCACATGGCCAAAGATCGCAATGTAGTGCTGCCTGCAACGCAGCTAGTGAAAGGGAAAAGAATTGCGTAGCAGCCCACACGTTTCCACGCCCCGAAAGCTGCTAGCAATTCAGAAGGTCTGGACTTCTTCTGACTGTCGGGACAATTTGACTAGGTGCGATACAGACAATGTAACAAGTGGTGCAGCCAAAGTTGCCATTTAGCCCCCAGCTTTATAATGATTAAACAGAACCAACATTACGAACCAGCAGATTATTTTGTGATTTACGTTTCTGCTGTACGGCAGTGTCTGGATGTTGACTTCAGTTCTGGAGAACTTATAGTCAGCTCCATAAATATTGGGACATCGACACAATTCTAACATTTTTGGCTCTATACACCACCACAATGGATTTGAAATGAAACAAACAAGATGTGCTTTACCTGCAGACTGTCAGCTTTAATTTGAGGGTATTTACATCCAACTCAGGTGAACGGTGTAGGAATTACAACAGTTTGCATATGTGCCTCCCACTTGTTAGGGGACCAAAAGTAATGGGACATAATAATAATCATAAATCAAACTTTCACTTTTTAATACTTGGTTGCAAATCCTTTGCAGTCAATTACAGCCTGAAGTCTAGAACGCATAGACATTACCAGACGCTGGGTTTCATCCCTGGTGATGCTCTGCCAGGCCTCTATTGCAACTGTCTTCAGTTCCTGCTTGTTCTTGGGGCATTTTCCCTTCAGTTTTGTCTTCAGCAAGTGAAATGCATGCTCAATCAGATTCAGGTCAGGTGATTGACTTGGCCATTGCCTAACATTTCCCTTAAAAAACTCTTTGGTTGCTCTTGCAGTATGCTTTGGGTCATTGTCCATCTGCACTGTGAAGCGCCGTCCAATGAGTTCTGAAGCATTTGGCTGAATATGAGCAGATAATATTGCCCGAAACACTTCAGAATTGATCCTGCTGATTTTGTCAGCAGTCACATCATCAATAAATACAAGAGAACCAGTTCCATTGGCAGCCATACATGCCCACGCCATAACACTACCACCACCATGCTTCACTGATGAGGTGGTATGCTTAGGATCATGAGCAGTTCCTTTCCTTCTCCATACTCTTCTCTTCCCATCACTCTGGTACAAGTTGATTTTGGTCTCATCTGTCCATAGGATGTTGTTCCAGAACTGTGAAGGCTTTTTAAGATGTCGTTTGGCAAACTCTAATCTGGCCTTCCTGTTTTTGAGGCTCACCAATGGTTTACATCTTGTGGTGAACCCTCTGTATTCACTCTGGTGAAGTCTTCTCTTGATTGTTGACTTTGACACACATACACCTACCTCCTGGAGAGTGTTCTTGATCTGGCCAACTGTTGTGAAGGGTGTTTTCTTCACCAGGGAAATAATTCTTCGGTCATCCACCACAGTTGTTTTCCGTGGTCTTCCGGGTCTTTTGGTGTTAATGAACTAACCGGTGCGTTCCTTCTTTTTAAGAATGTTCCCAACAGTTGTTTATCTCATCTTGAGAGTTGACAGCAACAGATTCCAAATGCAAATAGCACACTTGAAATGACCTCTGGACCTTTTATCTGCTCATTGTAATTGGGATAATGAGGGAATAACACACACCTGGCCATGGAACAGCTGAGAAGCCAATTGTCCTATTACTTTTGGTCCCTTAACAAGTGGGAGGCACATATGCAAACAGTTGTAATTCTTACACCGTTCACCTGATTTGGATGTAAATACCCTCAAATTAAAGCTGACGGTCTGCCGTTAAAGCACATCTTGTTTGTTTAATTTCAAATCCATTGTGGTGGTGTATAGAGCCAAAAATGTTACAATTGTGTAGATGTCCCAATATTTATGGACCTGACTGTACCTATAAAAAAAAAACAGGAGGTCCGAGACAAAAACATGAATTTTAAGATGAATCATGCCATCTGTCACCAGATTTGTACCAACTGTCTGACCTGTTACATGTGCGCTTGTCAGCTATCGGCATCTGTGTTGGTCCCATGTCCATATGTGCCCTCATTGCTGAGAAAAATCATGTTTTAATATATGCAAATGAGCCTCTAGGAGCAAAGGGGGCGTTGCCGTTACTTTTAAAGGATCTGCTCTTTCTGCAACTGCCGCACCCACTGCACTTTGATTGACAGGACCAGGTGTGATTACGTTTTCACTGCCTGGCCCTTTCAATTAAGGTAGAGAGGGCACAGCAGTTGCAGAGAGAGCAGAGCCTCTAGGTGTAATGACAACACCCCTGTTGCTCTTAGAGGCTCATTTGCATATATTAAAACATAATTTTCCTCAGCAATGTGGGCACATATGAACATGGGACCAACACAGATGTCTTCAGCTGCCAAGTGCACATGTAACAGGTCAGACAGCTTCATAGGTACAAATCTGCTGACAGATGCCCTTTAAGTACTTCTAATTAAGTGCTAATTAATTTCTTAATACATCTTTATAGCAGATAAGTTTTGCAGATATGGAGCTCCAAATCCTCTACAAAGACATAGATTTAAAGAGAACACGTCACCATGAATAAGCAGTCCTATATGTGGGCAGCATGTTCTAGAGCAGGAGAAGCTGAGCAGATTGATGTGTAGTTTTACAGGAAAAGATTCAGTACAACAAGGGAATATGTCAACACAATCTTGGTCTATTATCTGTCGTAATACATGAGTAATACTGCAGATACGGAGTCCAGATTGCTATTTTTTATTTTCTTACTACCCCCTGTTACCCCACTCTGTCCCCTCACTGCAGGAGACGGGTTTATAGGCAATCTATAGAGCCCATCTCCTGCAGTGAAGGCTTCAGGAACAAAGGGGAGATTGGGACATCGAAGGCGGCACTGCTGGAAGGAGAGACACCCGGTATCTTCAGAAATCAACGCTTTATTGTGCAACTTACAACACGTTTCAGAACCGGACTGTTTTCTTCGTTGGGTGAAACACACGGTACTCAAGTGGCAGTGAAGAGATCAGCGGGGGTCTCAGCACTCGGACCCCTACTGATTAAAACCAGTATGGAAAGTTTTCAAAAAGTTAGTGACACTAAGAGAACTGATAAACAGAATATTGTGGCTTGTTACATTGTTTTATGGGATAGGATATTATCTGTTCGCACCATGCATATAGCTGAATAGTAAAGATGAAGGGTTAATCACAAGATCTTACTTGGTAGAAGGCGCCTTCCATCCCTTTAACATGGTACAAAACAGATGTTTCGAATATGTACGGGAAAGTTACAATTACTGCTACGACTAAGAACGTGTTACACGTTTATAACATGTGAGTAGGTTTTTCACCGTCACTGACTGTTCCAAAGGAGTTTTAAATACAAAGAAACAAAGCGTGATCTTCTATCTATATATTCTTTTCATTAGATTGCCTCCTGGCTGCGGTTGGGTGGTGAAACGCATGGGATTCGTGATTTCATAACCAATGGGTGCCGATCTAATGTTGATGACCTATCCTAAAGAAAGACCATCAACATTAGAATCTCGAACAACCCCTTTGACGTAAGGAAGCAGTAGGTGACCTACTTGATGGAAAACTAGTTGATATCAGGTAAGGTATATGTTATCCGGCAGGTATATAGAAAGACTGGCCAATCGTTTAAGAGCATGAGGGTAATGCCAAGGGCAAAGAGCAGAAAAATATTCATATATCTCTCACACTAAAGGAAACCTATCCTAAGACGATTATCACAGTGGTGACTAATTAGTAGTGACGGAGAGACATGTAAAACCTACACCAATATTAAGCTAAAAGGGTTGTCAGCCTCTGGCATCAACTTTGCCTATGAGGAACAAGTCCTTCCATGACCTGCTATGATTTCCTGAGCCTCCTGAGAACGTGACCTCCAGTTCTTGCAGTTTTACTTCCCTGACTCTGTGGTTTCCAGTTCAATCTCCACTAAATTCCTTTCCCCATCTGGTTAAACCCAGAGGCTCCAGTGTCAGAGATTATATACATTCTTCTCTTCACAAAGGTGCCCCCTACTCCCTGGGGAGAAATGGATTAACGTGCTGCCAGCAAGGAAAATAATCCCAGGAGAGTCTCATGCCAGTTCTTTCAAGTGCTCTGCCCTCCTAGCTGGATGCCCATCCAGAAACACAAAGAGCGGCAGCAGGGTGTGACAAGGAGTTGCAATATCGGTTATTTACCTGTAGTATTACATTTCCACTTCTCAAGGGATAGGATGGCACGAGCCGGAGCAAGGAAAGCAAACGCACTTGCCTGGAACAAGGGTAACCTGCAGAAAATGCAAACGCAAGTTATTTGTGTGGCCCTCACAAGTTGTACCTACAGGTGTTGTGACAATTGTGCTTTATGGTATGGATCATGTTGGCATAGCTGAAATGGTGTCTGTAGACCTTGTGCTACCAGAGATAGACACACTCACGAGGCAGACCTGGGGGCCTCTATTAGGTCCTCGGCTGCAATAGAAACCCATCTACTCAACATGGGCCAACAGGATGTCCATGGGAGCACCCCTTAGGTCTCTGAGGGGTTAAATGGTCAGGAACAAAGTTATTCACAATTCCAGCTGTCGCAGCAGACTGTCAGCTGTAATATACCATCCCTTTGCCATATAATGGAATAGCACCAGCACCATAAATAGATGTCACATAACCGAAAATGGTCTGATGGTTAGAACAAGTGAGGGAAACCATTACCTGGCTAGGGTCTAACCTCACGAACGGGGGTCCCGTGTCTCCTGTCTGAATGCAGCGATGGTTTAGAACAAGCACATTCAAAGTCTAGGAGACTGCCGGAGATAGCAGAGCACGGCCCTCCATCTCCAGCAGTCCCATAGAGATAAATGGATGTGCACCCTCAACCCGCACGCAATTCATACATCAAATTCACTTTCCGTTCTTTGACGTATGTATCACAAAGCCAGAATGCTCAGCTACGACACAAACATTTTTTGGAATATCTGTGATCTGTAGGCACGAAATAAAGAATAATGAGGAAGCAGAGGGAAGAAAGACCCTTCTTCGAGGACTGGCACCTGCCAGAATTCAGCCACGTCACTGTTCTTCATTTGAAAATAAGTGTCATAGTAAAAGTCTCACCTGCACCCAAAAGTTGTCTGAAGCAAAGTAGTGATTCCTACACAGAAGAAAATGGTCCCAATGAGTTGACTGGTAGCCCACTGGTCAAAGCCAACGCACATGGCTTCTGCAAGCAGGAAGGGCACGGCTACTGTCCCGCTGAAGCATGTCAGGTAGTGCTAGGGAAAATAACAAGGGTAGAGATATTAGCATGACACATGGTAAGCACACATGGATATTTCAGGCCATGGTCACAGTGCAAAATGGATGTTGGAAAAACCCAACGTGAACTGAATGTGGAATCTGCTGTAGACATCTGACATTGACCTTTGGATTTACACTGCAGATTTGCTGTGGATCCGACAGGGGTTTTCTGGGATGATGGCTGTATCCTCAGGATAGGCCACCACTATCTGATCAGTGGGGGTCCACCAGCTTGACCCCCCCCCTGATCAGCTGTCTTATAGAAGCCCTGGCACCTATGGGAGCAGTCCTTCCACTCCAGCCACTACACAACCAATGGAGCTGGGTACCTCCAGTGCCACACATCACATCCTAGAAAATTTGGAAAAGTTATCGGGCAACCCCAACCTATTGGGAAATGGAGGCCCCCCCTTATGTCACAATGGGATCCGACTCCATTCTTGCCTCTGCATATTAAGATCATGAAAGGAAACCTTGCACAGCCATGCGTATGAGCTCGAACGCTATGTCTACAGGTTAAGGACCTTAAGATAACATCGTGCATTACTGAAAGCACAAGGAACTTTGCTGCTGATAACCCAGGTCTCCGACCTCACCTGTCATCACACTGTGCGGACCATAGGAAGTAGGAGAGGGGCCTAGTAATGACGAGATTACAGCAATCAGTGATCTGGTTACATGCCGCTGGCATACACCTGTGGTATTATGTGTGTAATATGGGGCAGGTCACACACAGACGATGTGAAACAAGATTTCACAACTCATACAATTCCCTATCAGCTTTCCTTCACTTTGCTTCGCCTTCCTTGTAATCACCGAGAGAAAATCCAGCGAGAATGCATTCATCTAGAGGAGTACTCTCTTTTCTTGATATAGCGTCTCAGGAGATTTTATTACAGATCTCAAGATCACTGCTTGCGGTCATTCAATGGACACATGGCTCGTTACAGTACAGTTATCAGAGCCCTCACGTGTTCAGGCGGCAGATATCTCTCCCGATCCTCCCAAGCATATGCATGCTTGCCTGAGCAAGCATGTCAAGTGAATCTCCATCTCCAGCCTGGATGCTAGATGAGGTACGGCCTCCAGCCTGGATGCAAGATGAGGTACGGCCTCCAGCCTGGATGCAAGATGAGGTACGGCCTCCAGCCTGGATGCAAGATGAGGTACGGCCTCCAGCCTGGATGCAAGATGAGGTACGGCCTCCAGCCTGGATGCAAGATGAGGTACGGCCTCCAGCCTGGATGCAAGATGAGGTACGGCCTCCAGCCTGGATGCAAGATGAGGTACGGCCTCCAGCCTGGGTGCAAGATGAGGTGCGGCCTCCAGCCTGGGTGCAAGATGAGGTGCGGCCTCCAGCCTGGGTGCAAGATGAGGTGCGGCCTCCAGCCTGGGTGCAAGATGAGGTGCGGCCTCCAGCCTGGGTGCAAGATGAGGTGCGGCCTCCAGCCTGGGTGCAAGATGAGGTGCGGCCTCCAGCCTGGGTGCAAGATGAGGTGCGGCCTCCAGCCTGGGTGCAAGATGAGGTGCGGCCTCCAGCCTGGGTGCAAGATGAGGTGCGGCCTCCAGCCTGGGTGCAAGATGAGGTGCGGCCTCCAGCCTGGGTGCAAGATGAGGTGCGGCCTCCAGCCTGGGTGCAAGATGAGGTGCGGCCTCCAGCCTGGATGCAAGATGAGGTACGGGCTCCAGCCTGGATGCAAGATGAGGTACAGGCTCCAGCCTGGATGCAAGATGAGGTACAGGCTCCAGCCTGGGTGCAAGATGAGGTACAGGCTCCAGCCTGGGTGCAAGATGAGGTACGGCCTCCAGCCTGGATGCAAGATAAGGTACGGCCTCCAGCCTGGGTGCAAGATGAGGTACAGGCTCCAGCCTGGATGCAAGATGAGGTACAGGCTCCAGCCTGGATGCAAGATGAGGTACGGCCTCTAGCCTGGATACAAGATGAGATACGGTTGGGCATGGAGGCATACACGTTCTGTATGGTATCCTGCAGCACATTTGCCCACAGATGTTACAGCTGGGCCTGTAGAACCTGCTCCAGCGTCCCAGCTTGGTCCCACTGTGGCTCCGTTCCGCTCTCTTTCCAGTCCTCAATGTGTAAATTTCCGGATGGGGTCATGTGCACTGCTGCAGCCACTCACTAGCCTCAACAGTAACATGTGTCCAAGTGGCCTATGACCCAGCAGTGATTTGACACTTGGGAAACGGCACTGCTGAGGCGAGTGAATGGCTGCGGTGCCGAACATGACCCCGTCACGCCAGGGAGCAGTAGGGGGGCAGAACAGGGCCTCAACGCTGGAACAAAGAAGCGGAGTGCATTTTTTACTGGTACAACACTGTCCAGGGCCAAATTAAAATAGAGTTTATGGCTGGAATACTCCTTTAAGGCAGCATTATAATCAGGATGCTCTTTGTCCAGTAGCAGGAATATTCCAGCAAAAAAAAGAAAAAAAAAAAAAGCTGCAGGAAATTAATATTACCTGCCATTGTCCTGCAGACCACAGCCTGCTGTGCTACAGGGAGTCATACTGATAACACCGATCTACTACGTATTTTATTAGGTAGGTTCATCTCAGGGAAAGATGCCGGTTTGTACGTCATACAGACATCTAATATTCTGCAGACTCCGTACAGACGCACAGGAATAATCAGGTAAAGATGATGTGGTCAGTCCTGAAGGTGTATGACCGGCCTGCTCCACACGGACATGTATCTCTGCCCCGCTTTGTCAGTCACGTCAGGATTCGTTTTCCCGATGCAATGGCTCCAGGGGTGATTTAATCTGAGAGCTGGTAGACCTCTTCAGAGCAGAACGGTGCACAGCGGTACCTAGGTGCACCGATACCTTGTTTGATAAAATAAAGATGTCATTATGTGACAAGGAAAATGATAGCGTCGTGATGAGCTTCAATATTACTCAGGCCCTGAAAATGTTCCTATGGTGCTCACCATCTTTCATCCAGGAAACTGAAGGACATGCCTCACATACAGATATAAAGGAGGCGATAACACAGTGGAATCGGCCGACAACCTTTTCTCCTGACTCCGACACACGCATTTAGTTTGGCCGAATGCGTAGAAGTTGTCAATGGAAAGAGAGGGGAAAGCCGCTGACAGACTCTTCTGGTTAGAGAACAAAAGGAACGGGGTAGAAATATTATACTCCCCCAACCCCAAAATCATCTGTCGCGGAGGGTCGGGAGCTCCCCATACACAGTGGGGTGCAAAGGAAAGCTGACTTAGGTGCCCATAGCAACCAATTAGATTGATCCTTTCATTTCCCAAAGGAGCTCTAAAAAATGAAAGGTGGAATCTGATTGGTTGTTATATAGGGGGCCTTTAGCTCTGAGGACTTAGTACTAGAAAGTAATAGAAATAACCAGCACAGAGAGCATACCTGTAATCCTAGGAAGATACAGAGGTACCAGGGAGGCACGTCCTCCACTGTATAGATCATGTCCATCCGCTGGCGGTCTAGGCTTCCAGTGCTGTCCAGGGTCTCTGACAAAGAGCTCTGCAACATACAAGTAGATGTGATGAGGACATGTCCAGGAGGTAGTGGTGGGCCATGGACATTCTGCTGATAGACACATATAAAAACGTTATTTTACATGGCACGCACAGTTACTGGAGGATGTGGCATTGGCTTGCTCAGCCGTGTACTGATGCCCTCCTCGTGTTTGACATTGGCGCACCCCAAACAACCTTGTCTGACAAGATGAAGACATTCTGTTCTGATAACATGATTTCCAGACTGCCCTGACACACTTCCTTCACAGTAAATGCACGCTGAAAATGAGAATGGAGTTCAAACTGTAAAAGCCCTCTACCCTCACAAAAAACGTATTCGCCCTGTGCCCTGCTCCTGGCACGCAGCCAGGCGTTTCCCCTGTACAACCAATGTAGTACTACATGGCGTTTAAATGACGGTGTAATACATGGTGGGCTCAAGTCTGCCAGAATGGGAGATGCACCTACAGAGCGGCTCTCCATTCTGCTCGGAGAGAGGGGTCCCAAGCAGGAGACCCCCCCCCACACTCAATGTCATCTATCCCTAACAGGGTCTGTCTTCATAAGAAACCCCCTTTAACAACAAACACAGTCCATCATTTACCGTACATCTTATAAGCAAAATAGACAATTCCCAAAGTAATTGACCCTAGGAGCACATACAGTGTGAAGGTCCAGATCTGAAAGGGAGGGGGCTTTCATGTATAAATTCAGCCTTGACATTTTACGTGCTTACTAACTGTACGTGGTGATCACATGGGTAGTCACAACAGATGTCACCATGACTTTACATGACATCTTACTATAGAAGGATATTACAGTAGAAGATATTTCCTTGCAGACCTGGAGCGAAGGTGGACAGGCAGCGCATGTGCCCATGCTAAACCGCCACAGCAGTGCCAAGAAAGAAGGCACTTCTTCGTAAGAAAGAGGTCACAGTGACCATAAAGCCCATAGTCATAGAGTGAAAGAAAAAAATGTTCCTGCAGCGCCACCACAAGGAGGGAAAAGAGGCATTACACAATTGCCATTGAAATCAAGAGGACAGGTCCTCCAGGGTAGGAGACACTCAAGTCTGGCCAAGAGATGAAGGTCCTCCTACTCTATTAAAATCAGAATTCCCTAATGATGTATATGAAAATGGGTTTTCTAAACTGGACAACCCCTTTAAGGCCATTATTACCATTATGCAGTAGATCAGTGAACGTACTTATGAGGTATGCTAACTTACCACTTGTCTGTATCTTTAAAGCTATTATTTTGGAGAAAAATAAATCTATAGTAAGAACTGGGTTCAGAGCCGAGAGGAGGTCATTTTTGCCCCCAGCTCTGAAATTTCACACACACAATTTCTGATCTGCAAATCTAGGGACTGTCCTAGGGACAACCCTAACAACCATGTGTGGTCCAGACGGCTCTGCCAGCATCACAACTGCCTGTACACCAGATACAATACTGCCAACAGCACCTTCCCCAATTTACATTTTAAATGAAAAATCTAACTCTTTAAAAATACCAAAAAGCAATACTATTCCTTTACCCTTTTCTTAAAGGGGACCTGTAACCTCTCCTGACAAAATACTTGCGTTCCCCGTGAAATAATAATTCTGGCGCATCCATTCTTATGACTCTATGCGGTGTCATTCCTTTACTATTCCTGCTAGAAGCTATGAATTTCTAGCAGCTTGCAATGAAGGTCCAGATGGTTGTTACCTGTTGGGGGGGGGGGGGGGGGGTGTCCCTTCACAGTCTGACCCTTGCAGCACTGATTTGATAAAGTCAGACTGAGCAGGGACACAGCCCCAACAGGTAACAACCATCTGGACCTTCACTGCAAACTGCTGGTAATTAAAGGGGTTATCCGAGACTATAAAAAGCTCCCTCATATGCCGGGCCCCTCACACTGAATATACTCACCTGGTCCCCGCTCTGCTCCTGTCTCCCTGCACTGCCACTATTTCCCGTGCGTGGATGAAAACATCCAGTGTCGGGGGAGGGGAGCAGCCAATGGCAGGCGGGGAGCCAGGTAAGTATATTCAATGTGAGGGGCCCAGCATATAGTCTCGGAAACCCCCTTTAATATATAACTTCGAGCAGGAATAATAAAGGAATGGCACATCACAGAGGCATAAGAAGAGAGGCTCCAGAATGGTTATTACATGGGAAACACAAGTAGATCCTAAAACCGACCTGTCTGGAGAGGTTATAGGTCCTCTTTAATTAAACAGTAGCATTTGGCCATCTCTATGCACCCAACAAGACGTCCCAGAATCCTCCAGGTCATGGAACAGTTTCTGTGTAAAGTTCTCAGACCTATTTAAAAGAGGATTAAGGGCAAATTTTCGGGCTCACATGCATCTCATGTATTAATACATAAACAGCGATTGGACATCTGCCTAACTAAGACAGTGACCTTAAACTTTGCAATCTGGTCAAAGACTGGGCAGATTAAAACAATACTTCTGTCTGCCAAATTGAGCGGACATTTGCCAGATTTGAAATGTGCACTAAATCCCGTATTATGTGGATCAGGTGGTTTCAGACACAGCATGGAAATGTAATCTCTAAAGAATTCTAAGACACAAAATGCAAGGCTTCACCTCGTGGATGAAAGGGATAACCTACGGGGTCATGTTCTCGGGACGAATGCAGAATCATACACAGGTATACAGACGGAAAAAAGGGGGCTCTGCCACTGCACTTCCGGCTCCGTTCAAAGTGTCAGTTCCAGTACCAGAGACTGCAGGGGACAGCCGATTGGTGGGGGTGCAGGGAATCGGACCACCTGGAAAACACCTTTAACCTCAACTTAAAAGAGTTTGAGATCTTTTTACTGATTACCTGTCCTCTTGATAGGTCCTCAGTATCTGATTGGTGGGGGTCCGAAACCTAGGACCCCCGCTAATCAGTGTTTAAGAAGGCACTTGCACTGGTGCCGCGGCCTCCTCTCAGCTCACCAAGGACAGCGCTGTATATTGGATACTGGTTGTGCCTGGTACTGCCACTCAGCCTCATTCACTTCAATGCCATGTGACTAGGGATGAGCGAACTTGTGTAGTCCGTGGAATAATGGAATTCTTAAATAACCTGAACCTTGTACGCCGAACTTAAAACCCAAGTTCGCTCATCCCAACATGTGACCGATGAACGTGACATCATATGGCCTCCCTAGGCAAAGCTGGGAGAACGGGGTTGTGGCGCTACTGTACCTTATCAAACAGCTGATCGGCAAAGGTCCAGGGTATCGGGCCTTCACCGATCATATACTGATGACCTATTCAGAAGATAGGTCATCAGTAAAAAGATCTCAGAAAACCCCTTTAATCTTTATTTCTTGAGTTACCAAAATCATTTTTGCAGATTTTTACAATAAAGCTTCAGAATGGGTTCTGATATTGTTTTTTTATAGAGTAGGATTATCGGATGGCTGTGGTGACGTCTGTGTTGGCGGCTAAGCAGCTCTGCCATGCGAAGGGGGACCCAGTGATCACAGGGTCCAACAGAGGCAGTGGCATTACTTCTCTTAGATCAGGAGATGTATACCTGTATCTGCACCGCTGCAGAGTTAGAAGCACATGCTGTATATGTATGGCACTTAGTCCTAAACAGGTTAAAGCATACCAGAGTTTTCAAAAAGTTTACATAATGGCTGTGCTTCCTTGTACAATGATAACTGTGGAGGCACAGTTATGTTTGGGCTTCCCTAGCGTTTTTTTCAGCTGTATTATTTCCTGTTTTAGCTGCACAGCTAGATGAATTTCACTCAGAAGCAGGGGGGTGCTCCCTTTCTCCCAGAACTATACTGCTATGACACCCTTTCCCCTACTTCCCATTATGTTTGTTTCCAGCTCCGGAATTCAGAAGCAGTGTTCAAGAAGTTGGCTCAAGACCTCAGGTAACTCTGACAGCCCCCCCCCCCCTCCCCACTTCCTTTTTCTGTTTTCCGAGTCTTTGTTAGGGTACTTTCACACTAGCGGCAGGACGGATCCGACAGGCTGTTCACCCTGTGGGATCTGTCCTGCCGCTATTTCTCCGTGCCGCCGCTCCGGTCACCATTGACTATAAATGGGGATGGGGACGGAGCTCCGGCGCAGCATGGCAGTGCACGGCGAAAGGCCGCCGGACTAAAAGTACTGCATGTCCGACTTTTTAGTCCGGCGGCCTCTCGCCGTGCACTGCCGTGCTGCGCCGGAGCTCCGTCCCCGTCCCCATTATAGTCAATAGGGATGGAGCGGTGGTCCGGCGAAATAGCGGCAGGACGGATCCGACAGGGTGAAAGTACCCTTACTAAGGATAGATCTTACCTAGCAACAGGCAGTGGACTGCAAATTAAGTGGAAGTGAGACCCCTAGTGGTTGCAGTTTTACAGATTTTTTTTTAAGTGGATGGAGGCGTTTTTTTTTAAAGAAAGTGATTTAACAATATGTCATTTACACCATTCTCTATTAAATTAAATCCTGTGAAGTACAGTGACTCTTTAATGCTGCTTTCACACGGCCAACTGTGGCTTAGGCGAGATGAACTCACTGCATCATAGATCACAGAACAGCGGTCAGTCCAGGAAATACGGCAGTCACACGGACCACTGCATGTAAGCAGCCTACGACTACATCTATGCACATCTTTATCAGAAAGCAAACGTGTTCCAACATCTAGAAAGACGCACTGAAAACGCAGAGCAGAATTTTCTACCCAAAATAACATAATACATTGTAGACTAGATCCTAGTAATTCACCATAAGAATGAGCTGGGCCACTTATCTACACTCAGAATTAATATTGCAGATATGATCAGGATTACGATAATTTTTCACAGTACAAGGGCATCCACCACCAGTTCCATAAGCGTGTCCGACAAAAACGTGTGCCAGTCCACCGATGAAGCACTGGAGCGGGAACGCGTTAATGAAAAACTCTGAAATCAATCCAACAATCTGGAGGGACAAAGAAACACAAAGCCCTGCCATATGTGAAGAAAACTGGAAAATCACTACTATCCTTGAGGCAGAACACTGAGAACAAGATATTCCTAGGAAGCTGAGGGACAGTCTTAATGAAATGTAATGCAAAAACACAAAGTAAAAAATATGGAGAACAATCGGCCTGATAAAAGCTGAATAATGGCTGTGCATTAGCTTCCTGAGAAGGGTACAGGACAGGCAGAAGAAGATCTTTCCAGGCCACAGCACGAGGAGGTGAAATGGGCAGACTTGGCAGAATGGCTTGAAATCTTGAAGTGGGAGCTAGAGACAGACGGCCATTAATTAAAGCCATGTGACTGACAGGACACAGATGAGGGAATGAAAAATACTAAGTTAGAAAAAATTGTGAATGCAGCAATTGCTCCTTTACATGAAGGGTCATCATGAGTAGGTCTCAGAACCAGAAGTCCCTCAACCAAGCATTGAAAAGGCATCTTTATGTCAAAGCATCTGGTGGCTCTGTGAGGCTTCCAGGTTCTGAGAGGTAAGTTCCCTGAGGCCATAACTCTGAACAAGGCGAGTAAACTTTCTGGCCTACTGACATCTACCGTAACCTACTGACCCTTCAGGAGCACTGGGTGTGGGAGATTTATCAGAGGTCTTCACTTGAAAGGAAGCTGCTCTCCGTTTTGCTCATTTTACCTTTTAGGCTACTTTCAACATTTGCGTTGTGCGGTCCTTTTTTGACATCCGGCACAGATCTGAAAACTGCAACCCAACGCTTCAGTTTTGTCTCTATTCATTGTCAATGGGGAAAAAAAACTGAACAAACCAAAACAGAGTGCATCGGAATTTTTGTGTCTGGCATGGGAAACTGAAAAAGCCAAATTTAAAAATACCAAAAACCATTTAAGCCAATGGTGCCAGAACTTTTTTTATTTTTTATTTCAGATATGAAAAAAAACGGATCCGGCGCCAATTGACTTACAATGGTTTTAGTGCTGGTTCCGGTTTCTTCATTTTCAATATAACTGGATCAGTTCTGAAAAGATGCAGCTGGTTGTATTATTCCAATGGAAGTGTTCTGCTGTGGTTTTCAGATCCCCAGATGATGTGAAAGTAGCCTTAGAAAAGCGGCTCCACTTCTACGGCAATGATAACTGGCCCAAGGGTATGGGGGAGTAGGAAGAGATAACTGATGGCGGAACAACCAAAAACCCACGGCCGGCTGCATTGCTACAGTTATTTTTTCAAGGTTGCCCATGCCCTAACTTACGCATGACAGCCTCAGTGTGAAATGTTATCTTTCACAGCCAGAAATAAAAACCAATGCTGTCAAGTGTAGCCGATAAAACTCCTTCTAAACAAACTGGGGGGCAGAGAAGTGACAGACATGCCTATGAACATAAGGAAGATCACAGAGAGAAGAGGACGACTGAAAGTGACAGCACTGTAGGGTAGCTGCTTGATGGAAATCAAACTGATTACTCAAGATGTGTTACACCTTGGGCACCTACTCTGGCCCATGCATTGACCATTTGGTCAGGGGGCTCTGTGGACATTTATTCCCGGCTTGATAGGTTAAAAGTTTCCATCTGAAGAAGTTGCAATAGGCATGTTACACATGGTTTGCGTTCTGGGGGAATAATGTTTCTCCTTGTAGAGACCAAGTTGGCACAGCAAATCTTTTAGACCACTCAAGGCTCCCTGGGAAAATAGGTATGCAAAGTAGCTCACCTCCAGGAAGAAGGTGCCACCTGATAAACCTTTTACCAGGCCTTGCAACCTGACCAAACCAGAAGCTTTTTCATGAAAATCTTTATTCCCCCAGATCCATATCAAAAGCCTCCCATCCAGCCAACCTGGACCATGCTCTGCACTGACGAAGGACAAAAACCAAGGAACAGTTGTCTGCGGACGAGCCTCTGTTACTTATGGAGAAGATTCTGGCTTGACTTATGTCCTAGTCCTGTAGCAAGGCCTGTTGAAAGGTCGGTCACCTACTCACAGAGAAACTATCTCCAAAAGGTGGCACTAAATAGACATAATGAAGGAGAGTTACTTTGCACACGCGGTACTGGTGAAATGAACGTTAGGACCTGTGGATCCAATAAATTTGAGGGAGGTCATCTGATTCTTTATATAATGGACAGGAGTACCCTGCACTGTAATAAAAATAGAGACAAAATACATCACAACAAAAGTGCGGTATACTCCTGAGGGAAGTTTACATAAGTAAAAATCTCATAAGGGGAAGGGATGCAATAATAGGGCAGCACGGTGGCTCAGTGGTTAGCACTGGGCTCAAATCCAACCAAGGACAACATCTGAATGGAGTTTGTATGTTCTCCCTGTGTTTGCGTGGCTTTCCTCCGGATATTCCGGTTTCCTCCCACACTCTAAAGACATACTGATAGGGATTAGATTGTGAGCCCCATTGGGGACAGTGTGATGCCGGGGAATATAGTAGCGCTATATAAGTGCATAAAATAAATAAATAATAAATAAATCCCTTGACCAAGGATAAATAAGTGGTCAAATGTATTAAGGAAATGCTAGTGCATCACAATGCATAAAAAGCTATACACAAAAACCACCCCTCAGAATATAATATAAATTTATCACATACCAAACACCTTCATCTGGGGGTACGGCTCTCCTTGGAAATGTGCTCCATTTACCCCTTCAAACCGGGCCTGTATTCAACTTCCTGCCCAGGCTAATTTTTGCAAATCTGATATGTGTCACTTTATGTGGTGATAACTTTAAAACACTTTTACTTATCCAGGCCATTCTGAGATTGTTTTCTCGTCACATATTGTACTTCATGACAGTGGTAAAAATAAGTAAAAAAAAAACAAAACATTTTTATTCATAAAAAATACCAAATTTACCCAAAATTTAGAAAAATTAGTAAATTTCAAAATTTCAATTTCTTTACTTTTAGAATAGATAGTAATACCTTCAAAAATAGTAATTACTTTACATTCTCCATATGTCTACTTCATGTTTGGATCATTTTGAAAATGACATTTTATTTTTTGGGGACGTTAAAAGGCTTAGAAGTATGGAAGCAAATCTTGAAATTTTTTGGAAAATTTCCAAAACCCACTTTTTAAAGGACCAGTTCAGGTCTGAAGTCACTTTGTGAGGCTTACATGATAGAAACCACCCAAAAATGACCCCATTTTAGAAACTACACCCCTCAAGGTATGCAAAACTGATTTTACTAACTTTCTTAACCCTTTAGGTGCTCCACAAGAATTGATGGAAAATGGAGATGAAATTTCAGAATTTCACTTTTTTGGCAGATTTTACATTTTAATCCATTTTTTTCCAGTAGCAAAGCAAGGGTTAACAGCCAAATAAAACTCAATATTTATTACCCTGATTCTGCGGTTTACAGAAACACCCCACATGTGATGGTAAACTGCTGTACGGGCACACGGCAGGGCGCAGTAGGAAAGGAACGCCATATGGTTATTGGAAGGCAAATTTAGCTGAACTAGTTTTTAGATGCCATGTCCCATTTGAAGCCCCCCTGATGCACCCCTACAGTAGAAACTCAAAAAAAAGTGATCACATTTTGGAAACTACGGGATAAGGTGCCAATTTTATTGGTACTATTTTGGGGTACATATGATTTTTTATTGCTCTATATTACATTTTTGTGAGGCAACAAAAAAAATTGGATGTTTTGGCACCTTTTTTTTTTACAGCGTTTAACCGAGGGATTAGGTCATGTGACTTTTTTATAGAGCAGATCGTTATGGACGTGGCAATACCTAATATGTCTACTTTTTCTTATTTATTTAAGTTTTACACAATAATAGCATTTTTGAAACCGAAATAATGATATTTTAAGTGTCTCATAGTCTGAGAGCCATAGCTTTTTTATTTTTTGACAGATTCTCTCAGGTAGGGTCTCATTTTTTGTGGGATGTGACGGTCTGATTGGTAATATTTTGGGGGGCATACGCCTTTTTGATCACTTGCTGTTGCAATTTTTGTGATGTAATGTGACAAAAATTGCCTTTTTTACGGTGTTCACCTGAGGGGTTAGGTAATGTCATATTTTTATAGAGCTGTTTGTTATGGACGTGGCGATACCTAATATGTATATTTTTTTATGTATTACACTTTAGCACAATAATAGCAGTTTTGACACAAAAAAAATGATGTTTTAGTGTCTCCATGTTCTGAGAGCTATAGTTTTTTTATTTTTTTTTGGGGATGGTCTTAGGTAGGGGCTCATTTTTTTGTGGTATGAGGTGACGGTTTTATTGATACCATTTTGGGGGGCATACGCCTTTTTGATCGCTTGGTGTTGCACTTTGTGTGATGTAAGGTGATGAAAATGGCTTTTTTTTACACTGTTTTTATTTGAAAAAAATTATGGTGTTTATCGGAGAGGGTAGATCATGTGATATATTTATAAAGCCGGTCATTACGGATGCGGCGATACCTAATATGTGTGGGTTTTGTTTTGTTTTTTTCTGTTTTTTATTATAAAATAAGGGAAAGGAGCGTTTTTTTTCTTTTTTACTTTATTAATTTTATTACTTTATTCATTTTATTAAAAACACATTTTTTTACTTTACTTTATTTATGACATTCACTTTTGGGGGTCTGATCCCCTCTGCCATGCATTACAATACATCTGTATTGTAATGCATTGCCTGTTAGTGTATGACACTGAGTCATACACTAACAGGTTGCCTAGGAGACCCAGCCTGAGGCTGGATCTCCTTGGCTCCCGTAGAAGGCAGGTCACGATGCCGTGCAAGGCATTGGGCAGCCTCTGCACGGCATCAGGCTGCCATGTGTCGCATCGGGGCCCCGCCACAAACATTTTCTATTTCGCTGTCAGCGGCATAGAAGGGGTTAATCTGCCGGCATCGGCTTTTACAGCAATGCCGGCAGATACAGCAGGGGTCCGGCTACCACAGACTGACGGGCCCCTGCAGTGATTGCGCGCCCGCGCGATCACTATGACATACTATTACGGCAAATTGCAGGAACTAAGTGGTTCCCATGAAGTAACAGTATGACAAAGGTCGGGAAGGGGTTAAAACGCTCAACCCACCAATCCATAACCGTCAATTAATTAACATAAGTGGATCCTCATTACAAATGTTCATCTATATGCACACACATAGAACCGGAAGCACACACTGAACACCCAATGCCAGTCAGGTGATCATCCGCGTGACCCGGTCATTGTGATGTGCGGCGGTCACGTGATTGCCTTTCAATGGGCATTAATTCCGGATCCGGCCTTGCGGCAAGTGTTCAGGATTTTTGGCCGGAGCAAGAAGCGCAGCATGCTGCGGTATTTTCTCTGGCCAAAAAACGTTCCGGTCCTGAACTGAAGACATCCTGAACGGATTTCTCTCCATTCAGAATGCATGGGGATAATCCTGATCAGGATTCTTCCGGCATAGAGCCCCGACGAAGGAACTCTATGCCGGAAAAGAACAACGCAAGTGTGAAAGAGCCCTAAGTGAATAGAGAATTCATAATATGATAAAAAGTACAAAAGAGTAAAAAGGTGTGAATACGTAAATATAACTAAGGAAAATAAGTAAAAAAATAATAAATAATGAGTGAATGTGAAATCGTGAAGAAAACGTGTAAAGTGATACAAAAAATTATAATTTTTTATTTGTGAATAACATATATAATAAATCTGTCAAGGCGATCAATTACATAAGTTATCTCCTAAAAATGTATCATGAGATCGATGTCAATATTAAAGGCAAGGAACCACACGATATACAGGAGGGAATGGTGAGCGTAAATATAAACAATTTTCAAGATCTGTCATGAGGGGAATCCCTCTTTTTATACCCCGTAAAGACGTCATATCTGGCCGTGACTTAAGGACAAGTGACTTACATGTATGTCATGCTGATCGGGCGGGTGCAGGAGCTGCGCCCACCCGATCAGCGGCACGGACCCAGCAGTCACTGACACCAGCACATTAACCCTTGCACTGCCGCGGTCAGCGCTGACCGCGGCACGTGCGGTATCCTGCCAGGTGGCCATCGGGTCTTCGTGCTGCTGTGACGGGGACCCGATGGCAGGGAAGGCAGCCAGATGCCTTCCGTGACAGCCTGTGAGATCCAGCCCCCTGGATCTCACAGGCAGGAAGCTGTAAGTGTATTACAGTGTGCAATACACTTACAATACTTCTGTATTGTAATGCATTGGCTGTAATGCATTGTAAAGGGGATCAGACCCCCAAAAGTTGAAGTCTCAGAGTGGGACATAAAATAAAGTGAAAAAAGAAGTTAACAAAAAATAAAGTTTTACAAAAAAAATTAAATGTTTCGAGTAGACATATTAGGTATTGCCGTGTCCGTAACAACCTGCTCTATAAAAATATCACATGACCTAACCATTCAGATGAACACCGCAAAAAAAAAAAAAACATTTTTTGTCACCTTACATCACAAAAAGTGTAATAGCAAGCGATCAAAAAGTCATATGCACCCCAAAAAAGTGCCAAACAGTCATCTCATCCCGCAAAAAGATACCCTACATAAGACAGTCACCCAAAAAATAAAAAAACTATGGCTTTCAGAATATGGAGACACTAAAAAATCTGTCATATTTGGTATTGTCGCGTCCGTAACACCATGATCTATAAAAATACCACATGATCTAATCTGTCAGATAAATGTTGTAAATAACAAAAAATAAAAACTGTGCCAAAACAGCAATTTCTTGCCTTGCCTCACAAAAAGTGTAATATAGAGCAACAAAAAATCATATGTACCCTAAAATAGTACCAACAAAACTGCCACCTTATCCCATAGTTTCCAAAATGAGGTCATTATTTTATCTTTCTACTCTAGGGGTGCATCAGGGGGTCTTCAAATGTGACATGGCAAATAAAAAATTATCCCAGTGAAATCTGCCTTCCTTTCCTTCTGCGTCCTACTCCTGTTATGTGGTCGTAAACTGCTGTATGGGCACACATGGGGTGTTTCTGCAAACTACAGAATCAGGGTAATAAATATTGAGTTTTGTTAGGCTGTTAACCCTTGCTTTGTTACTGAGAAAATTGAAAATCTGCTAAAAAAGTGAAATTCTGAAATGTCATCTACATTTTCCTTTAATTCTTGTGGAACACCTAAAGGGTTAACAAAGTTTATAAAATCAGTTTTGAATACCTTGTGGGGTGTAGTTTCTAAAATGGGGCCATTTATGGGTGGTTTCTGTTATGTAAGTCTCACAAAGTGACTTCAGACCAAAACTGGTCCTTAAAAAGTGGGTTTTGGAAATTTTCTGAAAAAATTTGAAATTTGTTTCTTAACTTTTAAGCCTTGTAACGTCCCCAAAAAATAAAATGTCATTTACAAAATGATCCAAACATGAAGTAGACCAATGGGGAATGTAAAGTAATAACTATTTTAGGAGTTATCACTATCTGTTTTAAAAGCAGAGAAATTGAAATTTTGAAAATTGCTATTTTTTCCACATTTTTTGTAAATTTGTTTTTTTTTTATAACTACAAATTTTATATTTTGACTCAAATTTACCACTATCATGAAGTACAATATGTGACAAGAAAACAATCTCAGAATGGTTTGGATAAGTAAAAGCGTTTTAAAGTTATCACCACATAAAGTGACACATGTCAGATTTGGAGTATTGGATTGTGGTGATTAATATCACCTTGGTGGCCCTATTTCAACTTTTCACTGTGTATTCAATTACCCCTTAATTGCACATTTTTGTTCCCTGTACTGCCTACTTTTACCTGTGCTTAAAATAGGGTTGCTAGGCATGGCCCGTCTATCTGTTGAAGGACGGAGCACGCAGCGTGCAGGGTCACATTACTGACAGCCAGGGACTGTAAGTAAATGATTAAAGCCAGGTCCTCCCCAGCAGCTGATAACAGTGTCTGGGCTGTGTGCACTTCTCCCTGTCCCTGCGCTTGGCAGACGCTCCCTCACTCAGCAGAGCTGGAGAATGCAGAGTTGGAGCAGCGCAGACCAGGGAAGGGAGATCTGCCGTCTGCTCAGTGTATTAATGAAAGCAACATGTGGTAAGAGGACCCTTTGTGCTGCAGATTAACCCTTTAGGGGGAGGGCTCTGGTTACTGACACTTTTGGGGGGCAGGCGGGATTAGCCTCAGGGTGAGGGCAGTGGCGGCCATCTTAACTGAATAGTGAAATTGCAGTTTTGTGCAGACTGGTTGCCAAGGGCTGAATCTTATTAAATATGGGGTAAGTCAGTCTAATAGTAACTGATTCTGGAATATCATGTTATTAGTAACTACATATATAGAAATTGAGATTAGGGTCTAATTGTGACAGTTATCCTTTAAGGTGAAAAATGGCAGGGTCCTGAAGGGGTTAAGGGTTCGTGGAATTGACCATGTAGACCTAAGGCAGCGTGAAACAAAACGGAATTGGACCCTGGATACAATGCAAGCTACAGGTTTAAATGAAGTTCTGAGTTTTGCACCGATCCTCTGAATATGTTTATTTTACATAAAAAAATATATATATATTGCTATTTTAATCCTTGTCTGTGTGCTTTTTATATATTTTGCTACTGTTTATATTTACACTTCTATTTTCCAGCTCACCATTCCCTCCTGTATATCGTGTGGTTCCTTTCCTTCAATATTGACATCGATCTCATGATCAATTTTTAGGAGATAACTTATGAAATTGATCGCCTTGACAGATTTATTATAGAGGTTATTCACAAATATATATATTTTTTTGGTATCACTTTACACGTTTTCTTCACGATTTCACATTCACTCATTATTTATAATTTTTTACTTATTTTCCTTTGTTATATTCACGTGTTCACACTTTTTACTCTTTTGTACTTTTTCATATTATGAATTCTCTATTTACTTATATTACGGTATATATCATTTTTCATGAATTGTGTCATTTTATTTATTTATTACAATTGTTCACTTGATTTATTGTTTGTAAATCACTTGCTGCATCTCTCAGAATACCTTGTGTAATCAATTTATTTTTATAATTATGTGATTATCACTTTTTATATATGTTTTATATATTATTGTAATATTCCTCATCATGTCAATTGATACATTTAATAATATATGTCTGTCATAATTCTATTGCATTTGCACTTTATTGTTGCATATTTGTAGTTAATTGATCGCTTTCCATTCTTGATTTCATCATGTACATTGCTATCTCCGTTTTTTACTTTCGATTCTATGTGTACCGTCATTCTCATTGTATTTATATACATGTCTTTGGAATAAAAAAATATGCCTGTGATCATGTGGCGCGGCCGATGACGTGACGTTTGATCATGTAAACGCTACGCTCCCTGGGGATCTAGCTATGGGCCTGTTTGTGTATTATCACTAGTCTATGACGCGGTCGGTCACGTGACTGGCCATCACGTGACCGCCACACGTGACAGTGACCGGGTCACGCGGATGATCACCTGACTGGCCATCGGGTGTTCGGCGCGTCATACATTTATTTAATAAAGATTATTATTTATTTGGAGCCTTCTTAGACTCAGCTTTTTTGTATAGGTGTATCTGTTCCATGTTGAGGGGTTGTGATTGGCTTTGGGCCTCTACTTAAAGGGAACCTGTCGCCTCTACTAATCTACCCTCACTGAGCGTTTCTAAATGTTCATTGTGTTACCCTAAACATATAAATTACACTTTTAATTTCATTTGCAGACAAATTCAATAAGTATTATCCATTTTTGTACTTCCCGCCTGTTATACAAATTAACATAAAAGAGAAATTTCTTACTTGTGTGACCAGAGAAGAGTCATATTTTCAAGTTCTGACTCATCTCAGGTTATTTTCCATATGTATCAAATCAGTTTTTTTTACACAATAAAAGCACACAGAGCTATGGGGACTGGGTATTGCGGATGTGCTAGCGGCCATCTAGCAACCCATGTCCTCAGCTCTATACACAGAATCCCGGTGACAGGTTCCCTTTAGGGCTCATTCAGACGGCCGTATGCTGTCCGCAAAAATACTGAATGCTATCCGTTTTTTTGCGGATCCGCAAAAAAAATGAAACATGTCCTATACTTGTCCGTGAAAATCAGGACATGGCCCCATTGAAGTCTATGGGTCCGCAAAAATACTGAATGCTATCCGTTTTTTTTGCAGATCCGTTTTTTTGCGGATCCGAAAAAAAACGGATAGCATTCAGTATTTTTGCGGACAGCATACGGCCGTCTGAATGAGCCCTTAATCTAACGCTGTGTGACCTGTGTTTATTAAACATCTGATCACGTGACATAAGGGATAGGCTTCCACATAGAATACGGCATTACCTTCTCTGCGATCGCACTCTCAGTTGTATAAATTGCCATTAGTTCAGTGTCTTCTGTATCTTGATCCACGCTGGGTGTCGCTCCTCCATTTATCACCACCTACAATAAAAGGAAAACCAATCCTGTATTACATGATGCGTGCTGTGTAGGGCAAATCCTATAAAATATATTCTACAGCTGGATGAGCAGTGGAGAATTTCCCAGTGGATGAAAAGACTGATGAACCGAGAATACTTCACAAAATGACGTGTAAGTCAAGGATCTCTCCTGAGAAGATTCAGAAATAATAGTACATAATGATTCCTAGAGTAAGGCATGACTCAAACACCACCTGTGTCATGTACCTTCCCCTCTGACCTTGCCTTAGGGGTATTCCGGGTATATCAAGTTATCTCTTAGCTACAGGATAGGGTACAACTATTAGATCAGTGGGGTCTGATTACAAGAAAAGGAGCCATGTACTGCATGGGGACTTCCAAATTAGTGGAATGGTAGGTCGGGCATGCTTACTACCACTCCATTTATCTTTATGGGACTGCCAGAGAAAGCCTAGTACAGAGTTTAACCATGCCGCATGCTCGACTTGCCACTCCATTCGTTTTGGGTGTCCATGAAGGGTATGGGGGCCCCCATTTTCATGATCTGTGGGGGTCCCTGGGCTAAGATCCCCACCAATATAATAGTTACCCTCTATCCACAGGTTACAACCAGTTTTCTTTGCAGAGATCCAGCTGGCACTAGGAGGCTTACAGGCACTATGCAAATTACTGTAGGTCTCCTCCAGAAGCAAAAAAGAAAACTCTGTAGTGCCACCTACAGGCAGCTATCCTGTAAGGCTACTTTCACACTTGCGGCAGAGTGATCTGGCAAGCAGTTCCGTCGCCGGAACTGCCTGCCGGATCCGGCAATCTGCATGCAAACGGACAGCATTTGTAGATGGATCCGGATGCGTCTCACAAATGCATTGCAAGAACGGATCTGTCTATCCGTTTGTCATACGAACAAACAGATCCGTTTCAAAAAAAATTTCACATTCTTTGTGGTCTGTGCATGCGCAGACCAGAAGGACGGATCCGGCAATGCTGTATTTTTAATACATTTCAATGTAAATTAATGCCGGATCCGACATTCCAGCAACTGATCCGGAATTTTGGAAGGAGATAATACCGCAGCATGCTGCTGTATTTCCTCCGTCCAAAACGCCGTTCAGTGACTGAACTGATAACATCCTGATGCATCCTAAACTGATTTCTCTCCATTCAGAATGCATGGGGATGAAACTGATCAGTTATTTTCCGGTATTGAGCCCCTATGACGGAACTCAGTGCCGGAAAATAAAAACGCTAGTGTGAAAGTACCCTAAGTCAATGTCTAGCCTTGGGATACCTGCTAAACCATAATTTGGCTGATATGATCATCATGACTGCATTTTCCCTTTAAGATGGAAGCAATGGCTTGTTCGCTCATTGCACCCTACAGAATAACGTTGTACAAGGAAACGGCTTTGTTTCATATAGAACACAGTAAAAATAAAAAAAAACACAACAGATGCATGTACATGAGTACTGTTGTCACAGCTGTGTCATGGTCTGGTGGTAGTGGACTGTGACAATTTAGCCGTGCATGCTTGTTGCCAGTGTAGTTTGTAGCATGTTTTGACACTTTCCCTTTAAGTCTGGTTCCCTTCCCATTTCTGGTGTGTATGGAGTTAAGGTGTGAGCAAGATGGAGCTGGGTATGGCCTCTTGGCTCTTATAGTACTGGTGTCTGGAGCCTGAGGTCAGAGTTGACTTCAGCTTCTGGTGGAGTTGGAGTCATGCTTCCGTCCTGGACTTATCACCCGTCCAGTGTGAGGGCCACCTTGTTTGTCAACGAGGTTGTTTGCAATGGCTAAAAGAATTATTAGGAACACCTGTTCTATTTCTCATTAATGCAATTATCTAGTCAACCAATCACATGGCAGTTGCTTCAATGCATTTAGGGGTGTGGTCCTGGTCAAGACAATCTCCTGAACTCCAAACTGAATGTCAGAATGGGAAAGAAAGGTGATTTAAGCAATTTTGAGCGAGCATGGCGAATGGTGTGAAAAGGGAAAAACATCCAGTATGCGGCAGTCCTGTGGGCAAAAATGCCTTGTGGACGCTAGAGGTCAGAGGAGAATGGGCCGACTGATTCAAGCTGATAGAAGAGCAACGTTGACTGAAATAACCACTCGTTACAACCGAGGTATGCAGCAAAGCATTTGTGAAGCCACAACACGCACAACCTTGAGGCGGATGGGCTACAACAGCAGAAGACCCCACCGGGTACCACTCATCTCCACTACAAATAGGAAAAAGAGGCTACAATTTGCACAAGCTCACCAAAATTGGACTGTTGAAGACTGGAAAAATGTTGCCTGGTCTGATGAGTCTCGATTTCTGTTGAGACATTCAAATGGTAGAGTCCGAATTTGGCGTAAACAGAATGAGAACATGTATCCATCCTCTGATGGCTACTTCCAGCCGGATAATGCACCATGTCACAAAGCTCGAATTATTTCAAATTGGTTTCTTGAACATGACAATGAGTTCACTGAACTAAAATGGCCCCCACAGTCACCAGATCTCAACCCAATAGAGCATCTTTGGGATGTGGTGGAACGGGAGCTTCGTGCCCTGGATGTGCATCCCTCAAATCTCCATCAACTGCAAGATGCTATCCTATCAATATCGGCCAACATTTCTAAAGAATGCTATCAGCACCTTGTTGAATCAATGCCACGTAGAATTAAGGCAGTTCTGAAGGCAAAAGGGGGTCCAACACCGTATTAGTATGGTGTTCCTAATAATTCTTTAGGTGAGTGTATGTCTCCTCCTTTTTCCCTACCTTACCTGAGTTGGTGAGGTGTGGGTTTATATTCAGGGTGTGGTGTCTCATCTTGTTGTTGTTACATGCCTGGTAAGTTGGTGTTTTATGTCCGTCATGTATGCAAGTCGTACCCTGTTTGTTGTGCCTCCGGTGAGGGGGCTCCTGGGTTCCCCGGAGGGGGAACCACAAGTCAGTGTGCAGCTCTGCCGGGGCCCGCCATGCATCCTGTCCGCATGGGGGTCCAGTTGCCGTTGTTGTCGCGGCAGGTAAGTGCGTGTTGTCCGTTTTCTCTTGCCTGCCGACCCAGTAGCTGTGCACTGTGTCTCCTTTCCCTGCAACTAGGCCGGTTGAGACTCCGGTTCATCCGTGTCGTGGATGAACAGGTCATCTTTAATTCTAGACTCCTATTTCAGGGATCTCTAGGGTTAGTAGGGCCCGAGGTTCAAGAGTATGAGCCCCCCCTACCATCGAGGCCGGCTCATACAGTTAGGAAGTCAGGGATAGTTGCTCTTCCTGCCAGTTCAACATTGTACTCTTTCCCCCACTCCTCATCGTGACAACTGTAGACATAATGAGGCAAGGCTACATGAGTACTGTAGACATCATGAGGCGAAACTACCAGAGTACTGAAGACATCATGAGGCAAAACTACCCGAGTACTGAAGACATCATGAGGTATGACTACCTAAGTACTGTAGACATCATGAGGCAGGACTATCTGGGTACTGTAGACATCATGAGGAAGGAATATATGAGTATTGTAGACATAATGAGGCAATGGAGTACTAGCAGATCTGTTGTGCAACTTTTATCTAGCAGTACAATGGTTACATTATTAGCCTCCCTTTATACCACTTTTTTCTGCTGCCCTTTGGAAATGTAACATTTACACATAAAAGCTAATATTTGTTCTGGAGAAACATAAAAGTATCTCACCTTACAAATTTACCCTTTTTTTTTTTTTACTTTCAAAATATTTTTTTTATCAGGCTCAAAAGAGAACATTGAAAGAAAACATGAATATACCCTTAAAGTGATGTGCACTGACATATGTTACCATCATGTATTAACGCCATTCAGCATCCAAAATTCAGGAGCATTAGATACAGAAAATGCCCCCACAAAAAATGTTAGGTTTCAGAGATGAGATATACACATACAGCTGTCTGATTCACTGACATTTTTTTATAATTGAATTTCACTAATTTTGAGCTAAAAATAATTGGTAATTGGTCTTTATTAAAAAAAATGTTAATTGCAAGAGTGAATCTGCAAGAATTCTTGCTTTCTGTTTTGCAGAGGCTCTCAGACGGAAGCTCTGTATGTGTAGCCCTCATCTCTGAACTCCTGACAGCTCATAAACACTGATTTTAACCAAAGCTCATATTAAACTGATAAGAGTTTAGCTTAAAAGGGTTGTGCAGCCAGTACATATTGAGTCCCGGAACCCCAGCCGATCAGCTGTTTGAAGAGGAGGCAAAGCGGCACTTTTTAGACGAGAAACAGTGTAATCTTGAAGAGGAAGCAGTGCTTGCACAAGTGCCACCTCCTCTCCAAACAGCTGATCGGTATTCATGCTGGGAATCGGACCCCTCGAGATCAGATACTGATAACCTATCCTATAATGTACAATATGTACTGGCTGCACAACCCCTTTAAATAAGTGTTTATGAGCTGTCAGGAGTTCAGAAATAAGGGCTACACATAGCCATCAGATTCACTGAAACAAAAGGTTGTAGAACAAAAACTGTTAAACATTTTCATGGACAATCAAAGGGTGTTCAACACCCTTTGATTGTCCATGAACAATCAAAGGGTGTAGGACCAATGGCGGACACTGCTGCACAGGGGCCCTGAGAAAGAGAGGGACTGCGCATACACAACCTTCCGCTCCATCAGAGCAGGGGAGAAGTACCCCAGTTCTCGGGAATGGTGGGGGTCCCAGCGGTTGGACCCCCAGCAATCAACTTATAAACTTGGTACAAAGGGGTTTAGACTTCCATTTCTAAAAACGCCATAAACGGTTTGCTCAATACAAACATACAAATTACTTTTGTAATCTATAAAACATTTATTTGACACTGCATTTTTTTTACTTTATTGTTTACGCTGCACATAGTTCACGCTGAATAACCTGTTAATCCAGTTGTTCAGGCTATTTCAGTTAGGCTACTTTCACACTAGTGTTCGGGTGTCCGCTTGTGAGCTCCGTTTGAAGGGTCTCACAAGTGGCCCCGAACGCATCCGTACTGCCCTAATGCATTCTGAGTGGACGCGGATCCGCTCAGAATGCATCAGTCTGGCAGCGTTCAGCCTCCGCTCCGCTCAGCAGGCGGACCCCTGAACGCTGTGTCCGTCTGGCCGTGCGGAGGCAAGCGGATCCGTCCAGACTTACAATGTAAGTCAATGGGGACGGATCCGTTTGAAGTTGACACAGTATGGCTCAATTTTCAAACGGATCCGTCCCCCATTGACTTTCAATGTAAAGTCTGGACGGATCCGTTCAGGCTACTTTCACACTTAGAATTTTTTTTAAACTATAATGCAGACGGATCCGTTCTGAACGGATCCAAACGTCTGCATTATAGGAGCGGATCCGTCTGAGCAGACATCAGACGGACCCGCTCTGAACGGTAGTGTGAAAGTAGCCTAATGTGGATACCCAAGTGTGCTTTTCTGTTTTTGCTTTTATGGAATGTATGTGCAGTAAAATGTATTTTATGGAAAATAATCGCTTATTACAGTATTTTTTGCTAGCTTTATTTTATTTACTTTTTTTTTTATTCCATTAAGAGATTACTGTCTTACAAAACTATGTAAGGTTACTTTCACACTGGCGTTTCTGGGTCCGCTTGTGAGATCTGTTTCAGGGCTCTCACAAGCGGCCCAAGATGGATCAGTTCAGCCCCAATGCATTCTGAATGGATAAGGATCCGTTTAGAATGCATCAGTTTGGCTCCGTTTGGTCTCCGTTCCGCTTTTGAGGCGGACACCAAAACGCTGCTTGCAGCATTTTGGTGTCCGCCTGACGATGCGGAGCCAAACGGATCCGTCCTGACTTACAATGACTTACAAAGTCAAGACGGATCCATTTTTTTTTTTATGAATAATGCAAACGGATCCGTTCTGAATGGATACAAGTGTTTGCATTATCGGTGCGGATCCGTCTGTGCAGATACAAGACGGATCCGCACCGAACGCCAGTGTGAAAGTAGCCTTACTTACAATGTATTAGCAGAATCCTGTAATGTAATACATTATGTTCTGTGTCTCTATAGTACAGGCTGTGGTTAGGGCAAGAACAGTGTGCCCTAACGGCAGGATTTCTAAACTTATAGTCCTCGGGTCCTTTCTAGGTCCCCATGGCTGACTGCAGAGGGCCAGCCTGTGACCAGATGACTAGGAGCAAACCAGAGGGGAAATCCCCACTGAATATGTCGCGGTCACGGACAGCAGCAATCAGAAGATTAAAGAGGACCTTTCACTTGTAAAAACTATGTGAACTAAGTATGCTGCCATATAGAGCGGCGCCCGGGGATCTCACTGCACAAACTATTATCCCCGGGCGCCGCTCCGTTCTCCCGTTATGCCCTCTGGTACCTTTGCTCTGTAAGTTATAGTAGGCGGGTCTTCCCTTGTCCTGTGGGCGTCTCCTTCTCCTAGGCTGCAGCGCTGGCCAATCGCAGCGCACAGCTCACAGCCTGGGAGAAAAAAACCTCCCAGGCTGTGAGCTGTGCGCTGCGATTGGCCAGCGCTGCAGCCTAGGAGAAGGAGACGCCCACAGGACAAGGGAAGACCCGCCTACTATAACTTAAAAAGCAAAGGTACCAGAGCCTATAACGGGAGAACGGAGCGGCGCCCGGGGATAATAGTTTGTGCAGTGAGATCCCCGGGCGCCGCTCTACATGGCAGCATACTTAGTTCACATAGTTTTTACAAGTGAAAGGTCCTCTTTAAAGGGGTTATCCAAGTTCTATAATGCCCCCCCCCCCCCTCCCCCTCCAATATGCCCGGGCCCCTCACAGAGGTTGTACTTCCCTCGCTCTCTGGCACCTGCATCGCTTCTCATACCGGCACGGCCGCCGCATCTCCCAGTCGCACGGTTGAAAATATCCAGCATTGGGGGGGGGGGAGACAATAGCTGGCCACGACGGGAACAAGCCTCCCTAGAGTCACCAGCGGCATATGCAGGGGGTTTTGGATAACCCCTTTAACAGTTGGGATTGGAGTTACCTGCGATCCAGGCTGTAGATAAAAAGACTACTGTAAAAACCGGTGCTGTTAGCCACAGTTCGTAGACAGGGCAGAAGCGTTTTGCTCCCACTAAGACAGCGACAACCAAATAAAGTGGGTGGGTGTTAGATGTGATTTAATGGACACCGTCACTTTTCATTATAAATATTTTTACATTGTGCTGGGCAAACAAAAAAAAAGTAAAGGCCCGAGGTTACAGATAAGCGAGCACTTGCTTCATCAAGGCAGTCATGAGATGTACGTAACCAGCCTGTGTCTCACCGATCCTCTGAATATGTGATGACTTCGAATGACTCAGCAGCTTCCAGTACAGTAAGCCATTCGTGAATCCATCGAGCAGGTCGGGGAGGAAGCTACAAGGAAGTTTTCACAGACAATGAAATAAAAGTAGAAAAAGTCAAAGTGAAGGCTATTCATCGTAAGAACATTCCCTGAAGCCGCAGCACATCAGTGCACCATGTACTTTTACTGAAGAACATTTCTTCTTTTTCATAATTGCATCCCCCCCGACACAGCCTGTTGTGACCAACCATGTATACAGAATAAAAAAGTTGTAAAAGCTGCCCAGGATTAACCGCTCCAGTAGTATTGGGGCTAAAGTTGTTTTTACATGGTTTACAATGCGGACAGGGGGTACTCTTATATCATTGGAATACACTTTAATAGATCTATGACTGCATAGGAATAACTAAATATGTTTATAGGGCCTGTCAGTGTCCCTTTAAGGGTGTACAGTATTACACCTGCCACCGATTGCCAAATGAAAGGGCGTTTGAAATCCAAATCTTTTGACAGGTTAAAAAAAAATAGCTTGCAGGTGGCAGATCATGCTGAGTAATCATGATCTGCTGCTGGCAATGATTCAGTATAGGGAAGAGCGATGGTATAACGATCGCTCCTCCCTATGGAATTACAGTGCTCTCCTTTGCTAGGTTCCATTCACATGACTGTGCCATTCCGCTCGCTTCTGGGTCTGTGCATCCACGCCAAAAAAGATAGGACATGTCCTACCTTTGGCTGCAATAAGCAGATCGAGGATCCATTGAAGTCAATGGGTCGGCACTGCGATGTGGGGTGCACACAACCAGTGTCAATGAACCCTATATACAGTCCTGATCAAAAGTTTAAAGGGTTTCTACCACCTCGTTTTGAGAAATTGAGCTGTCAGACACTAGCGATCCGCTAGTGTCTGCTCTACCAAACAATGCTATTATAATAGCTTTTGTGCAGCCGTTTCCATAAAAAACGAACTTTTATCGATATGCTAATGAGCCTCTAGGTGCTATGCGGGCGTCTTTTCAGCACCTAAAGGCTCGGTCTACCTTCACAAAATGCCACCCAGCGCGTGCCTCCAGCCCGCCCATCTCCTCTGGAATGCGATCCTCCCTCTGAGCCAGCGGACTAATTCTGCGTCTGTCTTCGGCGCAGGCGCAGTTAATGTCTGACTGCTTTCTGCACAGACATCTCCACGGTCAGACATTAACTGCGCCTGCGCCGAAGACAGACGCGCACGGCGCATGTGCGAGAATTCGTCCGCTGACTCAGAGGGAGGATCGCATTCCAGAGGAGATGGGCGGGCTGGAGGGACGCGCTGGGCGGCATTTTGTGAAGGTAGACCGAGCCTCTAGGTGCTGAAAAGACGCCCGCATAGCACCTAGAGGCTCATTAGCATATCGATAAAAGTTTGTTTTTTATGGAAACGGCTGCACAAAAGCTATTATAATAGCATTGTTTGGTAGAGCAGACACTAGCGGATCGCTAGTGTCTGACAGCTAAATTTCTCAAAACGAACCCTTTAAGACCACTTGAAAAATGGCAAAAAAATCATATTTTACATTGTTGGATCTTAACAAGGTTCCAAGTAGAGTTTCAACATGCAACAAGAAGAAATGAGAGTGAGACAAAACATTTTTTGAGCATTCAATTAATTGAAAATAACGATTAAACTGAAACAGGCTGTTTTTCAGCTGATCAAAAGTTTAGGACCACATGCCTTTAAAAGGCCAAATCTGTGCAAAGATGTGGATTCATTGTCATTTTCTGTTAGGTAGTCACACATTGTGATGGCAAAGGCAAAAAAACTGTCCCTTTTTGAACGTGGTCGGGTTGTTGAACTGCATAAGCAGGGTCTCTCACAGCGTGCCATCGCTGCTGAGGTGGGACACAGTAAGACAGTCATTTGGAATTTGTTAAACTCCAGAACTGCTCGTTTGGACTTTGCAAAAGAGCACCAAACATGGGACATTCAAAGGTGGAAGAAAGTTTTATTCTCTGATGAGAAAAACTTTAACCTTGATGGTCATGATGGTTTCCAACGTTACTGGCATGACAAGCAGATCCCACCTGAGATGTTTTCTACGCTCCACAGTGGAGGGGGCGCCATAATAGTCTGGGGTGCTTTTTCCTTCAGTGGAACAATGGAGCTTCAGGAAGTGCAGGGGCGTCAAACGGCCGCTGGCTATGTCCAGATGTTGCAGAGAGCATTCCTCATGACTGAGGGCCCTCGTCTGTGTGGTAACGACTGGGTTTTTCAACAGGACAACGCTACAGTACACAATGCCCGCAGGACAAGGGACTTCTTCCAGGAAAATAGCAGCACTCTTTTGGCCCATCCTGCGTGTTCCCCTCCAATTGAGAACCTTTGGGGATGGATGGCAAGGGAAGTCTACAAAAATGGACAACAGTTCCAGACAGTAGATGGCCTTCGTGCGGCATCAAGCATGCCGAAACAAATTTTTTAAGTGATAAACAATAACGGCAGAGCTACTCATTACTGAGTTCATGTTTGGAAGTTGGATTTCTGTTTTGGGGGGGTTTAGTTTTTTTTTGGAGGTGTGGTCCTAAACTTTTCATTAAATTGAATGCTCAAAAAATGTTTTGTCTCACTCCCATTTCTTCTTGTTGCATGTTGAAGCTCTACTTGGAACCTTGTTAAGATCCAGCCATGCTAAACATGATTTTTTGCCATTTTTCAAGTGGTCTTAAACTTTTGATCAGGACTGTATAATATATATATATATATATATATATACACACACACATATACACACACACACACACACATACACATATATATATATATATATATATATATATATATATATATATACACACACACACATTTATATATATATATATCTAATTGAAAGGATGCAATGATTCAACGCAAATATACTGTATCGAGTCCAGAAGGACCACGCTGTAATACAGAACCGCATAATAAACCACAGTCCCTGCCCGATAATGACTCCCTCACACAGCACCTCTGTATAATATCACATTTTGGGATACGGGATGAGAGACAGGCAGAGGAGTGCGCAAGATTCTCTCCAAACCATAAAGAATGCTATTTTAATGAGCGGCAAGGATGAGGTTTCTATGGCAACCAGACAGTTCCATAAAAGCAGGCGATCTAGAGCAGGCAGCGGATAATTAAGAGTTCTATTATAAAAAACGAGGAAATAAAAAGACTTCAAATATCACCGCTGCATGTTGTGTGCAGACTCAGATAACCTTCTATCAGCACCATCCGACACAACAAATTAATGAAAAAGCCATTGCGTTCATATACTGGGAGCTTGTACTCGGGGGAGCGCTACCCACAAGAACTGGGCTCCACAGCCAGAAAGGGGAGAAAAGTCATCAAAATGAAATCATGGTATCTGCAACTCAGCTTTTTATTTTCCCTATATATGAAACCTTGTCTATATGGCCCCAGTAGACCAAAAACACTATGTTCCCTGTTTTGGGTGTTATAGTACGGTGTCTATATTGTAGCAGCCATTGGCTGTTCTCTCCATGATATATTTTACATGCCAGAAAATGTGTCAAACTCCACCAATTTATGTGGACTGTCTTTACCTAAACTGCCAGAAAAGAAAATAGCGCGGGAAATACATCATCTACTGTAGGTATACATTAATAGTCTACGATTCTATAGTCCGATCATCAATTGTGCTCTAAAACCATGGAGGGCAGGATGTATCAGCTGAACTCTATCTGATAACAGGAGCTATCCTTTAAAGGGGTTTTCCGAGACTTAAATACTGATGATCCATCCTCTGGCCAATAGCAGTCCGCGACAGGGACGTGTCCCCCTAACGTCACGGCCTGCTATTGGCTCAACTCCCCGTGAGATGCAGCCATGGTCGTGTGGGCATCAGAAGCGACGCGGGTGCCAGGGAGCTGGGTAAGTATAATCAGTATGAGGTGCCCGGGCATTCTGGGGGTAATTATAGGGGGTTGGATAACCCCTTTAAATCTTGGACAACCCTTTTTTGACTACAAATATTAATTTCCAACTCAAAGCTTAAAGTATCAATTGTTTATACTGCGGTTGTAACAAGTCAAAACCCTTATATGCAGCTTAAAGGCTATGGACACCTTTGCACAATTTTTTTTTTTTATAGATAATTTGCTAAATTAAGCAATTTTCTAAATAGTTTTCATTAAAAATGCCTACCATTTGCTTCTGCAGTGTGTAAGTCCTTCGCCTAGCTGCTGATGCGTATGAATCTGACATAAATTCACCAGATGAACTGTTTATTTCTGACAGCATTCTGCTCTCAACATGTCCATCTTTCAATAGACAGCAAAAGGCAGGGGGGGGGGGGGGGGGGGAGAGGTTATATACGGCAGATCAGAGAGTGGAGTAGGGAAAAGCATCCACAAAGGGCAGTCCACACAGGCTTTAGATAGGGTGGAAAGTACACACAGACCATTTTATAAAGGGAAAAATCACATCTGTGAGTGTAGAGAGAAAGCAGAGCACCCATGGCAAACTATTCAGGAAGGAGGAGACTCACACATGCCTCAACATCAGTATCTGTCAGCAAGAGTAACTAGAGATTCCTCAAGAGCTGTAAAAAGGGGAAATCAGTGTAGAAATGAAGCTTTGCTGATGCATAAGAGCTAGTGAAAGAAGCAGCATCTTGGACACACAGACCTCACATCCAGCATGTATGACTGGAAGCGATATGATCACACAAGGGGCAGGTTCTAAGCTGAATATCAGGGTGTTTGAAAATGAATGAAGGAAGGAAGACAGAAGATTAAAACTTACTGCAGCTCAAGGTAACCATTAATATAAGTAGAAATCATTTTCCAATGTCAAAGGTATCCTTAGCTGTTAATTAATTGCCATCTGGCGTTTGCTCAGGTAGATGAAAGAACTAGTTGAAACACAAGTTTATGGCTGGCTATATCTTACACACGAGCAGTAATGAGAACGTGGCAGTTTCCTATAAGAACAAGATGTATATATGCAAGTCCTGGATTTCCGAGTTTTCATACATAGTTCTAGCAAGTGCTTCACTCATAATGGATATTGGTCACTTCCTGAGTAATTTAAAGAGCTACTCTACGTTAAGTAATTCTGAACATCAAAAGAAAACCAATGACGTAACCATACAATAAACCAGGACTTCTCGGAACAAAAGTTATCACTGCCCCTGCAATGCACACAAAGTGAACTTTCATCTGACGCCAGGTAAATGCAGCTTTATAAGCACTGAGAAGCAAGAAAGGGAACCATTTCCGATGAGGTGCCCATAAATATCTTAGAACATGCCGATGTTATCAGATAGCCACCCCTGGAACACGACCAAGGAGAGTGAGCTATCAGCCCTAAATCCCGTGCAATCCTCCTGCTGTGAATGGACACTTGTGATAATAAGATTTGTGTCTTAGCAATATGCCAAGCGGATTGAGACTGGCATCACCCGTGCAGGTTTTGTGGCAGGAGTGAATCCGGAAAGGAAAGAGGAAATACTTTGCTTCTTTTCTGCATCCACTTATTTGGTTTAAAAAACGGCATCAAAAGCTATTCTACAATGTCCTACTGTCTGACATATTCCGATTATGACTTATGTATTTTTATATGCATTTACATTGCAAGTTACCTCATCTGTACAAGTTCTACTTGTTGAATCGATAGGATTCTTCTTTCCGTTGAATGTATGCATCTTTACATTTAATAAAGCTCTTTGAAATAAATAAAAAATAAAAAACCTGCATGTGTGATTGCAGCCTACTAAAGACAGCTCAATTCAATGCAGCAGCTGTCATGATGATCCTCGTATGCCTTCTACAGCTTATAGGAGAACTCAGGAAAACCTTGTATTGGGCAACTTCAGTCGCAACATGAGCAGTCTTAATACACCATGCAATGCTTCATGCCAAAACTGTAATCCTCATGGATTCATGTGAAGTTGGAAAAAAAAAAAAAACTCAGCGAGTCTCTGGCAGGCTATGGGTGCCATATTATGGATCAGTTCAATGGGGATCAACATATGGCCAAGTGAAGTCTTCAATACCATGCCATCTTTTTATCTATGACGGTGCAGGTGCTGAGACCTCTATGACCGCTAAATCGAATTTAGTCAATTGAGTGCTCCGCCTCAACAATTTTGAGAAGCTCTTCCCAAAATTATAGGTCTCATAAAGGGTTCATACATCACAGGCTCGACTTTTAGAGGAGAGCAGTCCAGAAAGAATCAGCCACAGTCATTGATGCATGGTCCTGCTCCCGTGACTTAGCTGAATCCGTGGGGGCTGTTTACACTGAAAACGAAAAACGTCCGACAGGTCACAACAACTTGGCAAAGTTTTGATGGGATGTCTAGCACTTTTATGTTAACCCCACCGCCTACCCTGCTAGCCCTGTGGGGGGAAGCATACTTACCTGCTGCCTGGTTCCAGCATCTTCAGACCACTGCAGCATTCCTGTGTACCACTCCCCACCTGTAAACTTCCGGCACGGATGAGCTCAGTGAATACTTTGGATTGCATTTTGAATTAAGAGCTAACACTACTCCTTTATAAGAGTTGCTAGTAACATTACAAGTTAGAAATTGCTAACTAGATGCTGCTCAAGCAAATAAAAAAAGGTTGAAACATTCTTGTCGTAAAATGGTTACGTGCAAAATTACTGTCGACTGATTTCCTATAGAATGACAATTCCAATTCCATCATGTGGCTGTCATGACATGATATGAGTTAGAGTTACAACAGCTGGGGAGCCACATGATGCAGATATATCTACCGAACAGCCTAAAGGTGGCTTTACATATGTAGATAAAATCGGCAGATTATCAGCAACAAACGTTCCTGTGAACGCTCGCTCCAGACAATCTGCCCGCATAAAGGTGCAGCAGATCACCCAATGAAGGAGTTAAACGTTCGTTTATTGGGTGAAACTGTAGTTCGTGCAGGCACCTAAATTATGGTTTCCGGGTAGTGCTGTCCAAGCAGCGATCTGCTACCCAGAAACAGTGCAGCTGTAGGAGGACGAGGGATGGCAACCTCTGTAAATGTAGCGCTTCACCTCCACTGAGCCAACTGTTGGGAACAAAGGCTTCCTCCCCGACAGTCTGCTGCTCATCTGGGCTTGTAAATGCGCATAAAGTCCTAATTTAATCAAAAGTGGCAACTCAGACCATGATCATACAACTTATCCCTATGCCAAACGTCAAATGGCCCTTACCGGAAGAGTGAAAAAGGTTGTGTGCTTTGGTTCCTCCTCGTACTTCCCATCGGTTGAGTTTGTGGATTCCATTGCCTTAGATGAGGGATTCTGACCAATGCCCATCGCTGGAGCAGTGTCCACTTCTGACGTGCCTTGGCTATGCCTGGCTTAAATGGACTTTATGACAATACAGTCTTCCTGTGTTAAGTAGATTTGGCCTCAAGGATCAGAGAGATGGGTCTGCCAACCTGAGCATCCGGATTGACAAGATTTGCACAGACGGTCTTCAACGAAACCTGGATGTGTGATAAAACAAATTATGACCATTACTTTAGCACTGAAGTTGAAACAGTACTGTACTGCTAAAAAGAAAAAAAAGAGATAATATACACATATCTAAAGTATCAGGAATCCAGGGAAATGTCATGTGACTGAGCAGAATGTCTGAGACGGTTCAGACCCCTTCACATTTTACCTAATAGATAGAGAGGCTGGGATTGGTTTGGGTTATGGATTACTCAGAAATGATTCACTTCTGCTGCAATTACCGCATCATCACCACTTAACAGCTTAAAGATTGGAGTTATAATGTCTCCAGAGACTGCACAAGGCAACCCCTTTGTAAAAATGTTGAGAGTAAAGAGAATAGAAGGTGGAGGTGATCTGGGTGTTGCCCGCACTTTACTTTCTACACCACACATAATCCCACTTTATTTCCAAATCAGAATGAAGGTGTTCACACATGTCGGCCAAGTATGTCTCAGATTCGTGACTCTCAACTTATATTCCAGAGGCTTGAAGATAACAATTACTATCCCAGTGAACACAAAACCAGCCCCTCCACTATGACTGACTAGCTCTAGAACTGGTGAAACAGCCAGACTTCTTTGAAGCGCAAGTTCTTCAAGCACATGGAGTTAGAGCCAAGATTCTTCAGGAATTGGCCTGGAGCTAAGCTCAGGCTGAAGAGAGTCGATGTCAGAACATCTAGAGCACTGCCAACGCTAACAGATACACTCTCTTCCAGAAGCAAGTGTGTTCTCAAGTGGGGTAAGGAATCCCTGTGGAGCTACAAAAACAATCCACCATAAACTAAGCAATGGAATTCGCTCTCCCAGGGATTACATATTACTCCACCTGCTCTCCACCGATGGGTTGGGTACAGTAGCACATCAATTGCCACCTTTCAAAAGCGGTTTTCGATGCTGTTTTTTGTGCCAAAGGCAGAAGTGAATCCAGCAGGACGGAGAAGTCATTCCTTTATGCTTCCCACTCCTTATGAATTTCTGTTTGGTTCAAAAACTGCACCAAAATTAAAAGGGTTGGCCCCATCTCAGACACTGATGGCATATTCACTAGGATACGCCATCAATGTAAGATAGGAGCAGGTCCCAGAGGTGGAACCTGCAACTATCTCCATACTGGAGCTCCCAAAGTGAATGATCGCATACAACATAGGCACAGCGTGCTCTCCATTCACTGCTATAGGAGTTTGTGCTGGTGCGCTGCTATTTTTGGAACTCCTATAGGTGAATTAAGGGTGTCTACGCTTGCATGGCGAGTTCTCCTTCACTTTAGGGGGGCCGTTCTGGAGATAGGAAAGGGTCCCAGAGGTGGGAATTGTATCTATCTGACATTGATGGCATATCCTAGTGAGATTGGACAACCCTTTTAAGCACTCTAGTATCCACACAAAAATGCCTATTTTTTCTTATGTTTGTAAGAATTTTCAATTTTTTTAGTTGTTTTTTTTTTTTAATGTTTTATAAAAGTACAGTGTAAAAAGTAACTCTCATTACAGTATAATACCAGAAGTGTTTACATTTGAGGAAAACTCAAATGTTGGGCGTGAAATAACAATTCCCCCTAGGCTTAAAGAGGACCTTCACTACAAACTGCTAGTATTTGATTCATAAGTTCTAGTAGGACTAATGGAGGAATGGCACAACATAGAGTCATTAGAATAGATGCTCCCGAATTGTTAATACATGGCAAGTAGAGGACATGTCAGATGAGGAGACCGGTCCTCTTAAAAGGGGTTATCCAATTTCGAGAACCCCCCCCCTTCACTCACACACACACACACACACACGTGCCAAACCCCTCACCGGTAATATACTGTGGCGAAAGCCACTTTGCCACGGTGTTTTGGAGGGGGCTGTTTGCCAGCCTCCTGCCCCAGGATTATGGCCCATACTAACTTTGAAAGAGAAGACAGACCGGCCGCACAGGTTAAATCTGTGGAACTGTTTTGGGCAGGAAAGCTATGCTTGCGGCCGGCCAAATGTGACTTCCATGGAATTCGGGAACCCCTGCTCGGATCTGGGTGATTTTTGGATATGTTGTTCACCCAGATCAGAGCTATCCATGGATGTATACATTATGGGGATATGTGGGGTGTTGGGGTGTCTTCTGTGTTTGGGGGGAAAATGTGTATTTTCTGTCTGTGAGTGATTAAGTTAGCCCATTACGTTTGGTAATTGTATTTTATTGATTGCGTCTCAGACAATGCTAGTGTGTTAGTTAATTGTGTCACAGACAATGCTCATTGTATTTTGTTGATTGTGTTACAGACAGAGGGAAGGGGATTTTGTGTACAATTGCTGGGAGGGTTTCAATACTGTAAATGCATGTGATTGGCTAAAATATAAACTGTCACAGTCTTTTACAAGGGCCCCAGGGGGAGTGTCTATTGCTAGGAGACCTGCATGAAAGGCTGAAAAATAACCCATTAAAGAGTTCTGCTTAACCCTCAAGCGAAGTGTCGTCCCGTTCTTGGGGGAATTGGATTGTATGCCGATTGCCAGGAGTGTAAGCCGATTGTATGCTTTTCCTGTTCAGCGGTTTCCAGGATTCGTGTAGTTTGCAGTTCGAAATCACAGAAATATCGTGGCAAATATGGGGGAACTGCTCAAACCCCAAACACGGTAACGTGTTTTTCATTGGGGGAGCAGTCCCACCGCATGTGGACCGCAGCAAACGACTATCCCCAGCAAAAAAATGCATACAATGGAGGATGTCGGCGCGGTCCACATGCACCACAAAGGCATCCTACACAAACCGAAGCATTGTGCGGATGAAAATATAATCATATAAATGACAGAAAAAATGCACCAAACGGATATGACACTGACTATACTGGCTAGTCATAAATGCAGATATTAAAAGCTGAGACTTTTGCCAATATATTCCTGTCAGGAAAATATCGGAGCCCATCATGCACCACGTCACGGTCACTCAGCATGGCAAGGGGTCCTACCACTACGCTAACTATGGTGTGAACAAGGTCTGAAGGTGATGTAATCCAGCTCACAGCCAAGCTTCCACACAACTGCCTAGCAGGACAACTAGTGATGTCCGGATCATGAACGAATCGTTCTTTTGAACCGATTCAGTTCACTGAACCGGAAGAGTCGGTTCCTCTGACTGAGCTGATCCGAGTGAAACAGCTCAGTCAGATTAACATAGAGGCAGCAGCAGGCAGTGTAATAGGAGCCGACAGTGGAAGCTAGCCCCGCCCCTCCCCGCCTTCCAACCAATCAGAAGCAACCAGCAGTCCAGCACTGACTCACAGCACAGGGGGAGTCGCAGGGATTCAGAGAATCGTCTGAGTCTATTAGTTAAAAGAATCGAATGAGTCACAGACTTTGATTGAGTTAAAAGAACCGTGAGTCACCGAGTCCCTGCCAGACTTCCTGCTCTGCGGCTCCCTGTCTCCTGACAAGTCCGTGGGTGGGGGGTGGTTGTATAGTATTGCATGTAGCAGAGCTGTGTGTGTATAGGGTGCTATGGGGGGGTATAGTATTGCATGTAGCAGAGCTGTGTGTGTATAGGGAGGTATAGTATTGCATGTAGCAGAGCTGTGTGTGTATACGGAGGTATAGTATTGCATGTAGCAGAGCTGTGTGTGTATAGGGTGCTATAGGGAGGTATAGTATTGCATGTACAGAGCTGTGTGTGTATAGGGTGCTATAGGGGGAGTATAGTGTTGCATGTAGCAGAGCTGTGTTTGTATAGGGTGCTATAGGGGGGGTATAGTGTTGCATGTAGCAGAGCTGTGTGTGTATAGGGTGCTATAGGGGGGAATAGTATTGCATGTAGCAGAGCTGTGTGTGTATAGGGTGCTATGGGGGGTATAGTATTGCATGTAGCAGAGCTGTGTGTGTATAGGGTGCTTGCAGCAATGTAGCAGAGTAGGAAGCCTGGCAGGGACTCGGTGACAGGATTCTTTTAACTAATAAACTCTTAGACAATTATCTAAATCCCTGCAATAACTATACAGTGTAATTACATCAGTCTGCTCCACTGCAGCAGAGCTGTGTTTGCCAGGAGCGAGTCCCTCCTGACCTTCGGTTCACTTGAGAGCCGACTCAGCAAGTGAACCGAAGATTCGATGAGCTGAGCATGCGCATTGATCTTCAGTTGACTTGCTTCTGCCGGCTCAGGAAGTGAACCGAAGATCCGATTCATGAAAAAGATCCGAACTTCCCATCTCTAAGGACAACTAGTGCAATGTGAACAAAGCAAGACTGTAAGCCACAGCCATATCAGACCATGTGATGGAGGTTACCAGGTGCAAAAGAGTGTTTGAATGCCAGGTAAAGGCACATACACTACATTGGTACTGCTCCCCCAATGAAAAACACGCTACAGTGTTTGGGGTTTGAGCACTTCCCCCATATTTGCCACCATATTTCAGTGATTTTGTTTTATATGTAGTGAATGTGCCTTTACCTGGCATTAAACACTCCTTTGCACCTGGTAACCTCCATCACACGGTCTGATACGGGTGTGGCTTACAGATTGCTTACAAGGCTGTGAGAGTAACCAATATACACAACATGAAGAGCTGGAGGAACTTGGCGGCTACCCCAAGGATATGTTAACAAGCTATTATCAACACAATGTAATCTCGGTCACGTTGTACAAGTTATACAACTTCTGTCTTCAAGTCTTATATAAAAGATGCTCATGGATTTCATGAAACGACTCGGCGTCTCCCTGTGTATAATGAGTGCAGTGGGGAAAAGAAGGAATCCGGGAAATCAACCCAAACGAGTTCTAGAATGAATTATTCTCCCGTAAACTAGAAGAGAAGCAAATCAGATACGCAGTGAGGTTACATGGGGCGGCTGGTGTCATGTACCTCAACGTTATACCAAGCAAAACACATGGAAAAAGGCGCAGTTACACTATATCATTCAGTCCAAAGTCATAGGATACCAGCTCTTCACAAAAAGTATTCATTTATCTGAAGATTAAAAGGACAGACAGGGTGGGCTTAGGTAACCAAGCGACTAGGGTTATTATTATGTCCTGGTTATTTAAAAAAAATATATATATTAAAATAAATAAAAAATTCTAGTTATTTTTTAAATAACCAGGACATAATAATAACCCTAGTGGTGGAGAATGGCAGCTGATGTTAGAATCACTCGCTTGGTTACCTGGAAAGTTTTTTATTTTTTCATTTTCTACTTCCAACTGTCCTAAAGCCATAACTTTTTTATTTTTATTTTCACATTGCTATATGAGGGCTCATTTCTTGAGGGACAAATTGTACTTTCTAATAGCACTATTTATTATGCCCTATGATGTATTGAGAAGGTAGAAAAAAAATATTAATGGAGTGGGATTGGGGGGGGGGGGGAACAGTTGGGCCATTGTTTTATAGGTTTCGCAATTACAGCGCTCATGCTACCTTTATTCTCAGGGTCAGTACGATTACAGACATTGATGTAGTTTTCATACTTCACAAAAGTTTTTTTTTTTTTTATCAATTTCTTTGCATTGCCATATTCGGACATTCATAACTTTTTATATTTTCGTCTATAAGGCTCAAAATTTAATCGATAGCATTTTGGGGTATGTATGCCTTTCTGATCACTTTTTAATCACTTTTTGGGGGGAGGCAAAGTGAAAAAAAAAAACACAGATTCGCAGTTATTTTTATTGCTTTCCCATTATGGCATGAAGCATGCAAGAAAATAATTTCATATTTTAACAGTTTGGGTATTTTCAGACAATATTTTTCAGTGTAAAATAGGGAAAGGGAGTCATTAGAATTTTTTTTTTTGCTGGAAATTTTTTAGTATAAAAAATGAAGGGTTGTCCCATGAAATATATTCTACACTCTTTATTCCAGCACCCAGATCTGAATACTTTTGTAATTACAAATTTTATATAGCCAATAAAATGTATTACACGTAGTATAGCACCACCTGCTGTTTGTTCTTTTCTTTATTCCTCCCTCCACCTCAGTAACATCACTAAGGGGGGCGCAAAGTCTACAATGCAGAGAGCTGCAGCAGATAGGACACACCCCCTTGAGCTGTGATAGGGAGAGAGCTGCAGCAGATAGGACACACCCCCTTGAGCTGTGATAGGGAGAGAGCTGCAGCAGAAAGAAAACACCCACTGAGAAATAATAGGGAGAGAGCTTTAACAGAAGGTGCACTCCTCTAAGAAAGGACACCCCCCCGCCTTGCTGTGGTAGCGAAAGCTGCAGCAGAAAGGACACACCACTGACCTGTGATGGGCAGACAGCTTCACCAGAAAGGACATATGACCTAAGCTGTGATAGGGAGTGAGCTGCAGCAGAAAGGACACATGCACCAAGCTGTCATAGGGAGGGAGAAAGGTGCAGCAGAAAGAACATGCTCCCTGAGCTGTAATAGGGAGAGAGACATCTCAAAAGACATGCCCGCCGAGATGTGATAGAGAGCTGCAGCAGAAAGAACATGCTCCCCGAGCTGTAATAGGGAGAGGGCTGCAGCCTAAAAGACACACCCCATGATTAAGCGCCCTCTACATTAGGTACAGGGCAGGTTCTAGCTGTGTTAGAAAGAGGTTGTCATGTACTATATGACGTCTGATCTTTTTGTTACATTAAAGGGATTATCCAAGACCAGGCATGCTCAACCTGCGGCCCTCCAGCTGTTGCAAAACTACAACTCCCATCATTCCTGGAAAGCCTACAGCTATCAGCCTACAGAAGGGCATGGTGGGAGTTGTAGTTTTACAACAACTGGAGGGCCTCAGGTTGAGCATCCCTGTCCAAGACTATTAAATGCCCCCCATACTGAATATACTTACCTGGCTGCCCGCGCCGCTCCTGGTCCCCGTACTGCAGCTTCCCCCCCCCCCCCGTGTGCAGATGAAAACAGCCGATGTCGGCGATGTCGGGAGGCGTGGGGAAGAGCCTCCCTAGCATCGCGGGTGACGCTAGGGAGGCTCATCCCCATCTGCCATTGGCTGCTGTTGCCCCCGACATCGGATGTTTTCATCTGCGCATGGGGAGAAGCAGCTGCAGAGGTGCGGGGACCAGGAGCGGCACAGGGAGTAGGAAGCCTGGTAAGTATATCCAGTGTGAGAGGCCTGGGCATATGGGGGACATTTAATAGTCTTGGATAACCCCTTTAATGCAGCCTATGTACATAATGAGGGTTCTATTAGTACAGATACTATCCAGACAGTACAGGTCAGCACTATTCACTCAAAGCTTATACATCCCTGAGGAAATTTCAGGGCAGCATGTTTTAACAAAAAGCACAGATTTCAGTGTCACATCACTGTGAAGAGGCACAGGAATACAGGCTGGAGCACTGACGTAAGGGGAGACAGCAAGCTGCCCAGGGAATGCCCCATGAGCTCTGAACCTGCAGCTCCACAAGCAGGTCAGAGGAAGAGGGCTGCAGGTTTCTAACTGCTCTACAGTCTGTGCCCAGATAAAGAAATTTAGGAGCTAAGGATCATAAGCATCCCAAGGGGAGGTAAGCATAGTAGAAATGACCCCATAGAAGTATACTCACTGTGTAATGTATACATAAACTACAAGCTAACGAAAAATATTCAGCCTTGGAACTCTGCAATCTCTCCCCGATACAGTACAGCAAACTGCTATACGCCCCCGTATCAGTGGGACTGTACTTCCTATAGCGTGTGACTAGTGGGAACTAAATATATCCTCGCTAAGTAAAACATGGCTACTGACAAGAAGCAGCATTTTCCATCTTATCTATATCTGGGAGTAGGTTCATTCTGGGTTCAATAGGCTGGAGGGCTGATACAGGAGATTTGGGAACATCAAGAAAAAAAAAAATATTAATAAAAAAGAAGAGTTTCCGTCCCTCCCCGCGCCGGCCAACCACTGCAGAGACTGAACTGGGATGAAATGTATAACACATTATTGCACCCGGTTTCTCATCCCGTCTTCATAAAGTACAAAGCCACTTTCACCCCTTCCCGTAAACAATTTCATTTTTTCCCCCACTTTTTACATTTTCTGCACTATACCAATGCCATAACTTTTTTTTTTTTTACATTTAATATTCCCCATGATGTAGCTAGAAAAAATTATTGATGGAGTGGAATTCGGGGGGGGGGGAATAAAATAAAATTTGGGCCACTGTTTTATGGGTTTCGCAATGACCGTTCAATGGGTGGCCAAACAACGTTACCTTTATTCTGAGGGTCAATATGATTACAGAAATACCAAATTTTCATACTTTTAAAAAAAAACACCTTGTAAACAATTTCTACAGGGCTCTGCGAGAGGACTCGTTTTTCTTGGGGCATGTATGCCTTTCTGTTCACTTTTTATTCACTTTCTTTGGGGAGGCAAAGTCAACAAAAAATATTTTTTATGTAAAATAGCGTAAAGGGAGGTTCTACTTTTTTTTGTAGTCTATTTTTAGTCCCCCTAAGGGGCTTGAATATGCAATCATTAGATCACAGACTGCAATGGTTAACCACTGCAGTCTATGGGAAAACTACCATGTTCCTACTGAGCCCTGAACTTTAGTAGGCCAGCAAGCTTTCACAAGGCATCTGAGGGTTTAAATGTCCATGACTGGAGTTGTCTCCGGTTAACGACATTACCAGCCAGCTATGGCTCCTGCTCAGGTCCTGAGCATGTATGGCGGATTTTTGGAAGGGGTTAAAGAGAAATGTGGAGATAAAAAATTAAAACAATCAGTGCAGCCTTAAAGGGAACCTGTCATGTGTTTATCATCCCATGAACAACCTAGCCCTTATTATAATTACCAAGGGTATTTTCACATTTGCGTCAAAGTTTTTCGGTATTGAGTTCCGTCCTAGGGGCTCAATACCGGAAAAAAAACTGATCATTCTGAATGGAAAGCAATCCGTTCAGGATGCATCAGGAAGTCTTCAGCTCAGTCCTTCTACGGTATTTGGACGGAGAAAAAAAAAAACACATTTTTCTCTTCAGCCAAAAATCCTGAACACTTGCCGGAATGCCGAATGCAGCATTTTTTTTCCATTGGAGTGTATTAGTGCATTAAAATTGCCGCATTGACAGATCCGGTCTTCCGGTCTGCGCAGACCTTTAAAAATTTTAAAAAATAAATACCGGATCCGTTTTTCCAGATGATACAGAAGAGACGGATCCGGTATTGCAATGCATTTGTGAGACAGATCCGCATCCAGATCCATCTACATATGGTTTCCGTTTGAATACAGATTGCCGGATCCGGCAGGCAGTTCCGTGCAAGTGTGAAAGTACCCTGATTTCAATAGTATATTCCTCCTTTTTTTCACATTAGTAATATAGTACCTTTGCATTCCTTGTTATTCATTTTCCCACCAATTATAATTTTTTTTAAATGTAACAACTTTATTAGTATACAAAGGAGTAAGAATACACAAATCAAAATTAGCATTTAGTATAGTTAGCTTACTCCATTTTCTCCCCCAATCCCATTTTTACCCCCCACCTGCGATGCCTCCACTGCCCTACCTCCCCCTCCCCCCTCAAACAGAGTAGGGGGAAGGGAAGAGAGAAGAGTAGGAGGAACGAAAAAAAAAAATATATAGCACATTGTTAAATTCAGCATAAGAGCCTATCAGAACTTCCAACCTTCCCATATCTTATTCCATTTTCCTAATCCGCCTCTGTGCTTATAGAGAATCCGTTCATAGTTTTTGATCTTATTAACCAGATTTATCCAGTTATTTACTTCAGGAGCATGGCGTGCAAACCAACTACGACTGATCAGTAATCTGGCCAGTAGTAGTATTCTACCCAGTAGAATCTTTTGGTTTACTTTATGATGTTTGCATGGCCGTCATTACACTAGTCAGACAGCGCGCATGCGCGGGATTTTGAGTGTCTGAACAAGTGAATAGGGGAGTGGCTACAGTGCTGAATAGAAAAACCGCTGGACTCAAATCAGCTCATTAGCATGCGGCGCGTGGCTTTTATGCGTGTATATTATGAGGCTAACCGCTTGTCACACCACTAAGTGAATAAATCTAAGGTACTTTTTAATAGTTAATAATTGTATATAATGAGTTATATTATAATCAAATACCCACATGACAGGTTTCCTATAAAGGCGTCCTCTAGGAATGATTTAAAATGGCCGCCAGGAGCCTGTCGTAGAATGCGAGCAGGACTGGTTACCTCCACTCGCAGAGTTGTCTAGGGCAGTGTTTCCCAACCAGTGTGCCTCCAGCTGTTGCAAAACTACAACTCCCAGAATGCCTGGACAGCCTTTGGCTGTGCGGGCATGCTGGGAGTTGTAGTTTTGCAACAGCTGGAGGCACACTGGTTGGGAAACACTGGTCTAGGGAAAGGATGAGGGGGGGGGGAGATGAGGGGGCAGAGCCTCACTGCTCTACAGTACATGGTAAGGAGTTGATCCTGCCTATGATATGCCATCATGGCTGAGCAGCCTGATATGTAGTATATGCAAGTGCCAAACCATAGTGCGGCCCGCCCCTCATGCCCCTAGGCAGTTCTGCAAATGGAGGCAACCAGTCCTCCTCACATTCTGGGACAGGTTGCTGGCGGCCATTTTAAATCATTCCCGGAGAACCGCTCTAAGAACCAAACTAGGCTGTATTCTTAAAAGGACCTATCACCTCTCCCTACATCTTAGTAAACACTCATCTGCCCTATAATATAACAATTCTGGAACATATTTTCTTCTGACTCCGTTCTGGGCTGTTCCTCTGTTATTCCTCTGGAATATTTTTTATAATAAATTGACAACTGGGTGTTACCATTCCCCTTGTAAAAGGGGGTGTGCTAATGCATAATCTGTCTTGAATGGATAGTGTGACAATCTACGGACACCCCCACCCCCATAACCGGTAAATACCCAGTTGGCAATTTATTCATAAATTTGTAATAGGAATAACAGGGGAATAGGACAATGCAGAGTTAGGCTTTATACACACAACCATATTTTTTAACAAATTTGTTTGTATGGGGTCATACACGCTTCGGTATTTTTTTGCTGATCCATGTTGCCGTTCCACAAAATATAGGAAGAACTCTTAGGCCCCTTTCACACGGGCGAGTATTCCGCGCGGATGCGATGCGTGAGGTGAACGCATTGCACCCGCACTGAATACCGACCCATTCAATTCTATGGGGCTGTTCAGATGAGCGGTGATTTTCACGCATCACTTATGCGTTGCGTGAAAATCGCGGCATGCTCTATATTCTGCGTTTTTCACGCAACGCAGGCCCCATAGAAGTGAATGGGGTTGCGTGAAAATCGCAAGCATCCGCAAGCAAGTGCGGATGCGGTGCGATTTTCACGCACGGTTGCTAGGAGACGATCGGGATGGAGACCCGATCATTATTATTTTCCCTTATAACATGGTTATAAGGGAAAATAATAGCATTCTGAATACAGAATGCAAAAGTAAAATAGCGCTGGAGGGGTTAAAAAAATAAATAAAAATTTAACTCACCTTAATCCACTTGCTCGCGTAGCCCGGCATCTCCTTGTGTCTCCTTTGTTGAAGGACCTACGGTGAGCATTAAATACAGTTACAGGACCTTTGATGACGTCACTCCGGTCATCACATGGTACGTCACATGATCTTTTACCATGGTGATTCCCAATGGTAAAAGATCATGTGACGTACCATGTGATGACCGGAGTGACGTCATCAAAGGTCCTGTAACTGTATTTAATGCTCACCGTAGGTCCTTCAACAAAGGAGACACAAGGAGATGCCGGGCTACGCGAGCAAGTGGATTAAGGTGAGTTAAATTATTATTATTTTTTTTTTAACCCCTCCAGCGCTATTTTACTTTGCATTCTGTATTCAGAATGCTATTATCTTCCCTTATAACCATGTTATAAGGGAAAATAATACTATTTACAAAACACCGATCCCAAGCCCAAACTTCTGTGAAGAAGTTCGGGTTTGGGTACCAAACATGCGCGATTTTTCTCACGCGCGTGCAAAACGCATTACAATGTTTTGCACTCGCGCGGAAAAATCGTGGGTGTTCCCGTAATGCACCCGCACATTTTTCCGCAACGCCCGTGTGAAAGAGGCCTTATTCTGGTCCATATTGCGGATGAGAATAGTCCTTTCTACTGATGGGAGTGTGAAAAAGGAAGAGTGTCTGTATTTTGTGGACTGAACTAGGGACATGGCAGAGTGTGGATGAGGCCTTCTAAGAAAAGATGCGTCAGAATTCCTATATTAGGTGGAACACAACACGTCAGGAGAGGTGACTGGTCATCTGTATGACTAGGAGCAGACCGGTGTGAGACAGACCCAACCTTCACTACTGCCAGTGTTCTCTGTCTGCACAGCGCTCCAGTGTGGAGACTGTAGGAACACTCATCTCACACGCTTTTCACCCAAAAATAACTTAAGTCAGAATGACCCAGCAAAATGAAGTGAGACAGCAGACAGGCAGACGTTCGCCTATCTATAGCAGTGAGAACCTTGAACACATTACTGTATTAGTACTAACACAATGGCCCACATTTATTAAATGGCTGAAATGCTGGATGATCAATGTGTCGCACTTTACAAACACGTAGTCCAACTTTACTTCATTTTATAGTTGGCTTACTTTGCTTCAGAATTTTGTGCCAGTTTTTTTGGTGCAATACATAGTATCGTAAACCACACCCTCTTGCTTAATAAATATATCTAAAATGAAATGCACCAAAAATGTGCTGCAGTTTCTGCCAGAGTTCAGGCACCAAAAATGTGCTGCAGTTTCTGCCAGAGTTCAGGCACAGCCACATGTGCATGACAAGCTGCAATTCTGTAGTAGTAGTAGTAGTAGTAGTAGTAGTAGTAGAGGGTCAGCCTTGGACTTCTGTTGGGGATTCAGCAGCATATTTTTCAAACAGAAAAATCTGTTGTGTAAACATATCCTAATACCGCTTTTAATATTTCCAAATCTGAGACAGACTCACCTCTGTTCCTGCGCCGGTCCCTGCCATTCAAGTCCCCACTAGGTCTGCAGCTGTCAGATGCTGTTTATTGTTCACATGATCGCTGTAACCAATCACTTGCCTCATGTAACCACTAAAGCCTAATTCACACATCAATGTTTCACGGACGTGTGCTGTACGTGTTCTCCATGGACAGCACACGTCCCCATTCATTTTAATTCAGACATCAGTGTTTTAGCACTGTCCGTGGGTCAGTGTTTTTAGCACGGATTCCTGCTCTATTTTGTCCATCACATCCATTATAGTCTATAGGTCTGTGAAAACCACAGATGCCATCCATGTTGCATCCGTGTTTCACAGATCATTAAGAAGAGATGCTTTGAAAATTATTTTTCAGCTGTTCAGGGTCAGTAAAACACGGATGCAACACAGACAGCAAAAAAGGGACACACGGACCCAACATGGATCCTTCACGGACAGCTTCACGGATGCATCACTGACCACCTGCTCACGGATTTGAGCACAGACAGGGACATGTGAAAAAGGCTTAAGGCCAGCGACTGGACTGATGGACGACCACCGGGGATAGGAGCGGGTATCTGCAGATCGCTGATGACTTTACAATAACTCTCTTTAATGGAACCTCAAAAGTGGTGTAAATCCGCCTTAGCAGCCGCACGGTTTCCTAGCAGGGCTCGCTGGGACTTGTTGTTCCTGGATGGCCAGAGAGCTACCACTGAGTTAAACAGCCAAATCTGATCAGAGAGGTGGGAGGTGCAGACGCCTAGTGAGAGAATGTCTGAAGCTAGACTGATCCACAGATTAACACCAAGATCCCATTAAGCTTCTTGAGGAGATTTACGTCTTGTGTGTGAAGGGGCACGGAGGCGGCCCCCTCCATCCCTGCTCTGGAGGTGGCAATATCCTGTCCTTTGTGGAATTGTACAGAAGACATATGGTGACTCATCACCAGGATGAATCAGTGACTTAAAAAGGGCCATTTCCTATATCCCAAGTTAACCCCATCATGACCACTATTCAGTGCAGTATCTACTAAGGATCACTACTGTTGACAGGTCTTTCACAACTGATACACAAGGTTGGCAGCGCCAGAGCCAAGAAAAAAAAAAAGTGTCTGTCAGTATTCACTGCAGTACTAGCATTAGATTCCTGAACCAGAAAGCCCTGGATAAGTCATGAGTGCTGCAGTCTATGGGATTGTCAGTGAACATTAAAGGATAACTGTCTTGTATTATTATTAATATTTTATTTTTTTGTATTGGATTGTGGTGATTAATATCACCTTGGTGGCCCTATTTCAACTTTTCACTGTGTATTTATTACCCCTTAATTGCAGATTTTTGTTCCCTGTACTGCCTACTTTTACCTGTGCTTAAAATAGGGTTGCTAGGCATGGTCCGTCTATCTGTTGAAGGACGGAGCACGCAGCGTGCAGGGTCACATTACTGACATCCAGGGACTGTAAGTAAATGATTAAAGCCAGGTCCTCCCCAGCAGCTGATAACAGTGTCTGCGCTGTGTGCACTTCTCCCTGTCCCTGCGCTTGGCAGACGCTCCCTCACTCAGCAGAGCTGGAGAAGGCAGAGTTGGAGCAGCGCAGACCAGGGAAGGGAGATCTGCCATCTGCTCAGGGTATAAATGAAAGCAACATGTGGTAAGAGGACCCCTTTGTGCTGCAGGAGATTAACCCTTTAGGGGGGAGGGCTCTGGTTACTGACACTTTTGGGGGGCAGGCGGGATTAGCCTCAGGGTGAGGGCAGTGGCGGCCATCTTAACTGAATAGTGAAATTGCAGTTTTATGCAGACTGGTTGCTAAGGGCTGAATCTTATTAAATATGGGGTAAGTCAGTCTAATAGTAACTGATTCTGGAATATCATGTAATTATCATGTAATTAGTAACTACATATATGAAAATTGAAATTAGGGTCTAAATGTGACAGTTATCCTTTAAAAAAAAAAGTGGCAAGTTGAAGAATTCGGACCCATGGCTGCCACCTATGGGGGCGTGATCTCTTACAATTGAAGATCATGTCCAGTCCACTGGATATTATCTTTCACAGGTCTGTAACATCCCGGCCTCACTGTGTCAGACTAAACATTTCCCTGCCAGGGGAAGCTGGAGCAGGCACCGCACACATGGCGAGGCGTGAAATGTCACCGCCTGTCACATATGCCGATATATAAATATATCGGGCGCAGATACAGCCGGCTGCTCAGTTCTGTAGAAAACGTACACTATCCGAATCCAGCGGGACGTGTGATCTAAATAGGGGGGCCTGTATTCTGCCAACCCACTGCTGCGGATGACTCCAGGTACAGAAGCCAGATATTGTATGGTAATGTTGCAGCAAGACAGAACGCGGCACAATGTGCACAATGTCAGAAGGCTGACATTACGGCCAAACATTACAAGGCGGCTGTGGCACTATTTACGGGCAGTGCCAACCAGTTTGCTTGGAAGCAACGCTTTTGGGCCAGTGGTTCACAGGGCTCAAGAACCACGCGGGGTAAGGCGGTGGCACCCACCACGCCCCCCAGTACAATCTTCTGACATTTAGGCTTCGTACACAAAACCGTATTTTTCATCCATTAGTATTTTTTGCTGACAGCAATCATTTCTATGGGGTCACGCACATCTGTATTTTTTGCGGATCTATGTGGTCGTTCCGCAAATTACAGGACATGCCCTATTCTTGTCCGTATTGTGGATGAGGATATTCCTTTCTATTAACGAATGAACGTGGAAGGTGTCCATATTCTGCGGATCCGTCTTCTATACACTGAAATACGGATACGGTCATGTGCACAAAGCTTGAGCTGAAGGTGCACAGTAAGGGCTCATTCAATTTTGCGGATCGGATGCAGACCCATTCGTTACAATGGGGCCTCAAAAGATGCAGATAGCACACCGTGTGCTGTCCGCATCCGTACTTCTGTTCCGTGATCCCGCAATTGTGGACAAGAATAGGCATTTCTACACAGGAGAAAGACTATCCAATCATCAAAATGCGGAACGCACACAGCCGGTATACAATTTGTGGACCGGAAAAACGGATACGGTCGTCTGAATGAGCCCTAACTTAAAGGGGTTTTCCAATTAACAACATGCATGACCTATCCACAGGACAGGCGACCACCACTCCATTCACTTGTATGAGACCAACAGAGACCACAGAGCACTGCGGAAGTAAATGAAGCGGTGGTCACACATGCCATTCACACAGGGGACTCTGAGATCCCGTATTCATGACCCATGGGGGTTCCAGTGGTCAGACCCCCAGCGATCATACCTTTATGTCCTATCGTATGGGACTTCTATTATTTCAACTAAAGGAAAAAATGTGCATGTTGGAATTCCTTGAAGTTTTTCCTCATATAGAATAGATGATGCAAGAATGTACCTGCAACTTTTACGTAACCCACATACAACTTTTTATCGCCTTGTTGCTTACTGAAAGTGAAGTTCCAGTTATTATTAGGCTACTTTCACACTGGCGTTTTGGCTTTCCGTTTGTGAGAGCCGTTCAGGGCTCTGACCAGCGGTCCAAAATGGATCAGTTCAGCCCCAATGCATTCGGAATGGATAAGGATCCGCTCAGAATGCATCAGTTTGCCTCCGATCCGTCTCCATTCCGTTCTGAAGGCGGACACCAAAACGCTGCTGTCAACCTGACGAAGCCGAGCCAAACGGATCCATTTTCTATGACACAATCTGGCACAATAGAAAACGGATCCGTCCTCCATTGACTTGGCTATGTTAAAGATAATACAAACTGATCCGTTCATGAAGGATGCATGCGGTTGTATTATCTGAACGGATCCGTCTGTGCAGATCCATGACGGATCCGCACCAGTAGCCTTAGGCGACTGTAGTTAGCAATTCCTTAAAAAGGTTTTCCGGCAGTTCAATATTGATGACCTGTCCTCAGGATAGGTCATCAATATCAGATCAGTGGGGTCAGACACCCGACACCCCTACCGATCAGCTGTTTGAAGGAGGCTGCAGCTCTCACTCGTGTGCACAGCGCTGTACACTGTATAGTGGCTGTGCTTGGTATTGCAGCTCAGGCCCATTCAATTGAATGGGACTGAGCTGCACTTAGGACATGTGACCGATGAACATGACGTCACTGGCGTAGGACATCCTGTGAGAGCCAATGTCCACATTTACTAACATTTTTACCACAGCTCCTTTACAGATCCATGTGTCTCCATGGCAACAGACAACAAGCGAACACTGTACAGTCAGCTCCCTTCTGTCTGTACTTTAGTTCACGCAGATGAGTCGAATGCGCATGGGCCGGCTCCCTCGTCAAGGCCGGTGACAGTAGTCCGCACATGCGCCTGCGCGAGATTACGGCACTGAGAAGAACTGACGTCAGGGATAGTGGAGTGAATAAATTAAGTGGTAGGCCGTGCTGGGCTCCGGATCGATGGGCGCGGCTGGACTCCAATATATCGTGGGACAACCCCTTGGGCTCCTGACAGAGGCGATTTACATATCAATAAGATCGGTTTTTATAAGAATCTAACACACACAGAGCAGTAACAGTGGGGTCATTTTAAACACTGCATGGAGACTAATGGGCACATATAAATATCGCTATATCGTTAATCCCGGTGACAGGTTCCCTTTAAGACAATTAGAAAATAGTTGTGAAGGTGATCGTACTATTTTAGGATACGCTCCCTTTACAGCGAGGAGTAAAAGTCAGACGTGAATGAATCAAGCTCTGCGACACACAGGACTATGTTAAGGACGATAGCCTCTGGGGTCAGGAATAAAGTAATGAGTCGTTCGCAGTGAATGGAAGGTGTAACGAAGGAGCCAGTCTGTCAGCAGTATGCCATTCATTTACCAGAGCGTCGCTCCTTTTAAGCGTTGCCAGGATACGAGGATAAGAAACAGGAAGTGTCCGGAGACTTTAGAAGCGGCTGTACACATGGTGTGGGCGTGCAAGCGTACATCACAGTCAGAGAGAGGGGATAGAAGACCAGGGTTTTCTCAGAAATCGATTGCTGCAATCCGATTTGCAACATCTCTTGTGGTTCAAAAGTTGTCAACACAGAAAGTTCAAAGCTTCAAAGTTCTCTTGTTCAGCACCAGAGACAACACAGTGAACAAGGCAAATAGCTGTGCATCACAGGGAACGTTCCCGGCTGTTGTTGCCACTTTCTGTGTCAATCATTTTTGAACCACAAGATACTGCAATCGATTTCTGAGAAAATTCTGGTCTTCTTTGATATGCTACATGACCCCCTTCCCATTGGAAAAATCTGCCCTTGATCCAATATGGCGGCTGGCTTTCAAGATGGTGGCCATGTTCCGGACAGAGTCTGAAAGATAGGCCCATATTATATATATTTTTATTATTATTATTTTTTAGCTAACCTCATTAACCAATACATTCGGCAAAACACTGCAGGTACGTGTAAGAAGACTTCCCCAGGGTTATTTAGCGCTCCTTTAAGTAAGAACGGTGACATGTATATAAGAAAAAACTAGATATGAAGGTAAAGAACTGGCAAACTGGCCAACATATGCCAAGGAATGGCACGGTACATGCATACCGTGGATACATCACCGACTGGCCCCGCACAGAACATATTGGGAGACATTCATCAATAATGGCCCAATTTGTGCCAAAACAAATACTAACATTACAAATCAAAAGTGGCGAGTTGTTTCACCTCATATCAGAAGATTTTTATATACCGTATATTTTTTTTTAACTGGAATGCGCCATTTCAGCCACCCCCTGCCGGACCGCACTTGCAATTTCTGAAGCATATTGGCGACAAGTCACATCTTTCTGCCATAAATGCAACTTTTTACACAAAACGCCACCACGTAAGCTGGCTTAATTGTCCGCAACAATTTAAGCCATTTCTGCCCATAAGAGGATGATAAATGAGGCGTAATAAGCGCCAATTTGATATTTATAACTCATTTCTGGCGTGATACATTCTTCATGGTGAACAATCTGGAGAAAGCAATTGATATATTTGGCGCAAATCAAAACACCATTCTTTTAGGTGCATTTTACACCATCATTCTGGTGCAAAATGTTTAGTAAATGTCCCCCATTTTCTTCTGCTGGCCCTCCTTATAGGACAGCCTACTGAGCTTTAAAGGGAAAGAGTCACCGAAAAGGTTTTCTGATTGCAGATCGATTTATTCTACTTTCTGAACATGATTACGGGGGCGGCCATCTTGCCTGAGCTGATCTTAACAGTATTTGAAGCTATGTTTTACAGCAGCCCCATGGGCCTCAAACACAGCAGACTAGAGGGGACTCATTGGGGGTCATTTATTAAGGCTTTTTAGTTTCTTTTACCCTGGCGCATCTTTAGTAGTCCGTGCGCCTGCTGAAAAATCTACACCCGCCCCTGGCTGGCATTGTTTTTAGGCAACTTTTGCACCTTTTATTCTGGCGTAAAATTAGTAAATTTGCCAGGACCTCCTATGTGTCGAGCATGGCGTAAAAACGTCCGTGCGAAAACTATTGCTGTATGGGCATTTAAAAAGTCGCAAAATGGGGGTGGTGTGACCATTTTACACCAAAAAGAGGCTTAAAACTGTTTAGTGAATGACCCCCATGGCAGAGCTTTCTCGGCATGCTCTGTGACCTGTGCAGAGGTCAGGAGGGAGCAGACAAGCTGTGAGATCGCCTAATAAGCATCAAAGAGAACCCAATAAATAGAAGTGCATGAGAAGAGTGAAGAGACCTAAAGTGCCACGAAATGAAGATCATGTGAGATCAAATGAAAATCTATAACACAAGAGCAAAATAAAAAACTATTATAGGCAGAATAAGCCACAGCGTAATATTCCAAAGACAAGAAACACTATTAGCATATGTAACGGCTCCTCACAATGAGAGCGCCGTCTTCATCGGGGGTTACCTGCTTCAAAGACTTGCACTGCTCCTACGATAACTGTTTTGGAGCATTTTTTCTTCCACACATTGCGCTGGTCCCCTGTTATTCCTCTTGGAAACATAAGAATAAACTGACGACAAGGTGTGCGCCTAGCACTGTAAGCACTAATTGGACAGTGCTCGTGTGGAAGGAATTGCCCCATGACAAGGTAAAGGGTAACAGCTTGATGACAATTTAATTTCTAAATTTCCAGGAAGAATAGCAGAGGAACGGCACAACATAGATCGGTATATAGGGTCGGCCACTGTATATTACTAGTGGCACATGTGCTGGGAATAATACGTAGCTGGTAATCTATCTCTTATGTAAATCATATATCTATCTATGGAACATCTCTCTATCTCATCTATTTATCTATCTCTATCTCCTACCTATCTGATATATCTATCTCTCTCCTATCTATCTATGGAACATCTCTCTATCTCCTATATCTATCTACATACCTACCTACCACCTATCTATGCATCTATCTCTCTCACATATCTATCTATCACATACCTACCTACCGATCATCCATCTATATCAGTGATAGGCAAACTGCGGCTCTCCAGCTGTTGCAGAACTACAACTCCCAGCATGCAAAGACTGCCTACAGCTTTCAGCCTACAGCATGGCATGGTGGGAGTTGTAGTTTTGCAACAGCTGGAGAGCCGCAGTTTGCCTATCGCTGATCTATATCTATCCACCCTGGAGCCATGAGATTGCCTCCGTTGTTACTACTGATCCTACAGAAGAAGACAGCAGTGTGACACAGCAGGCGGTATATTAAGTCAGTCATGGGGCAGGGAAGCGTGAGAACGGTGCCCTGTAGAAGCCTCAGCAACACGCCGGTGTTGTGTAACACAGTATATATATATATATATATATATATATATATATATATGTATTACACACTGTGCATACATCACACACATACATATGTGGTACATCAGTGAGGTAAAAGCTGAAGGGAGGCACATGCCCTGCGATATTTTACCTCATCACTGCTGCCCACACCAGGTGCCAGTCACATACACTACACAGCACTAAAATGAAGCCGGGGGAGAAAAGAAGGCGGCATTCTGAGGCCAGAGTAATGGGCTAGAAGGGCACAGTGAAGCATGGGGGTCTCACCTTGAAGGCAGGGCACTGCTCGGGAGGCACGTGTGTCTCCGCTGAGGATCGCTCCTTGTCTGTGTCATTATACAATAGCACATGCCGGAAGAGAGACTGCAGCATTGCATAAGGAGCCGGACAGTCCTGGCCCGCTAACGTCACTGCAGTCTCAACTGCCTCAAGCATGCCACCATGTGGTCAAAGAGTGGAACAGCAGCGTCAAGCCCTGCACGTTTCTAATCTTTTTCCTGTTTCAATTCTGCCCTTTTCTCAAGATCTCAGTTTGCCGTCAGTGAATGGGAAAATTTACACACAGAAGATGAAACCCTGTAGATACATAAAACTATTGGCAGCTAGAAAAATAGGGCAGCCATATAAATCTCTCAGCTGCCATGTACCAGTGGTGGTTATATACTGTATATCAGCCTCATAGAGAACTGTATATCCCTCTCACAGGGTTACCTTAAAGGGGTATTCCGGGTGTAAGACATAGGATAGGAGATGTTACGGCATACAAGGCAATGCTCCAAACTCCCGAACGGAACCTCACGAATAGCTGCTAGCAGACGAATAGGAAACACACCCAAGCGGCTTACACTCCTAGCAATCAGTCTCTAACAGCATACAGTGAATCTCCCCCAAGAACGAGACGAGGCTCCGTGTTGAGGGCCAAGCAGTGGTCACCCAGAGCTGTGGGTTTATTGATCTTATATAACATTGGTACACATCAGTACCACCCACAGGGTTTTGTATTAACAACCAATAAACATGTACAATACACTCAGACACTCCTACACAAAATCCTCCCCTCTGCCTGTGATACAATTACCTTACACAATGGGTTGATGTAATTATCACAGGCAGGAGAATACACAATGTCTTCTGTCCTGGAGACAACCGAGGAGTAAGTCAATTATCTCTCAGGACAAAGGGAAATCGCCAATACACACGTGGAGACAATAGGACATACATCACTACTCAAATATACAATGTCCCACCCTTTACAGTACACATAGACATTTAACATATCCCAAAATGGCACGAATTAGACCAGGGGTTCAAAAGTTAGTAAAAGTCCTTTATGAACATAGGAAGCAAGGCTTTTCTGCCCAGAACCAGTTTTTACAGAGTTAGGCCGAGTTCACACGAACATGTGTGACCCGTGCCCATGCTGTGGCCCGCAAATTGCGGGCCGCAATGCACAATCGCCGGCCGTAGGTCTGCCGCATCGGATCGCGGACCCATTCACTTTAATGGGTCCGCGATCCAGCCGTTCCGCAAAAAGATAGAGAATGTCCTATCTTTTTGCGGAATGGAAGTACGGGACGCAACCCCACAGAAGCACTCCGTATTCCGGATTTGCGGACCCATTGAAGTGAATAGGTCCGCATCCGTGATGCGAAATGCACATGGAACTGTGGCTGTGTATTGCGTGTGTAGTTCGTGTGAACTTAGCCTTAGGCCTCATGCACACGACCGTATGGCTTTTTCAGTGTTTTGCGGTCCGTTTTTCACGGATCCGTTGTTCCGTTTTTTGTTTCCGTTGTGTTTCCGTTTTTGTTTCGTTTTTCCGTTCCGTTTTTCCGTATGGCATATACAGTATACAGTAATTACATAGATAAAATTGGGCTGGGCATAACATTTTCAATAGATGGTTCAGCAAAAAACGGAACGGAAACGGAAGACATACGGATGCATTTCCGTATGTGTTCCGTTTTTTTTGTGGACCCATTGACTTGAATGGAGCCAAGCACCGTGATTTGCGGACAAGAATAGGACATGTTCTATCTTTTCACGGTACGGAAATACGGAAATACTGAAACGGAATGCACACTGAGACACTTCCGTTTTTTTTGCTGAACCATTGAAATGAATGGTTCAGTATATGTACCGCATACTGAACTACAAAAACGGCCAGTATACTGAACGCAAAATACTGTCGTGTGCATGAACCCTTAGGCTGTGTGAGATAATTGGCTTAAATGGGTGTGGTAAGCCAACTAGGTACAGCAAATACCTCTATTCACAACAGCAAAACTACACAAAAATACATAACTCCTATCAAACTGAACAGAACCCCCACATTCAACTTATCCCCAGATGGCTTGGATCTGAGAGCTCAGTATATCCGAACAGCGCTCAGATGCCACAAACACAGTCAAATCGCCATGGGGTTTAAGTTTAGCATGGGCTGATGAGAGGGCCCATAATCCTGGGGCAAGAGGCTGGCAAACAGGCCCCTCCAAAACCCATTGGCGAGGTTAGTTTCGCCACAGGAGATAACTATTGGATCAGGGCCCCACTAGCATAAGAACAGGGACCAGGTGACTTGCGGGGTCCCCCAAAATGAATGGAGCAGCAGATTGGGAAAGTACACCGTCACTCCAGTCACCTCTATGGGACTGCCAGATATAGCCAACCGTGTGAACATTTCCATAAACTGAAATGCTGCAACTCGTCAGCGTTTACGCCACGTGTGGATGAACCTTTATTGTCCGATCAGACCAAATCCTCCTCCTCCTATCACAATTTTGTGAACTGGGGTGCTCATTTCCCTGATCTCAATAGGGCATACGGTATGTATATAAGGTTTAGGTACCACTACTTAGGGCTCATGCACACGACCGTGTGCTGGCCGGGCCTGTGCTGCAGAACGCAAGTTGCAGTCCACAATGCATGGGCACCAACCGTGGGGCAGGCACATGCGCCTCGCAGGCCCTTTCACTTGAATGGGGGCGGCGATCCGCACCACAAAAAAGTAGTGCACGCAAATTGCGACCCGCAATGCACGAACACCAACCGTGGGGCAGCCGCAGTGGATCGAGGAGCCATTCACTTTAATGGGTCCGCGATCCGCCCGTTCTGCAAAAAGATAGGACATGTTCTATCTTTTTGCGGAATGGAAGTACGGGACGGAACCCCACGGAAGCACTCCGTAGTGCTTCTGTAGGGTTCCATTCTGTGCTTCCGTTCCGCATCTCCGGACCCATTGAAGTGAATGGGTCCACATCCGTGATGCGGAATGCCCACGGAACGGCGCCCGTGTATTGCGGATCTGCAAATGCGGCAACGGGCAGCACACGTTCGTGTGCAGGAGGCCTAATAGTCATAGAGAACAGCAACAGTAATACACTTCAAGGAGTCCGAAAATGTCCTAAAAACAGATGACCCGGCCTGTATCGCCTGCAATGTACTTATCTTGGGCACTGTGGCTACGAGGAGGTCAGTGGTCAGACTTATGTTGGGTCGTATTTAAAGCTATTTTCCAGCTTTTTACATTTTTTTTCTCCAAAAACTAGGAATAGCCTATAATATACTGAATTAGACCTCTTGCACACGAAAGTATTTTCATTCCGTTTCTGTTCTGTTTTTTTTTTTTCAGACCGTATACGGAACCATTAATTTCAATGGGTCCACAAAAAAATGGAAGGTACTCCATGTGCATTCCGGGTCGCAAAAATAAAATAAAAAACATGTCCTATTATTGACCGCATTACGGACTGTTCTGTTAGGGGCCAGCTGTTCCGTTCCGCAAAATACGGAATGCACATGGACGTCATCCGTATTTTTTGCCGACCACAAAATACATACGGTCGTGTGCAAGAGGCCTAATACTCACCTTGCGGATCGGCTGCCGACACTTTCCTGGTTCACCACTTGAGTCTGTATCCCGGCCTCTGGCGGTGACATTTCTACATGGTCACGCGGCAGCAGTCACATGTGTCAAAACATCACAAATACAGGATACAGAGGCCATTAGGAGACCTGGGAAGCAGCGGGAAGGGATCGGAGCGGCGAGTATCACTCCGGAGGTTACTTTAAACCATTCTAAGCTTTTGGTCAAAAATTTCTACAGAATCTGCTCTCCTGCTGAGTGTTGTGAGGAAACACATTACCAGGCAGCATCATGACAAAGACACTAGGTGTTCCCACTACCTGGATACAATGATTCATGACATTCCCTGCAGCCAAAGCTTTTGACCCATTTCTTTTTTGTGACAGTGCAGAAAAATGACCTTCACAAGTTGCAAGCAGTAAAAAGGGGTTAATTGTGCGGATCACAGCCCCCTGTAAGAGATCGGGTGCTGCCAGGCAGCAGTCATGTACACAGTTCTTAGTATATTCTAACTTGAAGCGTCCCCATCACTATGGGAACGCCTCTGTGTTAGAATATACTGTCGGATCTGAGTTTCACAATGTAACTCAAATCTGATGGTATATTCTAACATAGAGGCGTTCCCATGGTGATGGGGACGCTTCAAGTTAAAATATACCATCGGATTGGAGAAAACTCCGATCCGATGGTATATTAATAGGGACTCCTGACTTTACATTGAAAGTCAATGGGGGACGGATCCGTTTGCAATTGCACCATATTGTGTCAACGTCAAACGGATCTGTCCCCATTGACTTACATTGTAAGTCTGGACGGATCCATTTGGCTCCGCACGGCCAGGCGGACACCAAAACGCTGCAAGCTGCATTCGGGTGTCCGCCTCCTGAGCGGAATGGAGGCAGAACGGAGCCAAACTGATGCATTCTGAGCGGATCCGCATCCACTCAGAATGCATTGGGGCTGAACTGATCCGTTCGGGGCCGCTTGTGAGAGCCTTCAAACGAAACTCACAAGCGGAACCCCGAACGCAAGTGTGAAAGTAGCCTAAAAAAGGGGAAGCCAAGGCAAAAAAATAATTGACATTTCCAATCACCCCATATCCTGATCCATTTTTCCTCTATACTTCTTTGTTTATAAAGAACCTTTTTGTATCTTTTAATCTTGTTAACCAAGTTAAGCCACATGATCACATTTGGAATATCCCGTGAAAACCAGACCCGTGTAATCAAGAGTCTTGCCAAAAACACTACTTTTATCAAAATAAATCTTTTTATCTTTATGACAGTTTACCTTGGAAAGATCGCCCAGTATCCATCATTCCACCATGAAAGGAATCACTACTTTCAATTTTTGGGTAATAAAGTCATCAATCGCAGCCCGATATTCTTTTAGTTCAGTACAAAGCCAGAACATGTGCATAAAGTCAGCTCCCGGTGAGTCACACCGTGGACAATTAGATGTATTAGGCCAAACTCTATGTAAAATATTAAATCGAACTAAAGCGTGATTAAAGTTGTGGGACACTAGTCCTAAATTGGACAATATGTTCTGCCAATCCTCTACTTGTATATAGTTGAACATTAAGCTCCCCAAGCCCTTTGTCCAGGAGAGCAGATGTTATTGAATAGAGCTTTAAATAATAATTTATAAAGTTGAGCAATCTTAACCTTGTGCCCTACATTCCCCATTAGTTGATTTAAAGGTGTAGAACAAGGATCAGTAACCTCCGGCACTCCAGCTGTTCTGGAACTACAACTCCCAGAATCCTCTTTTCCCTTCTATAGGAGTTACAAGAACTGGCGAGTAAGTGTGCATGCTGGGAGTTGTAGTTTCACAGGGGCTGGAGTGCCGAAGGTTGCTGATCCCTGGTGTAGAAGGGTCTACATCTTAGGGCTCATGCACACGACCGTATGTATTTTGCTGCCCGCAAAAAAACAGATCCGCAAAAAAAAAAAAAATTTATAATACGGATGACATCCGTCTGCATTCTGTATTTTGCAGAACGGAACAGCTGGCCCTTCATAGAACAGTCCTATCCTTGTCCGTAATGCGGACAATAATAGGACATGTTCTATTTTTTACGGAACGGCAATACGGACATACGGAAACGGAATGCACACGGAGTAACTTCCTTTTTTTTATTTTTCGGAACCAACGAGGTGAATGGTTCCGCATACGGTCTGCAAAAAAAAAAATATAAAAAATGTTCGTGTGCATGAGCTCTTCTAAAGACTTTTCTTTAACAGTGTGCCGTGCCGAACGCAACTGAAAATACCTAAACCGCGATAAGTTATTATATTCTCTCTTTGTGCTAACTCCAAAAATGAAAGCATTCCTCACTACCTGTGCTACATAAAAGATATTATTTTTTTGCCAATACCAATCCCCTACTAATTCATCTAGAACCTGTAAATAATAATTGTGCCAAAGGGGCGTACAAACCTAAAAATCCCTTTATTCCCAACCAACCTCTGAGATTACACCAGGACTTACTAAACTATTTCCCAACCTCTCTGCAGTCCTGTTGTATATTAGATAATTGCCCGGATTCCAATGGGGTAAACATGCAATAATAGGAAGATCTACTCAACAGGGTCCTACATCGTGGACTTTTCTTCCGTTCACAGTATAGCCATAACTGTGCAGATATAAAGTAAACCTTAAAATATGGAAGATTCAACCCTCCCATTTCTATTGACTTATAAAGATGTTCCACTTTAAGACTTACACGCTTTCTTCCCCAAATTAGATCATTAATAATTCTCTCAGTTAGTTTAAAAAAAAAAACTGTATCCTCAATCCATATTGGGGAGTTCCTCAGAATGTATAGGAACTTAATTAGGGATATTCTATCGGCTCTGGATAGAGGGAGTCTAAGCCACGTCGCAATTTTAGATCTCATTTTACTTATCAATGGAATCAGATTAAGGTGCAAATAATCTTCAATCTTAAGAGATATCATCATACCCAAATATTCAAAGGAATCAGAAATCTTCAAGATGTTCAGGAGCCCTTCATTGGAAAGCTGAAGTCTGTCTATGGGCATAAGAGTGGTTTTTGACCATTTAATATCAAGACCTGAAATAGCCTCCCT